>NW_024070206.1:2939133-3197467 GCF_014754425.2 Oryx dammah | reverse complement strand
CAGCGTCTCTGAAGAATATCTTATCCTTCAGCGTCTCTGAAGAATATCTTATCCTTCACTGATTTTTGAAGGGATTTAAATGCATCCCACTCTCCTTTTTCTAAAAACGTCAGACATTTAAACAAATTTCAACCTTTTGGTTTGTGTTTTTCAACCTTCTGCTTTTCTGAAGGTCAGCTACTTTGTTGAGAACAAGGGAAAATGGAGAAAAGGGAGACAGTCTCAGCATACTTTATGTCTGCTCTAGTTTTATAACCTCTGTCTTGCTGAAAGCCATGAATCTGCCCTCTTTTTCCTGAAGCCACTGACAGACTATTCAAATTCTTGCTTAGAGATTGAGAGAAGCTTTCATGGTTCAGCTGCTGACTCATCCAAAATCCTAAAGCGTGCCTGCTGAGCCCTGGCTCTGGAGATGCACAGATGTATAAAATGCATTCTCTGCTCGCAGCTTACAAGCCGCGAGAGACACAGAGTAATTACCTGGAAGACAGCCTCAGATGTGCTGAAATAAAGCAGCTATGGGAGCCCAGGGAAGGTCCAACCAAGACTGCTTGACGGAACAGAAAAGAGCATATGCTTTATATCTTAAGTGATGCTTGTCTTTACAACACACTAATTTAGATGCCAAGATGTCCATTCATTAAAAAAAGCATTACCCTCGAATCTGAAACTAAGCAGTGTCAAATAGAAGAATCATGTTTAACTTCATCATCTCCTACCAGTCTTTGCCTAGTTGCTGTATCAGATGAAGTCAGCTGAGATTGGGTTCAGGGCACAATGTGGAGCTCCTGGGTGCTCAGGAGAAGACTGGGGTTCAGACAGCGCAGGGGACCCTGGATGCCCGGCGTCTGGGCTGACATGAGCGAGGTCTCTCCAGGAAGGGTACCTTCGATCAGTGTCTTTAGAAGTGGGTCCAGGCTACTGAGCTGGCACCTCTTTTCAGGCAGACTTGTTTTCATGGGTAAGGAGTAAAACAAGCTCTAAAGCAAGGCGTCTCCAACGTCCCTGCAAATTAGGATTATCAGCTGAGTTTTCCTTTTTGGGCCCCGCACCATGCAGCTTTGAGACCTTAGATCCCCGAGCAGGGAACAAACCCAGGCCCCTGCATTGGGAGGTGGAGTCTTAACCACCTGTCCACCAGAGGAGGGCCCCTGCTGAGCTGTTTAGAGTCCTGCTGCCCAGGGCCCTCTCCAGAGTGACCACATCATAATATCTGAGGGGAGGACCCTGAGAGTGTAGTTTTGAACTCCCCAGAGGAGCCCAGAGTGCAGCCACGTTTGAAATCAGTGCATCTCGATCACCCGAAAGGCTTGTTAAACTTAGTCTGCTGAGTTCCCCGCCTCAGGGTCTGATTCAGTGGGTCTGGGCAGCTGGAGGATTGGCATTTCTAAAACGTTCCCAGGTGAGGCTGACGTGGGGCGGTGGGGTCAGCACGTTGTGATCCACTGCTGTAAACAAGAGCAATAACGGGGGCGGTCGTTTGAGAAGCAGAGTTCCTGCCTTTTGAGGAGTGAGGCGCAGAGACCGGGCTGGAGAGTTTGTGCAGTGGGCCCGTGAGAGACATGTCCCTGCGAAGGTAGGCACCCACCTTCAAAATGTCCTTGGCTGGTGAGGAAAAGTGCTTTGCAGGGTGTGTTTTTCTCTTTCTCTCTTTCAACCTCTCTTTCAAACTCTAGTTCTCTTTCAAATTCTCTCTTTCAAACTTTCTTTCTTTCAGTCTCCTTTCTGTTTCAGACTCCTCTTTCTCTTTCTCAGACTCTTTCTCTGAGACTCTTTCTCAAGCTCTCTCTAATATGCTTTAAATCTTTCTCTCTCCCTCTCTCTTCCTTTCTCTTTCTAGATAAGGACTTTATTAAAATACTAAAGAGCATTTAAAGGAATCTGGCACACTCAAAATGGCTTTAATTTTACAGAAAACTTGAAATTTGAAAAATAAGTAGCTTTTTGCAAAAAAGCATTCTTGAATGATAGACATTTCTGATGGAACAGCTTTGTTGCTCTACAGGAAAAACTTGTAGTTATGTAGCCCAAAGAATTATGCTGTAAGAAACAATAGTTGAAAAGTAATACAGAATATGAATAATTCAATATATTTGACCTCTTTGTCTTGATGTCAGTAAAGAGGACCACACCTAGACAATTACCTTCATTATTTATGAAACAGTCTCTTACCGCCCAAAACTAATTTATTCTTCAGCCCACCTTCTACCTTAAAATGGATGCTCATTATATTTTATTTTAAATTCCTTTTAGAAGCTGTATTCTCAATTGAGTGAATAATCTCCTGGATACACTGCTTTCTCCTTTATTTAAATATCCTCTCAGAAAACTATTTCATCTTTTCACGTGACTTTGCCCACATAGAGAACTCAAGAATATTTTAAAACTCCTTGCTGTAGAGGTCATGCTTTTATGACGAAGGGCTTTTACAGGATGCAGAATCTGTAGGAGGTAACCTGTTTCAAGAAGGAGGAAGCAAGAGGGGGCAGAAAAAGCACCTGCTTTGGAGCTGACCAGCTCTGAGGTTGTGGCCTGTTAACAAGCCAGTTTCCCAATGTGAGAGTTACCTTGTCTCCAGCAAGGTTGCTGTGGGTGTTCAATGGGAAAATACAGAAGTGTCTGCTAGCGAACGCCTTTTCAGTCCATACATGCCCGTTCCTCCATTCCTTGCAGGGTCTATTTCATTTGGCAAATGTTTACTTAGCTCCTTCCCTGTGGCATGTTTCAGGAATATAGAGATGGATAAGTGTTCCCTCTTCAGGAGGACCTCATGGTCTAAAGTGAAAGCATTAAGTCACTCAGTCGGGCCTGACTCTGCAACTGCACGGACTGTAGCCCCCGAGGCTCCTCTTTCCACAGGATTCTCCAGACCAGAATAGTGGCGTGGGTTGTCCTTCCCTCCTCCAGGGGATCTTCCCGGCCCAGGATCAAGCCGGGGTCTCCTGCATCGCAGGTGGACTCTTTACCGTCTGAGCCACCAGGGAAGCCCTTCATAGTCCAAGGAGACAGACACGTGGACAGTTACAGGACGACGTGGCTGCTGCCACCTTGGAGGGTGTCTGTGGGGTCCACGTGCTCTCCTGGGGGCCTCCCTCCAGGCAGGAGGTGCAGGCAATGGGGGGGCCCTCCTGGGGTACTTCCCTCTTCTCAGGAGTCACAGCTTGGTGCTGTCTGATGTCTGAAAATTGTTCCTGTTTTTGTCTAATTTTTCACTTGTGGTGTGGGGGTAATTCTGGACTGTCTTCCTCATGGCCAATGTGAATGTCCAGAAAAAACATTGTACAATAAATCCTGAAAATTCCTCAAACTATGAACATTTCTTCTCTGTAATGTTCTCCAAAATATACAAATCTGAGGGATTTTAGAAATAACTGCCAAGAGTATATAAGGCTTGCATAGGTTGCTCCATCTGCTCAAAGTGACTAAGTGATTTACTTTCAGTCAGCTCTAGTTTCCTGGACTTAGAATGGAGGATTCACGGCCTACTTCTTAGGGCCCAGGTGTTACAAATTTAATCCGAATAACATCTCTGTAGAACATTACACTTGTAATTATTTAATTAAATATCCCCTCAATACTATTTTCCTGATAGATTTTAATCTTCATAAAGTCAAGCACCTACATCATTTTAAATGGTGCCTGCACTATGCCAAAGCCTTTGACTGTGTGGATCACAACAAACTGGAAAATTCTGCAAGAGATGGGAATGCCAGACCACCTGACCTGCCTCTTGAGAAATCTGTATGCAGGTCAGGAAGCAACAGTTAGAACTGGACATGGAACAGCAGACTGGTTCCAAATCAGGAAAGGAGTACATCAAGTCTGTGTACTGTCACCTTGATGATGTAACTTATATGAAGAGTACATTATGCAAAACACTGGGCTGGATGAAGCACAAGCTGGAATCAAGATTTCCAGGAGAAATAGCAATAACCTCAGATATGCAGATGGCACCACCCTTATGGCAGAAAGGGAAGAAAAACTAAAGAGCCTCTTGAGGAGAGTGAAAAAGCTGGCTTAAAACTCAACATTCAGAAAACTAAGATCATGGCATCTGGTCCCATCACTTCATGGCAAATAGATGGGGAAACACTGGAAACAGTGACAGACTTTATTTTTGGGGGCTCAAAAGTCACTGTCGATGGTGACTGCAGCCATGAAATTAAAAGACGCTTGCTCCTTGGAAGAAATGTTATGACCAACCTAGATAGCATATTGAAAAGCAGAGACATTACTTTGCCAACAAAGGTCCGTCTAGTGAAAGCTACGGTTTTTCCAGTAGTCATGTATGGATATGAGAGTTGGACTATCAAGAAAGCTGAGCACTGAAGAATTGATGCTTCTGAACTGTGGTGTTGGAGAAGACTCTTGAGAGTCCCTTGGACTGCAAGGAGATCCAACCAGTCCATCCTAAAGGAAATCAGTCCTGGCTATTTATTGGAAGGACAGATGCTGAAGCTGAAACTCCAATACTTTGACCATCTGATGTGAAGAACTGACTCATTTGAAAAGACCCTGATGCTGGGAAAGATTGAAGGTGGGAGGAGAAGGGGGCGACAGAGGATGAGATGGCTGGATGGCATCACTGACTCAATGGATGTGAGTTTGAGCATCCTCCTAGAGTTGGTGATGGACAGGGAGGCCTGGAGTGCTGTGGTCCATGGAGTCGAAAAGAGCTGGACACGACTGAGCGACTGAATTGAACTGCCACTCTTATTTTTTCATACAATGAATGCTGAGAGGAGAAGCTTAAAAATGCTTTTCTTTAAGAGACTCTACAACACTCTTACACTGAAAAATTTGTTGTAATATTAGTGAAGCCAGAGTCAGTGGTGGAAAAATTTTAAAGGATTCAGCAACCATTTACTGAGCACTTAGTGTTAGTCACTCAGTCGTGTTCAACTCTTTGCAACCCCATGGACTGTTGCCTGCTGGGTTCCTCTGTCCATGGAATTTTCCAGGCAAGAAGACTGAAGTGGGTAGCCATTCCCTTCTCCAGGGGATCTTCCTGACCCAGGGGTTGAACCCAGGTCTCCTGTACTGCAGGTGGATTCTTTACTGTCTGAGCCCCCAGGGAAGCCAAAAGGTGAAAGTGTTAGTTGCTCAGTCGTGTCCAGCTCTTTGTGACCACTTGACTATGTTCTCCAGGTTATTCTCTGCCCTCGATGTATTGAGTGTCAATAACAAAACGACAGCAATAGCGAGCCACAAAGATCAGCCAGGGCAGAGTGTGTGTGCAAAGAGATAGTGAACACAATTTACATGATACACCTGAGGAAAACCCACATTTCAGATGGTGAAAAGTGGTGACAGTGATAAGCCGTAGAGGAGAAAAAGAAGGTGAGGGCAAGGGGGGTGGGAAGGAGTGGGGGTGGTGGGCAGGTTACAATCGAAATCCGGCGGTCAGAGAAAGTAGGTCTTCTTGAGAGAGCGAACCATCAGCAAACATTTGAGGGAGGTGAAGACATTAACCAGGCCAATATAAGAGCAGAGTGTTCCAGACAGAAGGATCGAGCCGGGCTTGTCGAATGTGTCTGGAGTGTTCAGGGAAGAGCTGAGAGGCCAGTGTGGCTGCAGAGGGAATACAAGAAAGTGGAAAGAAATGAAATCGGGTCAGGGAACAAGGCAGAGATCACACAGACCGAGCCTTGTAGACTGACAAAATAAATTAATTTCCTCTGAGATAGTTTTCAACATTAAGAAACACTGTCCTCTGATTGTAATTTTCTGAATCAAATAATTACAGTTTCACTATTATAAGTCAATAGACCTCAGAATTATTAAAACAGATCTTCGAATCATACAGGGAACATCACTGACCTTCTTAGTAAATCGATATACTCAGAAACCTAACTTTATGAGGATAAATTTCATAATACACATGGATTTAAAATAAACTTTGTGAAAGCAGTCATTCAAACACTTAATTTTTTCCTAATTAAAGGCTAACCTAGTTTTGTAGCATCAAAAGCATGTCATGTGCATCACCAGCTTCTTTCCTTAAAAATTAAGTAATATTGAACGTGCACTCTACTGTGTTCTTTAAAAACTGGAGGGCAGTTGCCTTAAAAAGCTGCGTTTCTGCTGCTTTTGTTGTTCAGTTGCTTGGTCGTGTCCGACTCTTTGCGACCCCATGGACTGCCGCCCGCCAGGCCTCCCTGTCCATCACCAAATCCCGGAGTTCACTCATGTCCATCGAGTGGGTGATGCCATCCAGCCATCTCATCCTCTGTCGTCCCCTTCTCCTCCCACCCTCAATCTTTCCCAGCATCAGGGTCTTTTCCAATGAGTCAGCTCTTCACATCAGGTGGTCAAAGTATTGGAGCTTCAGCATCAGTCCTTCCAATGAATATTTAGGACTGATTTCCTTTAGGATTTATGGGTTGGATCTCCTTGCAGTCCAAGGGACTCTCAAGAGTCTTCTCCAGCTCCACAGTTCAAAAGCATCAGTTTTTCAGCGCTCAGTTTTCTTTAGGGATCACTCTCACATCCATACTTGACTACTGGAAAAACCATCGCTTTATGATACAGACCTTTGGCAAAGTGATATCTCTGCTTTTTTTCATTGTTGTTGCTGTTGGAGAAGACTTTTTATGTTTACTTAATTTAAAGAAAAAATTTAATTGGAGGCTACTTACTTTACAATATTGTGGTGATTTTTGCCATACATTCACTTGAATCAGCCATGGGTGTACATGTGTTCCCCATCCTGACCCTCTCTGCTGCCTAGGTTTGTCATAGCTTTTCTTCCAAGGAGCAAGTGTTTCTGCTGTACAACAACGTGAATCAGCTCCATGTAGACATATATCCCCTTGAGCTTCCCTCTCCCCCCTCCCCATCCCACTCCTCAAGGTCGTTACAGAGCACTGGGCTGAGTTCCCTGTCTATACCAGCAGGTTCCCACTAGTTAGTTATTTTACACATGGTAGTGTATATAAGCAGAGAAGGCAATGGCAACCCACTCCAGTAATCTTGCCTGGAAAATCCCGTGGACGGAGGAGCCTGGTAGGCTGCAGTCCATGGGGTCTCTAAGAGTCGGACACGACTGAAGTGACTTAACAGCAGCAGCAGTGTATATAAGTTTTAAATTAATATTTTATAATGGCTGAATTAAAGATTTTAGGGCTTAAAGTAACTTTTTGAAATATTCTCTGATGTAAAATCAAATATCAAGAAGGATATAGAAAAAAGAAAGCAAAAGAAATTCCAAGGAGGTAAAAAAGAAAACCAGAAATGATCACACTCAACATAAATAAGACTAACTAAATAATTTCAAACTGAAAGTACATAGAATAGGCAACCCCCCTCTTTTTAAAAAGATAAATATTCGAGCTTCCAGCAATGTGATAATCTGAGCTTATGTGAGTGGGTTATCTTAAAAATACTTACATAGATGAGTTCAAAAGACCATGGTCACCAGCACTCAAAACAAGAATGGAGATAAAAATGATAAGAGTAAAGAGGAATTAAGCAAGCCCACAGTGGTTGGGGGCTGGGTTTCTAATGGTCAAATAGTGACTCAGGGGCACGTGAGTTGGTTAGGACTGAATGTCCTGCATTAATTCTGAGCCACATCCCACTGCCTGGGTTTAAGGAACTGGGAACATTCCACGCACTGTTCCTGAGGGAAGCCAGGAAGCGGCTCCTTGTCCAGAGTTTGGGACGGAGGAAAAGTCATCCATGAGGATGCTGGTTTCCTCTCAGATGTAAACATGAAGATTTTCTCATAATTCTAGGTACAGGAGACGCTCATAGCATAGATCAGTCAACAACCGAAGACAAACGTGAGTAAAAACCAATAAATTAAAGGCGGAAAACAATGACATAAACATGAGCGTTGACTCCCTAAGAACTGGAAATATTGGAACAATTTGAAATTGACCAAAAATAGATTTCAGATAATAAACAGATTTCAAATGAAACAAAAGGTGATGAAAAAAGAACATGAGAAATTAGAAAACGAAGTCCTAGAAATGAATACTTCAATCACTGAAATGAAACAGATACTTGATAGATGAGCTAACAGCCATCAGATACAGATAAAGGCAGTTTAGTGTTGAGGCTGTATTGGAAGAAACAGTCCAAACAGCATCAGGAAAGACAGTGATGGAGTGTGTGAGCAAGTATGGGATGCAGAGGGTAGAATGTTTATAGCCGGCAGGGATCGACTTTGCAGCCAGCCTGGGGAACATCAGTTGTATTTGTTTCCTTCGGCTGTTAAAAGAACCACTATTTCCTAGGTCTGCTTGTTCCTCGTTGCATCACCATCCCACTGTCACTTTGTAATAAATCTTGCTATCTGGTCTGTAGAAACTCCAGCTTTGTTCTTTAAATTTGGCCAGGTTCTTTGCCTCTCCATACAAATTTAAAGTCAGCTTACCTATTTTCACAACATAGCTGCTGGGTAACCAGAATTATATTTACTATATAAGTAGATTTGGGAGAATTGACATCTTTATAATATGAGTCTTCCCATTCCTCTATTATTTAATCATTCTGTGGTATCTTTTAGCAATTTTTAAGTTTTCTCTGAATCAATAACTTGAAGTGAAGCGAAGAGAAGTCGTTCAGTTGTGTCCAACTCTTTGTGACCCCATGGACTGTAGCCCACCAGGCTCCTCAGTCCATGGGATTTTCCAAGCATGAATACTGGAGTGGGTTGCCATTTCCTTCTCCAGGGGATCTTCCCGACCCAGGGACAGAACTCACGTCTCCCGCATTGTAGGCAGATGCTTTACCATCCAAGCTACTGGGGAAGCCCTTATTCCTATGTATTTGATATTTTTTAGAGAATTGTATATGGTATTGATTTTAATTTTACTCTCCAATAGCTTTTTAATTCTTAATGTGAGTACATACACCATATTGAGTGTATAACCAGTGACTTTGGTAAATTCTCTTTTTAATTTTGATAATTTGGGTTCCTAGGTGTGCAATCATGCCATCTGTGAATGACAGGATTACTTTTTTCTCTTTCCATTATACTATTTACGTATTTGTTTTTTGCCTATTGAATTGGCTAGGATCTTCTCTATAATATAATTAGAAGTGGCTGTGGTGAACATCCAGGTATTTTATTCTCATTTCAGGAAGAAAACTTTCAATAATTTTCCACTACCTGACTACCTAATAATTTTCCACTATATTAGCAATAGTCTTTTTTTTTTATAAATAAGTTTTATTAGAAGGATAATCCCTTCTAGATTTCATTTGCTGAGAATGATTTTTTTAATCATGAAAGGATGTTGATAAAATGCATTTTCTGCATACAATATCTCTTATTTATTCTATCAGTAGAAATAAAGCTGTTAAAGACAATATTGGGGCAATTGAGGAAATGTGAGTATGGACTGTGAATTAGAACACAGATTTCTTCATTTTGGTAATAGAATTATGTTTATGCATAAGAATAGCCTTTAGGACATCTATGCTAAAGTTTCTAAAATGTACTTTTAAGTTCTGCAAAAAATAGTATCTATCTCTCTATTAAGAACATAAAACTATACACATTTGTACCTATCTATATACAAATATGGTAAAATGCTAATAGTTGGTGAATTCAGGTAAAGGGTATATGGGACATTATTTTATTATAGGTTTGGAATTTTTCAAATAAAATTTTAGGACAAATAAGGAGGAGTCAAATATTATAATAAATTTGATATTGAACTTTTATCTTTCTCAAAGGCTGTCCTTTTCCATTTCAATGTAATGTTTACAAAACCATTTATATATTAAGCCCAGAGGAAATCTTGATAAATGTCAAAAGTGAATTCAAATAGACATCATTCTCTTTCCGTATGAAGTGAACTGTAAGAATTGATCTCAGGGAGGCGGTGCTAAGATGGTGGAGGAATAGGACGGGGAGACCACTTTCTCTCTCACAAATTCCTCAAAAGAACATTTCAATGTGGAGCGAACTCCACAAAACAACTTCTGAATGCTGGCAGAGGACATCAGGCACCCAGAAAAGCAGATCATTGACTTCAAAAACAGGTAGGAAAAAATATAAAAGATGAAAAAAGAGACAAAGGAGGTGGGGAGGGAGCTCTGTCCCAGGAAGGGAATCCCGTCCCAGGAAGGGAATCCCGTCCCAGGAAGGGAATCCCATCCCGGGAAGGGAAGCTTAAGAAGAGAGGTTTCCAAACACCAGGAAACACTCTCCCTGCCGAGTCTGTGGCGAGCCTTGGAAACACAGAGGGCAACATAACAGGAAGGAAAAATAAATAAATAATTAAAACCAACAGATTACAAGCCCAACAGTAACGCCCCCAGCGGAAAAGCAGCGCAAACGCCTGCATCCGCCACTAGCAAGTGGGGGCAGGGCAGGGAGGCGTGGGAGGCGCGGGCTGCAGTGCTTTGTAAGAATCAAGCAGGAATGCCCCGTGCGTAACCAGAACGAACTAACTTGGGCTAGCAAACCAGACCACGTGAAAAGCTTGAACATAAGACACTGCCAGGACCGCGCACAGAACAAAGGGCAGAACAGAACTAGCCGGCTGCAGACCATCCCCCACTGGGGACAGGCAGCCAGAGCCGTAAGGGCTGGAAGGGGGCAATCGCAGCCCTGGAGACACTTTACCTACCAAACTGCAAGCAGGCTTCTTTGCTAAGACTTCTGGGGGTGTTGGACAGTCACTATCTGCCTCACAAGGGGCGCCAGCGGTACACCCAGAAAACTGAGCAGCAGAGACGGGAAAGGCGACAAGTCGCAGTGACCGCGCTCGCCAAACACCTGAGCTACTCGGACCTGGGAAGCGCACAAAACGCAGTCCCAACCGAATCTGCACCTCTGAGGGCTACCTGAGCACCGAACCTGAGCGGCTTAGACCCGGGAGGTGCATGCAGCCTAGGGCCGGCCTCAGACGGTTCCCGGCTGAGCAACGTGGAGCTGGAGCGGTTTGTGCGCCGCTAGCAGGGACAGGCCCAGCGGGGCTGAGACACTGCGTGCACACGACGGTGTTATTTGTTTGCAGCATTCCTCCCTCCCCACAGCGCGACTGAACAAGTGAGCCTAAAAAAAAAAAAAGTGTCCACCACCACCTGCCCTGTGTCAGGACAGGAATCAGACTCTGAAGAGACCAGCAAACAGAAGTTAAACAAAGGGAACCACCTTGGAACTGACCCCACACTGCCCACAACACCAGATAACGGGTCAGATATATCTTTACTATTTTTACAATCATTCTTTTTGTTTTTTTGTTTGTTTTTTCCTTTTTTTTTTTTGTCTTTTGTTGATGTTGTTGTGTGGTTGTTTTTTTCTTTTCTTTTTCGTCTTCTTTTTTTTTCCTAACTTTTTAAAATTGTTAAGTCCTCTATTTCTCCTTTAATTTTTATTTATATAACCTACTATTACTTTTCAAAAAAAAACACCCTATTTTTTAAAGCAAATGCCATATATAGTCTTTGTGTAGTTGTTGTTGATTTTTAAATAATTCTTGTGGCTTTTGTTGTTGTTGTTTTCCTTTCTTCTTCTTCTTTTCTTTAATATTGTATTTTTGAAAATCCAACCTCTACTCTAGATTTTTAATCTTTGCTTTTTGGTTTTTGTTGTCAATTTTGTACATTTAAAAACCCAAACTTCACTACCCAATTTTACCTGAGAGCGAGATTACTGGCTTGACCACTCTCTCCTCCTTTGGGCTCTCCTTTTTCTCCACCAGGTCGCCTCTGTCTCTTCTCTCCCCGTTCTCTTCTCTACCCAACTCTGTGAATCTCTGTGTGTTCCAGATGGGGGAGAACACTTAAGGAACTGGTTACTGGCTGGATCTGTCTCTTTCCCTTTCATTTCCCTCTTTTATCCTGCTGGCCACCTCTGTCTACTTCCTCCCTCTCCTCTTCCCTGTATGACTCCGTGAATACCTATGAGCGGTCCAGACTATGGAGCGCACATAAGGAAGTGACTATTGACTAGCTTGCTCTCTCCTCTTTTGATGCCACCTCATCTCATTCCAGTCACCTCTAACTATCCCCTCCCTCTTCTCTTCTCCATGTAACTCAGTGAACCTCTCTGGGTGTCCCTCAATGTGGAGAAACTTTTCATCTTTAACCTAGATGTTTTATCATCGGTGCTGTATAGATGGAGAAGTCATGAGGCTACTGTAAAAATAAAACTGAAAACCAGAAGCAGGAGGCTTAAGTCCAAATCCAGAGAACATCAGAGAACTCCTGAATCCAGGGAACATTAATCAATAGGAGCTCATCAAATGCCTCCATACATACACTGAAACCAAGCACTACCCAAGGGCCAACAAATTCCAGAGCAAGACATACCACGCAAATTCTCCAGCAACATAGGAACACACCCCTGAGCTTCAATATACAGGCAGCTCAAAGTTACTCCCAAACCATTGACATCTCATAACCCATTACTGGTCACTCCATTGCACTCCAGAGAGAAGAAATCCAGCTCCACCCACCAGAACTCCAACACAAGCCTCCCTAACCAAGAAACCTTGACAAGCCACTGATGCAAACCCACCCACAGGGAGGAAACTCCATAATAAAGAGAATTCCACAAATTCCCAGAATATAGAAAGGCCACCCCAAATGCAGCAATATAACCAAGATGAAGAGACAGAGGAATACTCAGCAGGTAAAGGAACAGGAGAAATGCCCACCAAACCAAACAAAAGAGGAAGAGCTAGGGAGTCTACCTGAGAAAGAATTCTGAATATTGATAGTGAAAATGATCCAAAATCTTGAAATAAAAATGGAATCACAGATAAATAGCCTGGGGACAAGGATTGAGAAGATGCAAGAAAAGTTTAACAAGGACCTAGAAGAAATAAAAAAGAGTCAATATATAATGAATAATGCAATAAATGAGATCAGAAACACTCTGGAGGCAACAAATAGTAGAATAACGAAGGCAGAAGATAGGATTAGTGAAATAGAAGATAGAATGGTAGAAATAAGTGAATCAGAGAGGAAAAAAGAAAAACGAATTAAAAGAAATGAGGACAACCTCAGAGACCTATAGGACAAAATGAAACGCTCCAACATTCGAATTATAGGAGTCCCAGAAGAAGAAGACAAAAAGAAAGACCATGAGAAAATACTTGAGGAGATAGTAGTTGAAAACTTCCCTAAAATGGGGAAGGAAATAATCACCCAAGTCCAAGAAACCCAGAGAGTTCCAAATAGGATAAACCCAAGGTGAAACACCCCAAGACACATATTAATCAAATTAACAAAGATCAAACACAAAGAACAAATATTAAAAGCAGCAAGGGAAAAACAACAAATAACACACAAGGGGATTCCCATAAGGATAACAGCTGATCTCTCAATAGAAACTCTTCAGGCCAGGAGGGAATGGCAAGGCATACTTAAAGTGATGAAAGAAAATAACCTACAGCCCAGATTACTGTACCCAGCAAGGATCTCATTCAAATACGAAGGAGAAATCAAAAGCTTTACAGACAAGCAAAAGCTGAGAGAATTCAGCACCACCAAACCAGCTCTCCAACAAATGCTAAAGGATATTCTCTAGACAGGAAACACAAAAAGGGTGTATAAATCCGAACCCAAAACAATAAAGTAAATGGCAACGGGATCATACTTATCAATAATTACCTTAAACGTAAATGGGTTGAATGCCCCAACCAAAAGACAAAGACTGGCTGAATGGATACAAAAACAAGACCCCTCTATATGCGGCCTACAAGAAACCCACCTCAAAACAAAGGACACATACAGACTGAAAGTGAAGGGCTGGAAAAAGATATATCATGCAAATAGAGACCAAAAGAAAGCAGGAGTTGCAATACTCATATCCAATAAAATAGACTTTAAAACAAAGGCTGTGAAAAGAGACAAAGAAGGCCACTACATAATGATCAAAGGATCAATCCAAGAAGAAGATATAACAATTATAAATATATATGCACCCAACATAGCACCAAATATGTAAGACAAATGCTAACAAATATGAAAGGGGAAATTAACAATAACACAATAATAGTGGGAGACTTTAATACCCCACTCACACCTATGGACAGATCAACTAAACAGAAAATTAACAAAGAAACACAAACTTTAAATGATACAATAGACCAGTTAGACCTAATTGATATCTATAGGACATTTCACCCCAAAACAATGAAATTCACCTTTTTCTCAAGTGCTCATGGAACCTTCTCCAGGGTAGATCACATCCTGGGCCATAAATCTAACCTTGATAAATTAAAAAAAATTGAAATCATTCCAAGCATCTTTTCTGACCATAATGCATTAAGATTAGATCTCAATTACAGGAGAAAAACTATTAAAAATTCCAACATATGGAGGCTGAACAACACGCTTCTGAATAACCAACAAATCACAGAAGAAATCAAAAAAGAAATCAAAATATGCATAGAAACAAATGAAAATGAAAACAACCCCAAACCTGTGGGACATTATAAAAGCAGTGCTAAGAGGAAAGTTCATAGCAATACAGGCATACCTCAAGAAACAAGAAAAAAGTCAAATAAATAACCTAACTCTACACCTAAAGCAACTAGAAAAGGAAGAAATGGAGAACCCCAGAGTTAGTAGAAGGAAAGAAATCTTAAAAATTAGGGCAGAAATAAATGCAAAAGAAACAAAAGAGACCATAGCAAAAATCAACAAAGCCAAAAGCTGGTTCTTTGAAAGGATAAATAAAATTGACAAACCATTAGCCAGACTCATCAAGAAACAAAGGGAGAAAAATCAAATCAATAAAATTAGAAATGAAAATGGAGAGATCACGACAGACAACACAGAAATACAAAGGATCATAAGAGACTACTATCAGCAATTATATGCCAATAAAATGGACAACGTGGAAGAAATGGACAAATTCTTAGAAAAGTACAACTTTCCAAAACTGAGCCAGGAAGAAACAGAAAATCTTAACAGACCCATCACAAGCACGGAAATTGAAACTGTAATCAGAAATCTTCCAGCAAACAAAAGCCCAGGTCCAGATGGCTTCACAGCTGAATTCTACCAAAAATTTAGAGAAGAGCTAACACCTATCCTACTCAAACTCTTCCAGAAAATTGCAGAGGAAGGGAAACTTCCAAACTCATTCTATGAGACCACCATCACCCTAATACCAAAACCTGACAAAGATGCCACAAAAAAAGAAAACTACAGGCCAATATCACTGATGAACATAGATGCAAAAATCCTCAACAAAATTCTAGCAATCAGAATCCAACAACACATTAAAAAGATCATACACCATGACCAAGTGGGCTTTATCCCAGAGATGCAAGGATTCTTCAATATCCACAAATCAATCAATGTAATTCACCACATTAACAAATTGAAAAATAAAACCATATGATTATCTCAATAGATGCAGAGAAGGCCTTTGACAAAATTCAATGTCCATTTATGATAAAAACTCTCCAGAAAGCAGGAATAGAAGGAACATATGTCAACATAATAAAAGCTATATATGACAAGCCCACAGCAAACATTATCCTCAATGGTGAAAAATTGAAAGTGTTTTCCCTAAAGTCAGGAACAAGACAAGGGTGCCCACTTTCACCACTACTATTCAACATAGTTCTGGAAGTTTTGGCCACAGCAATCATAGCAGAAAAAGAAATAAAAGGAATCCAAATTGGAAAAGAAGAAGTAAAACTCTCACTGTTTGCAGATGACATGATCTTCTACATAGAAAACCCTAAAGACTCCACCAGAAAATTACTAGAGCTAATCAATGAATATAGTAAAGTTGCAGGATATAAAATCAACACACAGAAATCCCTTGCATTCCTATACACGAATAATGAGAAAACAGAAAGAGAAATTAAGGAAACAATTCCATTCACCATTGCAACAAAAAGAATAAAATACTTAGGAATATATCTACCTAAAGAAACTAAAGACCTATATATAGAAAACTATAAAACACTGATGAAAGAAATCAAAGAGGACACTAATAGATGGAGAAATATACCATGTTCATGGATCAGAAGAAGCAATATAGCGAAAATGAGTATACTACCCAAAGCAATCTACAGATTCAATGCAATCCCTATCGAGCTACCAGCGGTATTTTTCACAGAACTAGAACAAATAATTTCAAGATATGTATGGAAATACAAAAAACCTCGAATAGCCAAAGCAATCTTGAGAAAGAAGAATGGAACTGGAGGAATCAACCTGCCTGACTTCAGGCTCTACTACAAAGCCACAGTCATCAAGACAGTATGGTACTGGCACAAAGACAGAAATATAGATCAATGGAACAAAATAGAAAGCCCAGAGATAAATCCACACACATATGGACACCTTATCTTTGACAAAGGAGGCAAGACTATACAATGGATTAAAGACAATCTCTTTAACAAGTGGTGCTGGGAAAACTGGTCAACCACTTGTAAAAGAATGAAACTAGATCACTTTCTAACACCACACACACAAATAAATTCAAAATGGGTTAAAGGTCTAAATGTAAGACCAGAAACTATAAAACTCCTAGAGGAGAACATAGGCAAAACACTCTCCGACATAAATCACAGCAGGATCCTCTATGATCCACCTCCCAGAATACTGGAAATAAAAGCAAAAATAAACAAATGGGATCTAATTAAAATTAAAGGCTCCTGCACAACAAAGGAAAATATAAGCAAGGTGAAAATACAGCCTTCTGAATGGGAGAAAATAAAAGCAAATGAAGCAACTGACAAACAACAAATCTCAAAAATATACAAGCAACTTATGCAGCTCAATTACAGAAAAATAAACGACCCAATCAAAAATGGGCCAAAGAACTAAATAGACATTTCTCCAAAGAAGACATACGGATGGCTAACAAACACATGAAAAGATGCTCAACATCACTCATTATTAGAGAAATGCAAATCAAGACCACAATGAGGTACCACTTCACACCAGTCAGAATGGCTGTGATCCAAAAGTCTGCAAGCAATAAATGCTGGAGAGGGTGTGGAGAAAAGGGAACCCTCTTACACTGTTGGTGGGAATGCAAACTAGTACAGCCACTATGGAGAATAGTGTGGAGATTCCTTAAAAAATTGCAAATAGAACTGCCTTATGACCCAGCAATCCCACTGCTGGGCATACACACCGAGGAAACAAGAATAGAAAGAGACACATGTACCCCAATGTTCATCGCAGCACTGTTTATAATAGCCAGGACATGGAAACAACCTAGATGTCCATCAGCAGATGAATGGATAAGAAAGCTGTGGTACATATACACAATGGAGTATCACTCAGCTATTAAAAAGAATACATTTGAATCAGTTCTAATGAGATGGATGAAACTGGAGCCGATTATACAGAGTGAAGTAAGCCAGAAAGAAAAACACCAATACAGTATACTAACACATATATATGGAATTTAGAAAGATGGTAATGATGACCCTGTATGCAAGACAGCAAAAGAGACACAGATGTGTAGAGCGGACTTTTGGACTCAGAGGGAGAGGGCGAGGGTGGGATGATTTGGGAGAATGGCATTGAACCATGTATACTATCATGTAAGAAACGAATTGCCAGTCTATGTTTGATGCAGGATGCAGGATGCTTGGGGCTGGTGCACGGCGATGATCCGGAGGGATAATGTGGGGTGGGAGGTGGGGGGGTGTTCATGTTTGGGAGCTTATGTACACCCGTGGCGGATTCATGTCAATGTATGCCAAAACCAATACAGTATTGTAAAGTAAAATAAAGTAAAAAAAAAAAAAAAAAGAATTGATCTCAAATGGTTAACTAAAATGAGTCGATTTTGGATTAAAATTTAGATGAATACTTATTCAAAAATTAAATAATTTGAAATTCACTTTAGATATGAAAATCATATAAAATTACACAAATTCTGGACAAACCAGAAAAATCAGAAAAAATTCACATTTTAAATGTTTCAGTTTATTGTTAAGAAAGAAAAAACAATGAACTAAACAAAATATTCTGGGAAAGTAACCAAAAAATAGCCCGCTTGCTTTTGTTATTTTCATTGCTGTTTTCCTAGTTATTTCCATGCTGCAATTTCTTTAGTATTTCCTCTAAGAATGAGCACCTTGTGTTTCAAATTTCTGCTTTACAAACAATGCGGAGCAAGAATACTGGCTAAAAATTAGTTAGAAATAAAAGGCCAAAGTAGAGATAAAAATGTTCTGACATTGTGTGTGAAGTTTGGTGTTGAAAGATATATATACATATAGTAGCACCTGCCCTTTGGCACACCCAACTCTCAATAACGGAAAGGAAAAGAAGCATGAAGATCATCAGGTTCAATCAAATGTTTAATAAAACAGTCTTGATGATTAGTTTTTCATCAGATTGTTTTCTGATAGGTTGAGGCAGACGAAATAGTGGGCTACCAAAACAAAAACAGATTATTAAAAAAAAAAATCATGGTATATATGGAACTATGTGCAATTTTGCTCTATATTTTCCAAGTCTTTTTAAAAATGTGTTATCATATTTTCATAATTATAAAAAATTAAAAAAACATTAATACACAAAACGGATGAGTCCTCAGGGAGTAGACACGGACCAACCGAAACTGCATAAACTGTATTCTTGATTAGAAAGTGAGCTGGGGCATGGGGTTAGGGGAAGTGAGCACCCCAGGTCAGGGGAGCAAATGTCAAGCCACAGTGCTGTGCATTCCTGCCAGAGAAGAGCCTCTCCTGCAGGGAATCAATTATAAGCCCTACAGTGTGCATTTACACACAGTGCTGTGAAATGCAGAGAGCAAACGTTCAAGGAGGGGCCTTGAGTTAGAATGAATTTGCAAATGAAAATGCAGAAGCGGTAGTGACTCAGAAAAGAGGATGATCTGAGAGGAAAGCAACCTAAAGAAAGAAGAAAGATTAGATGTGTCTTCAAGAGGGGCTATACTTGTCATTCTGAGAGATTTAACGAAGCATCACCGACCTGCACAAATTGCATATATTGAAATAATAGTTTGGTTTAGGTTCTAACACATTCGTTTACCCTTGAAACCATCACCGCAATCCCTTTGTGCTCCTTTGTAACCTCTTTTCTGTTGTTCCCCCAACTCCCCTCCAACTCTATTCAGTCACTAGTTACTTGCTTTTCCTCTGTAGATTAGTTTTCATTTTCTAGAATTTCATACAAATGGAATCAGACCCATTGCCTGACTTTTTAATTTGATGTAATGACATGAGATTAAGCCATGTGACTGCTTGCAACAGCAGTTCATTTCTTTTTAGTGCTACGTAATGTTTCATTCCCGGGATGGTTACCTGTTCACCAGCTGATGGACATTTGGGCTATTTCCAATTTTGGCGTGTTAGAAATAATACTGCTAGGAACACTGGGGAATACAGTTACTTTTTCCTCTTCCTCCCCCACCTTCTCCTCCTCCTCTCCCCCCTGCTCCCTCCCTCCTCTGTAAATACAAGGGTGCTGTGGAATGGCTGGGTCACATGGTAGGGACGTACTTAACTTTTAAAGAAGGCATCACACTGTACTCCAGTGGCTTACCATGTTTGCATTCCGGCCATCAGAGAAGGAGATTTCCGGTGGCTCTACATGGTCACCAACTCTTGGTAGGGTCAGTGTAGTCATTCCAGTAGATGGGTAAGGATATCACACTATCGTTCTAACTTGTATTTCCACGAATGCAGAAAACCTGGTCCTATGCCTGCTTATCAGCCCCCAGCAACAGGAGAGGACAGAACCCCTGAGAGCTATGGCACAGGAGACTTCATATCCCCTTGCAGACCTTAGCGATCATGAGAAACTCAGGCGCAGGGAGAGGTCCTGGAAAAAGCCCCCACCATGGTGCTGGTCCGCCTGTGGCCGCCAGGGGTTCTGTGCACCCCTGCTGCTCCACGCTGGGACTGTGCGACCCGTCAAGAACTCCAGCTGAGTACTTCCTACCAGCTTGAATGCCTTCCAGTACACGTCCCCCCAACACACATGCTCATTTCCTGCATTTCATTGGACATACCTGCCTTTCTTTGGATTTGGGTGAGTGAATTGTCCCATTATCAGCTTTTTGATGAGGTTTTAACAGTTGTGACCTTGCCAAATTATCTTTTTTTTTTTTTAGGAAAAGTTACATTTTCCCAATCTTTTTTACGTCCTGATCAGAAGCCAGAAGGCAATAAATACTGTCTGAATGAACTTGCATGTGAAACGAGGTGAGGACGGGAGATGTTTTAAAATGGTCAGCCAGTTTGGTCACTCACTCATGTCCAATTCTTTGCTGCACGCCAGGCCCCCCCGTCCATTACCAACTCCCAGAGTTCACCAA
This sequence comes from Oryx dammah, assembly GCF_014754425.2. Taxonomy (NCBI): domain Eukaryota; kingdom Metazoa; phylum Chordata; class Mammalia; order Artiodactyla; family Bovidae; genus Oryx; species Oryx dammah. The sequence continues at coordinate 3,177,228 of NW_024070206.1, read as the reverse complement.
AACTCATGTCCATCAAATCAGTGATGCCATCCAGCCATCTCATCCTCTGTCCTCCCCTTCTCCTCTGCCCTCAATCTTTCCCAGCATCAGGGTCTTTTCCAAGGAGTCAGTTCTTCGCATCAGGTGGCCAAAGTGTTAGAGTTTCAGCCTCAGCATCAGTCCTTCCAATGAAGATTCAGGACTGATTTCCTTTAGAATTGATTGGCTGGATCTCCTTGCAGTCTAAGGAACTGTCAAGTCTTCTCCAACACCACAGTTCAAAAGCATCAATTCTTTGACACTCAGCTTTCTTTATAGTCCAACTCTCACATCCATACATGACTACTGGAAAAACCATAGCTTTGACTAGACGGACCTTTGTTGGCAAAGTAATGTCTCTGCTTTTGAATATGCTGTCTAGGTTTGTCATAGCTTTTCTTCCAAGAAGCAATCGTCTTTTAATTTCATGGCTGCATTCACCATCTGCAGTGATTTGGAGTCCCCCAAAATAAAGTCTGTTACTGTTCCCACATCTATTTGCCATGAAGTGATGGGGCTGGATGCCATGATCTTTGTTTTCTGAATGTTGAGTTTTAACCCAACTTTTTCACTCTCCTCTTTCACCTTCATCAAGAGGCTCTTTAGTCCCTCTTCACTTTCTGTCATAAGGGTGGTGTCATCTGTATATCTGAGGTTGTTGGTATTTCTCCTGGCAATCTTGATTCCAGCTTATACTTCATCCAGTCCAGTGTTTCTCATGATGTACTCTGCATAGAAATTAAATAAGCAGGGTGACAATATATAGCCTTGACAGACTCCTTTCCCAATTTGGAACCAGTCTGTTGTTCCATGTCCAGTTCTAACTGTTGCTTCTTGACCTGCATATAGATTTCTCAAGAGGCAGGTGAGGTGGTCTGGTATTCCCATCTCTTGAAGAATTTTCTACAGTTTGTTGTCATCCACACAGTCAAAGGCTTTGGTGTAGTCAATAAAGCAGAAATAGATGTTTTCCTGGAACTCTTTTGTTTTCTTGATGATCCAATGGATGTTGGCAATTTGACCTCTGGTTCCTCTTATTTCAATACAAATTTTACTTCCCAAAGTTACAAATACATTAGAAAAAAGCATCACTTAAGTGGGAGTCAAAATGCTTCAAACATCCAAACTTTAGAATTTTTATAAAAGGCTTCTTTTTCAAACAATAATCACTGATTTTATAAAATTCTATGGCAATAATTGAGGCAGGTATATTTCTCAGTGGCAGTATCTGGTGATGGCATAATCCATCCACATGAAAATGACTCTCGGTGATGTTAAATTAACGCAATCAATTAGTCTGATAAAGTGCTGCTTTCTTGCCAGTGATGCGAAGACTTAAAAACTATTACAATATTGCCTTGTAATTATGTGCACATGGTAATTTTCTTAATTATTTTCTTCTTTTTTTTATTGAAGTACAGTTGATTTACAGTGTTTCAGGTATGCAGCAAAGTGAGTCAGATATATATGTATGTATGTATGTACACACACACACACACACAGTTTTTCAGATTCTTTGCCATTATGGGTTATTATAAGATATTGAATACAGTTCCCCTGTGCTTTACAGTAGGTCCTTGTTTATTTATTTTATGTGGTATGTATTGGTTAATCCCAAATTCCTAATTTATACCTCCACCACCCCCTTTCCCTTTTGGTAAACATACATTTATTTTCTGTTTGTGACTCTGTTTCTGTTTTTTAGGTAAGTCCATTTGTATAATTCTTTCTACATTGCTCATGTAAATGCTAACATAGGATGCTTGTCTTTCTCCGCCTGCATTTTCCCTTTGTGTGATAATCTCCAGGTCCATCCATGTTGCTGCAAATGACGTTATTTCATTCTGTTTAAAGGTATGCGATCCCTCTTCTTTATCCAGTCGTCTGCTAATGGACATTTAGTTTGCTTCCATGTCTCGGCTATCATAAATGGTGCTGCTGTGAACACTGGGGTTCATGTGTCTTTTCAAATTAGAGTTTTCATCTTTTGGATGTGTGCCCAGGAGTGAGGTTGCTGGATCACATGGTAACTTTACTTTCAGTTTTTAAGGAATCTCCCTGCTGTTCCCCACAGGGCGGCACCAGAATACGTTCCCACTGACAGTGGGGATTCCTTCTTCTCCACACCCTCTCCAGCATTTGTTATTTGTAGAATTTTTCATGATGGTTGTTTTGACTGGTGTGAGGTGATTGATTATCTCATTGTAGTTTGGATTTGCATTTCTCTAGTAATTAACAACGTTAAGCATTTTTTCATGTGCCTGTTGGCCACCTGTATGACCTCTGGAGAAATGTTTATTTATATCTTCTGCACATTTTTTGATTGGTTTCAATTTGGTTCAGAAAAGAACTGGTTTCTTTTTGATATTGATTGTATAAACCATTTGTATATTTTGGAAATCCCTTGCTGGTGGCATCTTTTGCAAATATTCTTCTCCCATTCTAAAGGTTGTCTTTTCATTTTGTTTATGGTTTCCTTTGCTATCCAAAAGCTTATAAGTATGCTTAGGTTTTATTTATTTTTGTTTCCATTACTCGAGAAGATGGATCCAAAAAATATTGCTGTGATTTATGTCAAAAAGTGTTCTGCTTATTCCCCCTGGGAGTTTTACAGTATCTGGTCTTACATTAAATGGTCTTTAATCCACTTTGAGTTTATTTTTGTATATGATGTTAGACTATATTCTAATTTCATTCTTTTACATGTAGCTGTCCAGCTTCCTCAGCACCATTTAGTGAAGAGACTGTCTGCCTCATTGTATATTCTTCCCTCCTTTGTTGTAGGTTAATTGAGCATAAGTGCAGGGGTCTTCTGGTTTTAAGAGACAAACTTTAGATACAGTTTAATATAGAACAGCTTTTGTTGTTCAGTCATTCAGTCACGTCCGACTCTTTGTGACGCAGTGGACTGCAGCATGCCAAGCTTCCCTGTCTGTCACTGTCTCCTGGAGTTTGCTCAAACTCATGTCCATTGAGTTGATGATGTCATCCAACCATCTTATCCTCTGTTGCCCTCTTCTCCTCCTGCCCTTAATCTTTCCCAGCATCAGGGTTGATATTATGAGTAAGTATGGGTTACAGGGCTCATAAGAAATATATAGATGGAAGTACTACTAAAACTCTAAAACCCTGTACAAATGTTAAGAGTTCAGGATGATGACGACTGCCTAAAACATAGTGGCTTTTTAGTTAGAAAGTTAATAACTTCTTAGTAAAATACTAGGAAAGCTGACCGAAATCTGTTTCAGATTCCAAGTAAAATACCATCACGGGAAGATTTCTTAGAACTTCCATTGACGGTTACATAACACATAGAGAAATTTTAGGAACGATATCTTCCTTCTGAGAAGATTAGTTTCCTTCGTTGAACTGTGCATGCCTCTCTGTTAGGTTTCAGCACAGTTTCTTATCGTCGGTAGGCTTGGGGCCCAGCATGTAAACAGTTTATTTTGGCAGAAGGAATTACCATCGACAGAATATGGGTAGGGTTAACACGGTGTGTCTTTTTGAAGAAGGTAAAGGTCACTGTTGAAACTATAAACTGAATATAGTCTGCCAGTCACTGGAGTTAATTCCTCTGTCTCCTCGGAACCAGCACCTGCTGTTAGGTTCAAGGCACCAGAGGGGCTGCACATTGCAACCAACTGTATGCGAGTCCATGTTGACTGCTGGGCTAGGCTTACAGAAAATCTTAGCAAATCCAATGCAGGAATGGGACTAAGCCTCAATATTTCAGGTGGCTAAAACCATTGAATTAGCCAAATGTGACTATAATGGTTGCTATCATTAGTAATGTTTATGAGACAGCTTTTACACAGTCACACAATTTTAGGGAAGGTCATTCATAGACTTCCCCCCAAAATAAGAAGGAAGGATCCAGGACAAAGCACCCCATTTGGCTTGCCCTCAGCTGTACCCTGGGCTTCCCTAGTAGCTCAGATGGTGAAGCATCCCCCTGCCGTGCGGGTGACCTGGGTCTGATCCCTGGGTCAGGAAGATCCCCTGGAGAAGGAAATGGCAACCCACTCCAGCATTCTTTAAAAAAAAATTTTTTTTTTAATTGAAGGATAATTGCTTTCCAGAATTTTATGGTTTTCTGTCATATATCAACAAGAATCAGCCATAGGTACACCCATGTTCTTGCCTGGAGAATTCCACGGTCAGAGGAGCCTGGTGGGCTTCAGTCCATGGGGTCACAGAGTCAGACATGGCTGAGCAACCAACACTTTCACTTGGCTTCTCCAGCTGTACCTGGTTAAAACTGTCACTGAGTTCAACACTGAAAGGGAAATAACACATGGAGCCTGAGAGGGACTTGGGGGACATTTGTGAGAGACACATTCCTTCTTTGACTCAATATATATTCCTTGAGCATCTGCTTCACGGTGCAGCGGATCGTAGAATCCTTTCCTCCTGAGACTGCTAAGGCCACCCCACCCCTTCTCCCTTCCTTGCTGACCCCTTGGGCTGTGTATCATGGTGCTCCTCCCTCCAAATTTTTTAACAGAGTTGGTTATGTGCAGTAGACTCTTCCTAAAGTCTACTCCAGCCCTCAAAGCATAGATTTTGACTTAGAGATAGAAAAGGACCCTAAACTTGTATCTGTGAGAACTCCATTTAAGGGATTTCACTTGGAGATGGATAGCAGACTCTGAGCCCTGCCAGTGTTATTGCAGAAGCTGGATTCACTTGTCTCTGGAGCCAGATGCTCTTCTGGATTTCCTAGTTACCAGAACTTTCCTCTTGATTTTGTTTTCTAAGCTAGCTTTTTTGAAGAGGTAATTTACTTGTTTTTGGTTGTGCTGGGTCTTTGTTGCTGCGCTGGTCTCTTCTCTGCTCTTCTATGCCGCGGAGCGCAGGCTTCTCAGGCTGTGGCTTCTCTTGGTTGGGAGCAGGGCTTGAGGGCATGGGCTCCGGTAGTTGAGGCACACAGGCTTAGTTGCCCCAAGGCAAGGAAATCTTCCTGGACCAGGGATCGAACCTGTGTCCCCTGCATTAGCGGGCAGATTCTTATCCACTGTCCCCCCCCGCCTTGATTCTTAATCTGGTTCCTCTTGGGATTCTGTCTCTTGCAACAAATAGACAGCTGGTAAGTAAATGTATGATGAGTCAGACTCTGTTCTAGATAGATCCTGGAGAAACAGTGGTGACCAGGACCCAGAGCTTGTACTGATGGATCTTCCATTCATAGGTGTGGTATATGTGTGTGTAAGATGTCCTAGACATTGCTAGGGAGAATGACAGAGAAACATGGTCTACTGATAAAACTCTTCCTTGTTCTAATTCTTCCCTGATTTACTCGGGCTGCTAAATCTGAATCCATGAGGTGTTTGCATGACATACATACATTGCTGATGCTTGGTTGATTCAGGCAAGGTCTCAGGTTTTTTGTAAGTTTGATCATGAACGCTGTTGGGGAATTCTCATTCTCTGAGTCAACAGAGAGAAATCTGCATCTGTGGAATAATGTAGGACTGCGTGACCAGGCATCTGTGGTCAGGAAATACAGTGAGGTGATAGAAGATACAATCACCAAATGTAAAATCAGGATGGAAGTGGTGAATGGCTATAAAGCAAAAGCACCTCTTCTGGTTTTCTGTGCTCTTACTACTCACAGCATCCTCTGTACTCCAAATAAATGTGTATGGACTTCCCTACGTCAAGCAATTCTGGGACACCAGCTGGGGACCCTACAGTTTACCTCGGTTTTGACAGTATCTGCCTGGAAATAGCACCAGATCCCAGAGGTAAGAGCTGAGTGCCACAGTCTGCCCACTCTCCTCCCCCAGATGCCACTCTTAAATCCATGTTGTCACCTGTGCTTCTGAAAACCACTATAGACTGAGGGTTCCCACATCCCCCTCCTATGGTTTGATTAATGTGCTGGAGTGGCTCACAGAACTCAGGAAAACATTTTACTCCCTAGAGAACCAGGTTATTAAAAAGAATGCAACTCAGGAGCAGGCTGATGCATAAGGCAAGGGATGGGGAGAAGGGCCTGGTGGTTCCAGGTCGCTGGTCTCCTTGCATCTCTAACTGGCCACCAACCTGGAAGCTCTCTGAACTCTGTCATTGTGAATTTTCATGGAAATTTCATGCACCAGTCATGGTTGATTAAGTCACTGGTCAGCAGTTGTTAATTAAACCTCCCCAGAGGGAGGAAGTGGGTTGGGAGAGGGATGGGGCTGAAAGTCCAAACCTCTCATCACAAGGTGGATTCCTTCGGCAAATAGCCTCCATCGTTAGGGGTTTTCTGGAAGTTATTAATACTTTTTTTTGACAAACTCAGGTGTGTTCAAAAGGGGATTATTATGAATAATGAGATACCTGTCAGGAAATGTTGAGGGTTTTAAGCTCTGTGGCAGAAACGAGATTGAAGACCAAATATATGCATTTCTTCTTACAAATGAAAATATTTCAATGGTAAATTGGATTCTGATGGAAAACATTAATGGGATTTACGAGAAAAGAATAAAAACATTAGAAAGTTGAAAGAAAAGAGGACAGAGAGAAAAATCATGTTTGGAGATTTCGATCTAAATTATAATCAGAATCCCAGAAGAAAAAGTAGAGCAGATAGTCTTAGAAATAAGAGAGATTGAGCTGGAACACGTGGTGCTGCTGCTGCTGCTGCTGAGTCGCTCCAGTCATGCCTGACTCTCTGCGACCCTGTAGACGGCAGCCCACCAGGCTCCCCCGTCCCTGGGATTCTCCAGGCAAGAACACTGGAGTGGGCTGCCATTTCCTTCTCCAATGCACGAAAGTGAAAAGTGAAAGTGAAGTCACTCAGTCATGTCCTACTCTTAGTGACCCCATAGACTGCAGCCCACCGGGCTCCCCTGGCCCTGGGATTCTCCAGGCAAGAACACTGGAGTGGGCTGCCATTGCCTTCTCCAAAGCATGAAAGTGAAAAGTGAAAGTGAAGTCACTCAATCGTGTCCGACCCTCAGCGACCCCATGGACTGCAGCCTATTAGGCTCCTCCACCCATGGGATTTTCCAGGCAAGAGCACTGGAGTGGGGTGCCATTGCCTTCTCCGGAAACACATGCTAATCTACTAATAAAAATGCTCACCAAGTGTCCAGCAAAATTGATACATCTGAACCAAAACCGTGAACCGTGTTTCTTAAAGTGTGTCCCACAGGACGATACTTTCATCTGACGCTTGGTGACCTGAAACTAATAGACCACCAGATATTTCTTCAGCAGAGATGAGCTTGTTGAGAATTGGAATTCAGGGTCTGCAACCAAGGCAAGCCCCACACAGGAAGGGAAGGGGACCCCATCCCTCTTTACTAGAGAAGAAAAGGGAATGAGGAGGGCTGTGGGAAACAGAGAGTCCATGGCTTTTCATGGGCTGAATCCTCGCCGGAAAGAAGAGGCGTCTCCTTGCTCCTGTTGGGCTTGGCCAATGCTGTCGGGCATGAGGGCTTCCCCTGCTGGTCTCCCAACTCTGTTTAACTGAGATTTCCATTCATTAATTGTTTTATGTGCTCATTTGGAAAATGGTTTCATGGCCTGAAAAGTGTGGGAGATTTTGCACAATATAATGGCTTCTGAAAGACTCACATTGTATATTTGCTAGTTAAATGAAGTAATCAGAAAAAACAAGTAGAAGGCCAATTTATTTGAACCCAGGATGTCTCTAATTTATGACCACTTTTGGGTGAGGATAATACTTTCAACATGTGTTCTAATAATGTTGCACAGAACTTATTTTAGTGAAACAATGCCTCAGACATTTCGTGGTTACACTGGTAACTTTCCATATATCTCTTTATCTCTACCATCTCTCTCATCACCATTTTGATTTCTGTCTCCCATCTATGTCTTCTTTGCAAGCATTCAGGAAGGGTTTTTTTTTTTTTTGAACAGCATGAATTCAAACATATTTTTTGACAAAAAGTTGAATAAAGTGAAAGTTATTAATAAATGTGCAAACTTAGAATGTGTGCCCCTCTATACTTGTTCTGGAAAGTTTATGCTATGTTGTGCTTCAGATTCACAAGGATTTAATTGTCTAGCTTATTCAAGAAAGAGGAAATTTCATAAATGCAGTGAAGGTAAGAACTGAAACAAATTTAGAGTTGGGTCTAAACTATCATTGCAATTATAGTTATAAAATAATGCAAAAATTAGAAAGTAACTATTACTTGTTAAATGATAATTTCAGTCAGTTCAGTTCAGTTCAGTCGCTCAGTCGTGTCTGACTCTTTTGCGACCCCATGGATCGCAGCATGCCAGGCCTCCCTGTCCATCATCAACTCCCGGAGTTCACTCAGACTCACATCCATCGAGTCAGTGAGGCCATCCAGCCATCTCATCCTCTGTTGTCCCCTTCACCTCCTGCCCCCAATCCCTCCCAGCATCAGAGTCTTTTCCAATGAGTCAACTCTTTGCATGAGGTGGCCAAAGTATTGGAGTTTCAGCTTTAGCATCAGTCCTTTCAAGGAACACCCAGAACTGATCTCCTTTAGAATGGACTGGTTGGATCTCCTTGCAGTCCAAGGGACTCTCAAGACTCTTCTCCAACACCACAGTTCAAAAGCATGAATTCTTCAGCGCTCAGCTTTCTTCACAGTCCAACTCTCATATCCATACATGACTACTGGAAAAACCATAGCCTTGTCTAGATGGACCTTTGTTGGCAAAGTAATGTTTCTGCTTTTCAATACGCTATCTAGGTTGGTCATAACCCTCCTTCCAAGGAGTAAGCGTTTTTTAATTTCATGGCTGCAATCACCATCTGCAGTGATTTTGGAGCCCCAAAAAATAAAGTCTGACACTGTTTCCACCGTTTCCCCATCTATTTGCCATGAAGTGAGGGGACCAGATGCCATGATCTTCATTTTCTAAATGTTGAGCTTTAAGCCAACTTTTTCACTCTTCTCTTTCACTTTCATCAAGAGGCTTTTTAGCTCCTTTTCACTTTCTGCCCTAAGGGTGGTGTCATCTGCATATCTGAGGTTATTGATATTTCTCCCAGCAATCTTGATTCCAGCTTGTGTTTCTTCCAGTCCAGCGTTTCTCATGATGTACTCTGCATAGAAGTTAAATAAGCAGGGTGACAATATATAGCCTTGACATACTCCTTTTCCTATTTGGAACCAGTCTATTGTTCCATGTCCAGTTCTAACTGTTGCTTCCTGACCTGCATATAGGTTTCTCAAGGGGCAGGTCAGGTGGTCTGGTATTCCCATCTCTTTCAGAATTTTCCACAGTTTATTGTGATCCACATAGTCAAAGGCTTTGGCATAGTCAATAAAGCAGAAATAGATGTTTTTCTGGAACTCTCTTGCTTTTTCCATGATCCAGCAGATGTTGGCAATTTGATCTCTGGTTCCTCTGCCTTTTCTAAAACCAGCTTGAACACCAGGGAGTTCACAGTTCACATATTGCTGAAGCCTGTCTTGGAGAATTTTGAGCATTACTTTACTAGCATGTGAGATGAGTGCAATTGTGTGGTAGTTTGAGCATTCTTTGGCATTGCCTTTCTTTGGAATTGGAATGAAAACTGACCTTTTCCAGTCCTCTGGCCACTGGTGAGTTTTCCAAATTTGCTGGCATATTGAGTGCAGCACTTTCACAGCATCATCTTTCAGGATTTGAAACAGCTCAACTGGAATTCCATCACCTCCACTAGCTTTGTTTGTAGTGATGCTTTCTAAGTAAGGGCCACTTGACTTCACATTCCAGGATGTCTGGCTCTAGATGAGTGATCACACCATCGTGGTTATCTGGGTCATGAAGATCTTTTTTGTACAGTTCTCCTGTGTATTCTTAATACACCTCTTCTTAATATCTTCTGCTTCTGTTAGGTCCATACCATTTCTGTCCTTTATCGAGCCCATCTTTGCATGAAATGTTCCCTTCGTATCTCTAATTTTCTTGAAGAGATCTCTAGTCTTTCCCATTGTGTTCTTTTCCTCTATTTCTTTGCACTGATCACTGAAGAAGGCTTTCTTATCTCTTCTTGCTATTCTTTGGAACTCTGCATTCAGATGCTTATATCTTTCCTTTTCTCCTTTGCTTTTCACTTCTCTTCTCTTCACAGCTATTTGTAAGGCCTCCCCAGACAGCCATTTTGCTTTTCTGCATTTCTTTTCCATGGGGATGGTCTTGATCCCTGTCTCCTGTACAATGTCACGAACCTCATTCCATAGTTCATCAGGCACTCTATCTATCAGATCTAGGCCCTTAAATCTATTTCTCAATTCCACTGTATAATCATAAGGGATTTGATTTAGGTTATACCTGAATGGTCTAGTGGTTTTCCCTACTTTCTTCAATTTGAGTCTGAATTTGCTAATAAGGAGTTCACGATCTGAGCCACAGTCAGCTCCTGGTCTTGTTTTTGTTGACTGTATAGAGCTTCTCCATCTTTGGCTGCAAAGAATATAATCAATCTGATTTCGGTGATGACCATCTGGTGATGTCCATGTGTAGAGTCTTCTCTTGTGTTGTTGGAAGAGGGTGTTTGCTATGACCAGTGCATTTTCTTGGCCAAACTCTATTAGCCTTTGCCCTGCTTCATTCTGTATTCCAAGGCCAAATTTGCCTGTTACTCTAGGTGTTTCTTGACTTCCTACTTTTGCATTCCAGTCCCCTATAATGAAAAGGACATCTTTTTTAGGTGTTAGTTCTAAAAGGTGTTGTAGGTCTTTATAGAACCATTCAACTTCAGCTTCTTCAGCATTACTGGTTGGGGCATAGACTTGGATTGCCATGATATTGAATGGTTTGCCTTGGAGATGAACAGAGATCATTCTGTCATTTTTGAGATTGCATCCAAGTACTGCATTTCGGACTCTTTTGTTGACCATGATGGCTACTCCATTTCTTCTGAGGGTATGAACGTATAAGTTATACCAAATGTTTCAAAAATTGACTCTTGATATTTCACTATTTTATTGACTGAATTTATGGTGGAATTTTGAGGGCCATATACTTGCAAATGAAATTGTCTTTCTAGAATGTTTTTCTTCCACTTTTTATGACAGTGATACATGTCTATTGAGGAAAATGATAAAAATCATAAAATCGTAATTGCAGCGAAGGACAGTACAGAGCTAGGTTAGGCACTGTGGTATGCCAAGAAATATTTTTCAAATGAGTGAGTGGCTGCATCAGAGAATAGGTTCTGGCTGAATCACAGTTTCAGTGAACTCCTCATGGATTGGATTTATGATATTTCAATGAAAACGAACATTTAGCATTTCTTCCAAAAGTTATCCTCTCATAAGCAGTCTCCACGAAATCACTTTGATATAAATAGGCCTCCTCATAAAGTATATCAGTAACCGACGAATAAGGGAATGAATATTTTACAGCTCAGGGGATTTTATGTATAGTAGTTTCATAATAGAGTGAAGTTAAAATGGATAGTGGGGAGACTAGACCGCTTTTACTCCTCCAGTTTTAAGAACTGAACGGCTCTTAAAGCGTCTCAAGGCATTTGTCATTTAGCATGCTGTGTAAATGAAGCTTGGCAAGAGCAGTAATTGAAAAGCTTTATAGAGTCAGTGCTGGCTCCCGCAGGAGGCTGGACAGGCTTCCAGGCACCAGACGGAGGCCCAGGAAACAGAGAAGCAGCAAGCAGGTGGGAACCTGTAGCAATCGAGGGCAGTGGCAGGGGTTCTCAGGGAGAGGGTTCACTCTCAGGGACCCAGACATGGCAAGTCTTATCACTCCTAGTCTTATCACACAGACGTTCGCGTCTGCAGAGAAACCTGTGGCTATTGCTTAAGGACAGAGTGGAGACAGGAGCGTGTCAATCAAATATAAATTCCTTTTAGGAATTCAGTGAGAAATTTAGATCAGGAAGAATGGGAACAAGCTTGATGGAAGCCACAAGATGGAGTGTGTTAGTAATGAAATGCGTGCTGTGTGCTCAGTCCTGTCCGACTCTTTGTGACCCCCTGGACTGTGGACCACCAGGCTCCTCTGCCCATGGGATTCTCCAGGCAAGAATACTGGAGTGGGTTGCCATGCCCTCCTCCAGGGATCTTCCCAACCCAGGGATCAAACCCAGGTCTCCTGCATTGCAGGCGGATTCTTTACCATCTGAGCCACCAGGGAAGCCCAGTAGTGAAATGAGAGGATGTAATATCTGAACTTTCCAGGTTGCCAGAGATGTCAGTGGGGTCACTTAATTAAAAAAAAAAAAAAGAGAGTTCTGAGGTTGAGGTTTCAATGCTAGGTGGTCAGTTAAAGCATCATTGAAGTCATTGAAGGAGGCAGTGGGGTTTTCGGCTGTGAGATGAGGCATGAAGCCTGGGCATGAAAAAAGAATGCATTTATCCTGACTTCTAACAGCACGACACACATGGATGACCTGGAAGGTTTGTTAAAACACAGATTATTGGGCTTTGCCCCAAGTTTCTGATTCTAAAGTAAAGACTGGGAATTTGCGTTTCAAACAAATTCTCAAGTTATATTGATAATGTCTGTCTGAGACCCACAACTTAACACCAGCTACAAAGCGGATGCCAAATTCTGCATGAGACTGAGAGGAAAAAGAAAGGATATCAATTGTGAAGTAGAAAGAAAGAGAGTGAAATGCAAACACATTGAGCTCCAGGAGGACACTGAATTGCCATTGGCACGTCTTGGAAAAAATGGTGCAGATTTCCAAGGAATTTATGTAGACGCTCTTCTTCATGAAGGCGGAGCCTAAGCCCCCCATGCTTCAGTGTGGGACGCACAGCGAGCGACTGCCTTCCACAGGGTACGGTATGGAAAGAGACTGTCAGTCTGTTTGGACTGCGCTAATAGAGCTGTAATAGAGCTCCACACGCCGGGCGGCGGATAGACAACAGACGCTTATTTCTCGCAGTCCTGGAGAGTGGGAAATCCAAGCAAGATCGTGGGCCAACAGGTTTGGTGTTTGGAGAGGGCTTTCTGGCTGTCTTTTCCCTGTAATCTGTAAAAACATATGTGTGTATATATGTGTTTATATGTGTGTGTGTGTGTGTGTGAGCATTTATTATATATATAATGCAAATGTATATGTTTATATATGTTTTACATATTATATATATGTGTGTGAGCATTATATAATAATGCAAATGTATAATATATGTTTATATGTTTTCTATATTATATATGTGTGTGTGAGCATTTATTGTATAATATATGTTTATATATGTTTTACATATTATATATATGTGTGTATATATATACATATCTCAGTTGAGTAGAGTTGAGAGGCCAGGAGGAGGCGTTTTCACACCCAGTGAGGACAGAGGAACGGCAGTGCCAAAGTGACGAAAGAGCCCTCTTCCTGCCTGGGAAGGACTCGGCCAGTGAGGAGCCGTGGACTCTGCTTACTATGGCCCTCCCAGCTTCCTCTTCCTCCCTGTGAAAGCGGCCTCCTTCCCTGTGGGGTCACGTGTGCATACACGTGGTTGCAGACCTGGAGTATCCTGTATAGACACGTCCTTGTTAGAAAGGTGTCTGTAGTCCGTTTTCTTCAGGTCAGTAGGTCTTAAGGCGGAACGGGTGAGGGATCTCTCCAAGGTTTCTTTTGTAAGGACACTAATCCCATTCATGGAAGGGCCTTCCCAGTGTCTCAGTGGAAAAGAATCTGCCTGCAATGCAGGAAATGCTGGAGGTGTGTTTTCGACCCCTGGGTGGGGAAGATCCCACATGCCACATCCCACATGTGGAGAAGGAAATGGAAACCCACTCCAGTATGCTTGCTGGAGAAGCCTATGGACAGAGGAGCCTGGCGGCCTACAGTCCGTGGGGTTGCAGAGAGTCAGATGCGACTGAGTGACTTTCACTTTCTTTGCAAGACACAGTTACTCTGTAAGTCAGTCAGTAAACAGATATTTGATTTGCCTGTTTTTCAAATTTTCTACTTAATAAATACAACTGATAAATATTTATTTTTTGATCCATTTCGAATTACAAACTTCAAATGAAACAACTTTTGTAAGACCAATTTCTGTTTTTTCCTTATCTAAAAGATAGCACTTCTGTCAACACTGCTACTAATGGTTCCTTAAATTACTATTTGATTTCTGCCTTCCTATCTTTCCAAAGATTCTTCAAGGGTTTTTTTTTTTTTTTTTTCCACCACACATCTATTTATTATCTTTTCACTAATTAAAATACTTTTTGGTGAAATATTTCAACAATGCAAAATCCTCTTTAACTGCCCTTGGAGGATGGTAGGGAACCAGCTAAGTCAGTAAAGTGTAAGAAGCCTTCTTTTCACGGCTTTCATTCGGAGCTTTTTGATTGCTGTTTAAACTCTGTCCTAATGATCAGGCTATTTAGATTTTCTATCTCTTCATGATTCAGTCTTGGAAGGTTGTAGGATTTTAAGAAATTTGTTCATGTCTTCCAGCTTGTCCAATTTGTTGTCATGAACTTGTTGATACTATTCTCTTATAAACCTTTGTATTTCTGTGACATGTATTGTTATTTCTCCTTTCATTCCTAATTTTATTTGGAGTGTTTGCTTTTTTCTTAGTAATGTAGCTGAAGGTTTGTCGATTTTATTTATTTGTTTCAAAGAACCAGCTCTTAGTTGTACTCATCTTTTCTAGTCTCTCTCTCATTTACTTCTATTCTGAGTCTTATTCTTTCCTTTCTTCTACTGACTTTAGATGTTGTTTCTTCTTTCTTTAGTTCTTTTATGTATAAGGTTAGATTGTTTGAGATTTTTCTTGTTTCTTGAGGTAAGCCTATCTGGCTGTAAACTTCCTTCTTTCAGTACCACTTTTGCTGCATTCCCTAGATTTTAATATGCTTTTATTTGTGTTTAGGTAATTTTTTCCTATTGCTCTTTACCTTTATTATTTTTAATTGAAGTATACTTGATTTACAGTGTTGTACCAATCTCTGTTGTATAAAAAAGTGACTCAGTTATACACATACGATACATTCTTTTTTAAAAATATTCTTTTCCATTATGGTTTATCCCAGGAGATTGGACATATTACATCCAATCCAATAGTTCCCTGTGCTATACAGTAGGACCTTGCAGCTCATCCATTCCGAACGTCATAGTCTGCATCTAACAACCCCAAACCCTCAGTCTACGTCTCTCCCTCTTCCCCTACCCCTTGGCAACCCCAGGCTGATCTCTGTGAGTCTATTTCTGTTTTGAAGACAGGTTACTTTGGGCCATAATTTGTCTTTTTTTCTGACTTGCTTCACTTGGTGTGATAATCTCTAGTTGCATCTGTGTTACCGCACCTGGCGTTATTCCGTCCTTTTCTACGGCTGCGTAGTAGTTCGTGGCATGTGTGCGTCACATCTGTATCCGTTCATCTGTCCACAGACGTTTAGGTCGTCTCCGTGTTTTGGCTGCCATGGATACTGCTTCTGTGAACATAGAGATGCGTGTGTCTTTTTGAATTATAGTTTTGTTACTAATGAAAGTAGCTATTCACTTTTTCTACACTCTCCCTTTAACCTTTAACCTTAAAAACCTATCCTGATAAGAAAGAGTTTCAATTTTCTGATTCTGTCTATTTCTCTCCTCAGTTTTCTGTGCGTCTGCCTTTTGTTTCTGGTGGTGGAGGTCCTTTCAACTTCTCTTATAGGACACGCCTACTGTTGATGAACTTCAGCTTTCGTTTTTCTGGGAAAGTTTTCACTTCTTCCTGTCTGGATGACAACGTTGCTGAATAGAGCATTCTCAGATGGTAGTGCTTATGTTTCAGTACTTTGAGAACGTCATTTCGCTCCTCCTTGGACTGTCGAGTTTCAGCTGAGAAATCTGCTAATGGCCTAATGGGGCTTCTTTTGCAGGTCGCTGTTGTTTGTTTCCTGGTTGCCTTTAAAATTCTTTGTCATATGACTTTCAACATATTTAATATAATGTACCTTGGAGAAGGACATTTTTGCACTGAGGTGTAGGTGTTCGTTTAGCTTTTAATTCCTTTCGTAAGTTTGGGAATTTCTCAGTGATGATTTTTAAAATTGAAGTGTAGTTGATTTAAATGTTGTGTTGGCTTCTCTGTAGATAAACTCTCTGCTCTCTTCTCCTGCAGGGATACCCTTGACTCTAATGCTGGTCTTCCTGTAATAGCTGGATAGCTCTTGTAATATTGCCTCATTTAAACATCTTGCTTCGCTTTCTTCTATTTGTGTCATTTCTAGTTTTCCATCTTCAGCCTCACGAATTCTTTCTGCATGGTCTGCCTCATTTCCAAGGTTTGCAAATGCATTCTTCATTTTGTTTATTGAGTTCTTCAGCTCCAGAATTTGCTTGCTTCTTTTGTAGAATTTCCTCTCCCCCACCGCCTTTTTTTTTTTTTTTAAGAATTTCAGTTTCTTTGGTAAAGTATTCTTTCTGCTTATTAATTTACTCCTAGCTCATTAAATATTTTTTCTGAGTTTTCTTGTAGGTTGTTGAATTTCTTCAGCTTAGGTTTGGCTTCTGTGGGATTGTCATTTCCTTTCTGTGGTACAGCATTGCTGTGGTTCTGGTGGGTTGTTCCCCTGCCAGGGCATCTGAAGTAGCAAACACCTTTCTACTTGCTTAAAATGATTCAGTAGGTAAGGAATGAAACACCCTTCGTTTAGTAAGTGGTGCTATAGGCTTTTGGTCTCTCTTAACCTGAGCTGCCAGTGCAGGAGACAGGGTTCAATCCCCGGGTTGGGAAGATCCCCTGAGAAGGAAATGGCAACCCACTCCAGCACCGCCTGGAAAATCCCGTGGACAGAGGAGTCTGGTGGGCTATAGTTCACGGAGCCTCAAAGAGTCCGACAGACTGAGCGACTAAACAGCAACCTGAGCTGGCTCTGCTTACATGTGAGAGTGAGCACCTTCCGCCCTCCGCTGCCTCTGTCGGAAGCATCTCCCAAGTCCCGTTGGCTCTTCCTGGGCTTCGCTGGGGCCTCGCTGCTGCGGCCTCCTGGGGCACCTGGGTCGCGGGCTCGTCTCTCACACCCGGGATCCCGTGAGCTGCAGGCTGTGCTTCTTGCAGGCGGAGGGCAGCGGCGCCCGGGTGTCTCTGCCGTGACCCTCGCTGTAAGGTTCGTGGGCTCTGCCACTGCAGGCTGGGTTGGGGGACGAGGGGCTAGAGTCACGGGCACCTCAGCAGCTGGAGGGACGGAGTCCCAGGCCCCACTGCCTCCGCGGCCCAGTTAATAAGGGGTACCGCTGCGCCAGGAGGAGGCTCCCCTGCCGCTCGGAGGGTCTCTGGGCTGGGGCTGCCCTGGCTGGAAGGCTGGACTCGGCAGGCAGGGCCCCTGCCGCCCCCGGGCTCCACCGCCTCTCTCTGCTCAGTCGGCCTACCTTCAGGCGGGTGACGTTCTCCAGCTTCCTGCTGCCCTGGGCAGAGCCGCCTCTATTGAGCTGTGGACGCTTTACTAGTCGTAGACTGAAGGGGACAAACAAAGGGAACAATTCCTTCCGCCATGCCGCTGACGTCACTCCAGGACGCTTTAGTGTTCATGAAGTTTATCCTTTTAAAATGAGTTGTCCTTTTGTAGATTTAATGGCTTTAAAGAAAACTCTAAAAGAGGATTGAGAAGATTTATCTTTCCAGACTAGAAAAACCCCAAATACATTTTTTTTTTTGGTTTTGGTATTTTGCTGTTTTAATTTTCAATTATATTGCAAATACTCATACTTTGTGATATGAGAGAATAAAGTAAAGCAAATTTTGGAATTTATTTTTGGCTATAAGTTTCCCTAAGGATTTATCAGTAGTAGGTAGTATATCTAGTTTGTCCGGCACTGATTGTCTCAAAAGAGAATGTAGAGTTCTGTCTTCAATGGCATCTCAATCCAATTGAAAGAGGAGGATGAGATTATTAACACTAAAATATTATGGGACAATGTAGGTATTAGTTTGTGTGCTAGGATGAGAAAAGCAGATATGCTGTGGATAAGAAAGGAGAGAGACATGGAGCTAAAGCATTCACGGTGTCCTTTATGATACTGGTGGGATGTGTGCATATTGGGCTTCCCTGGTGGCTCACTGGGAAAGCGTCCACCTGCAGTATAGGAGACCTGGGTCTGATCCCTGGGTCGGGAAGATCCCCCTGCAGAAGGGAAAGGCGACCCACTCCAGTATTCTGGCCTGCAGAATCCCATGGACTGGATAGTTCATTGGGTCACACAGAGTTGGACACGACTGAGTGAGCTTTACTTTCACTTGAATGCATAATAGGGCTTCCCTGGCAGCTCAGATGGTAAAGAATCCGTGTGCAGTGCAGACCCGGGTTTGATCCCTGGGTTGGGAAGATCCCCTGCAGAAGGGAATGGCCACCCACGCCAGTACTCTTGCCTGGAGAATCCCATGGACAGAGGAGCCTGACGGGCTACAGTCCATGGGGTGGCAAAGAGAGTATGTTGATGGATTTGCTGTGAATGGACAGAGGAAGGTGAACGCATGGTGGGGGAACCCAGCGACAGCAGTGTATACTGTCTCCTGGTGTATCAGTCGGGCCACCAGATCCCAAGGAGTGGTACATTTGAGACCAAAACCAAGCCTGAATCCGTGTCATAGACTTGCAGTGAGCACAGGCTGAGCACAGAGCGACAACTAAATACACACTGTAACTGTTGAATGTTTGAAATAATGCACTGTGAGAGGATCTGTTGGATTTGGGCCCCAGAAGTTAGCCTTTGTGTTGTATGTGATGGGAAGACAGTTTTTCCCCACACTTACTGGCAGTTAACACGTCAGTCATATCCTAGGTTAGAAACCTGGGAGTAATCGGGTTTGCATCTTGATTTTGAATATGTAATCAAAGTTTTATCTTTTCCTACTTTGAAGCAACTTACTCTTTTTTCTCTTTTCTATCTTCTCTCTGCCAGTTTTCCAAATAACACCAATATCCGTTCTCAGCTGCATGCCTGTTGAAGGTTCCTGGTGATTCTCCAAATCTTCCCTATACACACTTCCTAGGCTAAAATACTGCCAGCATAACCTCACTACTGCTCAACAATATACGAAAAGCTCTTTATTGCCTTTAAGGTACATTTCAATCTTCCTGTTTCTAAAGTATGTGGTATCTGTTGCTTACTTTCTACCAGTTTCCCATATCTCCCTGTAGAGCCTTTCTTTCAATCATTACGTTTATTCTCAATGTCCCTGGCTCATAAGAAAGTTTATTCTAGACTAAATTAATTTATTCATCCTAATTTCCCAGCCTAGAATGCTGTTCTCCTTTCCTTCTAGTTAGACTTATCTCATCATTTATTAATTTTTTTCAGCTGGTGCTGCTTTAGTAAAAAAAAGAACAAAACAGAACAAACTGCTTTCAGAAAGCCTATATCCCATTTCCCTAGCTCCATGATGTAATTCAGTGGCAAATTTAAGAAAAGTAAGGAATGAACTGCTTTTCCATGTCTTCATATCAATCATACACATAAAGGAATAAATAGTGAGTGGGTGGAGAGAGCCGGGTTCATCACAGGACCTTAATATCTGTTGATTTACGACTGAGCAGAGGACAGACCACAAGTGAGTCAGCCCCACCGAACTGAGGTGGGGGGACTTGCACCCACTGTTGGGCACTGCAGCTAAGATTCTATAACGACTGCTCCGTTTACCTGCATGGACAGGAGATCCCTGTTTCGTATTGACTGGATCCTGTAAGAGTAGATCTGTAATCGTCTTGAGTCTCTCCCTCTAGTCATGTTCCCACTGAGTCCACACCTCCTTTACCTGCTTCCCCCTCTGATTTCTGGACCAGCTTACTGTCATCTTCTTTTGATGTCACCTTTCCCTGATTCCTTTCATTGGTTTAAACTCGATGACTTAAAAAAAAATTACTTGTAACTGAAGGATAATTGTTTTACAATGTTGTGTTGGTTTCTGCCATACATCAACATGAATCAGCCACAGGTATACGTCTGTCCCTGGGATTCCCAGGTGGTGCTAGTGGTAAAGAATCCGCCTGCCAGGCAGAAGACCCAGGTTCGATCCCAGGCTGGGAAGATTCCCCTGGAGGAGGGCATGGCAGCCCATTCTGGTACTCTTGCCTGGAGAATTTCATGGGCAGAGGAGCCTGGCAGGCTGCGGTCCATCGTGTTGTGAAGACTCAGACATACATATGTCTCCTCTGTCTTGAACCTCCCTCCCACCCCTTCCCATCACTCTAGGTTGTTACAGAGCTGTGGTCTGAATTCCCTGTAAACTCGATAACTTTTATATTATCTAGGATAATCTTCTATCTTTGTTTTTTCTTGATATTGAAGATTAGTTTAGCCCAGGTGGTATTCAATGAAATGTTTCCAAGGGATTAGAAAAATTTGTTTGCAATTTTCTTTCCTTGGTGTTTTAACTCGGTTTCCTTGTTTTGGGAAAGCCAATACTGTAATAACCCCGCGTGGAGGAAATGCCAGCCTGTGATTCAGAGTCTCTGACTGACCCGAGAGCTCCGAGTCACTCTGACAAGCGTGGTGCGCCTGCCACTGATGCATTTCCCGGCTGCCCTCCCAACTTTCTCGGTCAAGGTTCCCCTAACCCAGCTCCCTGTAAAGGCCATCTGAGGTGTGGCCCAACCTCAAAATCTCCTTTCTGCATAGGAAACAGAAACTCTCAGCTTCAGTGCTCAGCTTATGCACAGCTTCTTGATACTTAAACATTTAATTATAAGTTTGTTTTCAAAAGTCATTGGCTCACACTTTTGGAAGTATCTAACTCACAAAAGCAGGGCTTCCCTGAGGGCTCAGTTGCAGGAGACGAGGGTCCCGCCCCTGGGATGGGAAGATGCCCTGAGAAGGATACAGCACCCCACTCCAGTATTCTTGCCCAGAAACCTCCCGTGGACAGAGGAGCCTGGTGCTCCTCTTTACAGTCCAAAGGGTCGCAAAGAGTCGGGCACGACTGAGCACAGCTCCCTAACGCTCTAGTCAGTGAGTTTATAAGAGTGCAGAAAGGCTGCTCACCACTCATCTCTTGGCATCTCCGTGGAGAATAGTAAAAACTGCCCGCAGCTGAGACATGCACGGTGTAACTGCCCCACGGGCTGTGAAGCTCTGACTCTTAGCTGACAAGCTCTCTTGTCCTTTGGTGAATATCTTCACTCAGCAGGGCAGCTCTGGAGCATCTAATATCTGAGGGAAAACCCAAATATTTTAACATTACTTTTTCTAATTATTCAAAAACCATGTACGTATTTTAGAAAAGAAAGAAATGATTAAGAAATGTGTGTCGCCAGCTCCCAGAGGCACCTTTGTTCTCCTTTACTCTCTGGCTCAGTCTGACTTCTGGCGACCGAGTGCCTCGAAGGAGCACGGGGATGCTGAGATGAGTGGGCAACCGTGGGTCAAATATTCCTCATTCACCTTCATTAGGGAGAAGAAAACAGCAGCCCACTCCAGCCTTCCTGCCTGGAGGACCCCATGGACAGAGGAGCCCGGTGGGCTAGAGTCCCTGGGGTCACAGAGAGTTGGACACGACTGAGTGACTAACATACATCCCTACATTAAGACCGCTGTAATGGGCAGACTTATCTTGATCTATTTTTTCACACGTAGGTCACCCTCTCCAACCTTTTAAGACATTTCTGGTCTGACTAACAAACACAAACCTCCCTCTCCCCAAAGCAGACCAGATTTCAATAATGATAGTTTCAGCAAAAATACAATTGTGTAGCATATTCATATATAGGTGTTCCTTGACTTAAGGATGAGTTATAAACCCATTAGTGTAAACTGAAAATTTCGTTAAGTCGAAATGCATTTAATACACTTGACCTACTGATCGTCATAGTTTAGCCTTGCCCACCTTAAACAAGCTCAGAACACTCCCTTAAATTTGTAGTTGGACAAGATCTAGTACAAAGCGCATTTTATAATAAGGTGTTGAAGAGCTCATGTAATTTATTGAATGCTGCAGTGAAAGGGAAAACCAGAATGCAGTTATGGGTTCAGAAAGGTGGTCTGCGGGTCAGTTGTTTGCACTTGACGGGGACCCGTGGCTGCCTGTCGCTGCCCAGCATCACAAGACGGCACTGGACAGCCGATCAGGAAAACATCGGAATTCACATTCAGAAGCAGGGTTTCTACTTAATGGGCGTCCTTCCTGCACCATTTGCAAAGTTGAAAAATCTTTGAAGTCAGGGACAGTCCAGTGAAACATTTTACAGCCATTGACAACCTCATTTCCCAAGACTATGATGTTAAGATGCTCCAGTATCTTCTTCAGCGGCTCAGCGGTAAAGAATCCTCCTGCCAAAGCAAGAGACACGAGAGCAGGAGTAGGAAACGGCAACCCACTCCAGCCTTCTTGCCTAGAGAACTTCATGGAGAGGAGCCTGGCGGACTATAGTCCATGGGGTTGCAAAGAGTCGGACACAACTGAGCATGCCCACACACACAGGTAGAAAAAGGCACTATCTCAATTTTGTAAATTTGTATGTTAAATCCGACCCTTTCCTCATGCATGTCCAGGAAAAAAATCATGAAAGCAAAGATATTTGATGTTGACAGGGGTTAACTCTGTGTGGTGGGATTAACTACGGGGTCTTTTTTTTTTTTTAATGCATTTTCTTTTCTAAAATAGGTATGTGCGATTCATGTCAATGTATGGCAAAACCAATACAGAATTGTAAAGTAAAATAAAAAATAAATTAAAAAAATAAATAAAATAGGTATGTGCTTTTGAATAATTAGAAAAAAATGCTAAAATATATTTTCCTCAGATATTAGATGCTCCAGAGTTGCCCTGCTGAGTGAAGATATCTCTAAAGGATAAGAGAGCTTATTAGCTAAGTGAACTTATTAGGTAAGTTCACAGCCATGGGGCATAGCTGTCATCAGAACTGAGCTTTCAGGACTGGTGGTTCAGTGGCTTAGACTCTGTGCTCCTCTTGCAGGGGCCCAGGTTCGATCCCTGGTCAGGGAACTATGTCCCACGTGCTGCAACTAAGAGATCTTGCATGTTGCAAGCAAGACCTGGTGCAGCCAAATAAATAATAAATACATATTAAAAGAACTGAACTGTCAGAGGTCCCCTCAATGAATCCCTCAATCAGTTTGAAGGCCACTATATTATGTGCAGAACTTTATTAAACTTTTAACTCGAGAGGACCAAGTCCTGAGTTCATGAAGATGTTCAAAAGGGAGTTGGGAGAAAAAAGAAACCCTAGGAGCCCCATAGTTTCATTCCAGGGTTGCCTGGTTTGTTGAAAAATTGGCATAAAACATAATTATCCAACTGGGGGCTGCTCCCAGACAAGAGAACATTTTCTTTCTATGACAACAATACTCAATTCTACACAATCTTGCTACACCCACTTGGTGCCTTAGATAAAGATAGTGTCTTAATTCATAGGAGTCTGCTGTGTCCTGGTTGAAGCTCAGAGCTTCACTTATTGCTCAGTTTCAAAAACGATCCTTAATGAAATTTTTTCAGTAGCATTATCTCCACCATTTCATCAGTGGCTCTTGTTTTTCTATATTATTTTAATGTTATTCTTTAATAGTTGTTGTCAAGCTTTCTGGGGAGTTAAGAGAAATATAAGCAACAAATATGCAAGTATATGCTCAGTATTACTTGTTTTATTTCTTGTATACAGTATGTATTTTTAAATAATGATAACCTAGTCCATAATAAGGAAATAAATATAAAATACAATATTTTAATTTTTCCAACTTGACTTTGGGTATTCAACTTTGCATGAAAATGTTATCACCGTTTTCCTTTCTTTTGATCCTTTAATTCACTGCTGCCTTGTAATTTAAGGCATACATAAATTAGTTTCTCTAGCTAGCCAAGAACATTTTGAGCATTGATTTGCATTTTTATCGGTCAAATGAAAGCAGAAATTAAATTAATGCAAAAATCTGCTAATGAGTTCTTGATTTACATAAATGAGACATGCTATAAGAAACATGAGTCATTCATTTAGAGTTTAGTGTAGAGAAGGCGAAACTTTAAAGAAAAATTTAAAGCTTTTATATTATTGAAATATATTATTGAATGTTTGTATGCACTCTGTTTCCTGAAATTTGTGACATCCTGATGTATAATTAAAACAATTGTTAATTAGACATATCTTTAGTCATCTCAGGCTACCAAAACAAAATACCATAGCCTGGGTGGGTGAAACAATAAACATTGATTTCTCGCAGTTCGAGAGGCTGTGAGAACGTGAAAAGTCCACGATGAAGGTGCTGGCAGAGTCAGGTCCTGGTAAAGGTGCTCTCCAGGGCTTGCAGACGGCGGCCTTCCTGGTGTGTCCTAACGTGGAGGATGGTGGGGGCCTGGGAAGTGGGAGAGAGACAGGACTGTGGTCTCTTTTTCTTTTTCTTCAGTTCAGTTCAGTTCAGTCACTCAGTCGTGTCCGACTCTTTGCGACCCCATGAATCGCAGCACGCCAGGCCTCCCTGTCCATCACCAACTCCCAGAGTTCACTCAGACTCACGTCCACCGAGTCCGTGATGCCATCCAGCCATCTCATCCTCTGTCGTCCCCTTCTCCTCCTGCCCCCCATCCCTCCCAGCATGAGGGTCTTTTCCAATGAGTCAACTCTTCTCATGAGGTGGCCAAAGTGCTGGAGTTTCAGCTTCAGCATCATTCCTTCCAAAGAAATCCCAGGGTTAATCTCCTTCAGAATGGACTGGTTGGATCTCCTTGCAGTCCAAGGGACTCTCAAGAGTCTTCTCCAACACCACAGTTCAAAAGCATCAATTCTTCGGCACTCAGCCTTCTTCACAGTCCAACTCTCACATCCATACATGACTACTGGAAAAACCATAGCCTGACTACACGGACCTTTGTTGGCAAAGTAATGTCTCTGCTTTTGAATAACAGGGACACTAACCCCATCATGGGGATGCCTTTCTTATGCCTCATCTAAACCTAATTACCTTCCACCCCCTCCCTCCCCTGGCGCGAGTACTATCATACGGAGGGCATGCTGAGGGCTTCAACACAAGACGTTTGGGAGGTCTCAGATGTTCGGTCCATCCCAAGGCACCTATGCTCTAGAGTTGGGCCACTCATCTTTTCTGAGAAGTGTGTCTGCATCTCACATATCTAAGGGAAAGAGTCACTGAGTTAGGCTGATGACAGTGATGAGAGATGTTTATTTGACATAGTGTGGGCAAAACCCTTCTTCTTTCAGAAATACCCTTGAAGAGAGAAGGTCGATAGATTTTAAGCTGTAATTGATCATAATGAGCTTCAAGATCAAGGTGACAGCTAGAAATCTCCTTGACCCTATTTCTGAGCAACTGAGTTAACCATTGAGCGGCTTGCTATTGCCCAATTGAAGGACCCTCTCCATATGGATAAGAAATGGTCGTATTTAATCCTCTATGAATTTATTCTGTTCTTCATAGCCCAAAGCATCTTAAACTGTCTATCTATATCTCTTTCTTCTAATAAATTAATTTTTTTCTAAAATTAAAAAATCCCAACTATGTAATATTTCAGACTTTATCAATCCAAAAGTGAATCAGGGACAGATTTCTGCATGAATAAGTTTATTCTTACCCATTATTTAAATGGTTGTGTAATATCCCATTTACCTTAATCTGTATAATCAATCCCCTAACTTTGAATACGTCACATTATTATTATATTTTTAACTAATATAAACAGCATATAAAACGTGATTCAGGTGGCTAGCTCTTTGCATGCATACATGCTTATTTACTTTGCATCTGTTTCAAAAAGTAGAAATGCTAAGGCATATAATTATGACTTTAGAGCAATGATTCTTGATTGCCTGTATTCACTGTTTGCGCTTTACGCCCTTTTTATTTCTTGGACCACTAAATTTTGATCTCTGAGTTTATTTCACTGCATCATTTCTAAGACTTAATAATTATGTCCTCATTTTTATCTTACTTGAACTCACTGTGGCATTTGGAATTGAATTGCTGACTACTATTTTTCTTTTTTTAAATGTTTTTTTCCTTTTTATTTAACTGCAGTCACCATCCTGTCACTACATTCCAAGACTATTTTAAAACTGAAAGTTGGCAACTTTTTCCTCCAATTCCCCTTGCCTCTGACAGCCACCTGCTTGTATCTATGAGTTCATTTTTGCTTTTGTCTTGATTTTTAGATTCCACATGTAAATGAGATCATGCAGTATTTGTCTTTTTATGTCTGGCATGTCATTTAGCACTCAAAGGTCATTCATGTTGTCATCAGCAAGATCTCACTCTTTTTCTATGGCTGAATAATCTTTGTGTATATGCATATATATCTCACATCTTCAGTCACTCATGTATCTATAGGCACTTGGGTTGCTTCCGTATCTTGGCTATTGTGAATAGTGCTGCAATGAACATGGGGTTGCATAAATCTTTTAGTGTTTTGTTTTCTCTGGAGAAACATCCAGAAATGGAATTACTGGATCATATTGTAGTTGTTTTTGATGAAACTCCACAGTTTTCCACAGTGGCTGCTGCAGAGACTTCTTTCATTCTGGGCCCCCATCAAAACTGGTAGCCTAAGTATTATTTGGCAAAAGGGCCAGAGCAGCACACCCAAATGTGGGGTTAGTTCTCCAACCCACAGCAGAGCTGAATTGCTTTCCAGGGCTTATAATTTCTGCCCCCACCTGCAGTTTATGAGAACCCCCATTCCTTCACATCCTTACCCACGCTTATTAACTGCATTTTAAAAAGCATTTTATTTTATACTGGAGTGTAGGCAATGAATAATGCTGTGATGGTTTCCAGTGGAAGCACAGGGACTCATCCACACATATGCATGTATTCATTCTTCCCTAGACTCTCTCCCACCCAGGCTGCCACAAAACAGTGAGCAGAGTTCCCCGCGCTCTACGGGAGGATCTTATTGGTTTTCCATTTTAAATGTAACAGTGTGTACGTATCTTGATCCCAAACTCCCTACCTACCCCTTCACTTCCTGGCAGCCATCAATTCCATCTTTTAATCTGTGCATCTGTTTCTGTTTTATAAATAAACTCATTTGTATCTCTTCTTTTTAGGTTCTGCATATGCCACAGGTTTTACTGTTTACCAGTTTGTTGGGTGCAACATAAATTCTCACTATGGTGTTAATAAACTGAAATAAAATAAACCCAACTCACCGGAAGGCTTAGGAGGTACTTTGCATTACTTTAAGTGCTTTATGTTATTAACTCATACATGCCATGCTAAGTCACTTCAGTCCTGTCTAATTCTTTGCAACTCTATGGACTGTATCTCTCCAGGCTCCTCTGTCTGTGGAATTTTCCAGGCGAGAATACTGGAGTGGGTTGCCATTTCCTTCTCCAGGGGATCTTCCCAACCCAGGGATCGAACCCAGGTCCCCTGCATTGCAGGCGGATTCTTTATCATATGGTGTTAATGCATTTTACTGATTACTAATGAAGTTTAGCATCTCTTATGTATTTATAATTTTTGTTTCCTCTCTTTTGAGACATTTGTTTGTATTACCCATTTTCCTGTTGGATTATTTATCTTCTTAAAAAGCTTTTTTGATGCCATTTATATATTTTGAGTAGAATCCTCATTTTCTTGCTCTCTTTTGGCTAGAAAGAAGAAAACGGTGAACTTCTGGCGAGGAAGATTCTCGTATCAAGGGGTCCTCTGGGTCTTGCTCTGGTTGCTGTCTCACCCTGTCTGTTCACCTCTTGCCTCTTTGCAGACACTAGTGAGCTTTCCCCAGGACTCTCTCCTCTCGCTGCTGTCCCACTGGCTCCTGGAGGTGCAGGGTGAGGAACGGTGGGGGGGTGGGGTGGGGTGAGAGAGCAGGTGGCAGACGCATACCGCAGCTCCTAGAACCTTCTGTTTCTCTTTATGCAACGCGGCCTTGAAGCTGCGTTCCCTCCTTTGAGTACGCTGGTCCTAACACCAGTCTGCTGTTCGTTTTGTTAGGTTTGGAGTGGGCAAGGGGCTGGGTTTCAGCTTCATTCTACCATTTTACCTTGGGAGTCTCTGGGGCAACTTTTAAAGGCTGCCCTTGATGTTCATTTTATATTTTATTGATGTTTATTGGGGTATAGTTGCTGCTATACGATATTATATTAGTTTCTGCTGCAGCAAAGCGAACCAGTTACACATGTACATACATATAGCCCCTCTGTTTTGGATTTCATTCCCACTTGGGCCACACAGGGCACTGTGCAGAGCTCCCGATGCTGTGCAGTAGGTGCTCACTAGCTATCTGCTTTACATCTAGCAGTGTGTACACATCGATCCCACGGCCCCGGTTCATCCCACCCTCCCCTTTCCCCCTTTGGTGCCTGAAGTTTGTTCTCTACATCTGTGACTCTATTTCTGCTTTGCAAATAAGTTCATACGTACCATTTTTCTAGATTCTACATGTAAGTGATATTAATGATTTGTCTTTCTCTTTCTGAATTATTTCAGTCTGTGTAACAACCTGTAGGTCTATACACATCTCTGCAAGTGGTACTGTTTCGTTCCCTCATACAGCTGAGTAATATTCCATTGTGTATGTGGACCACTTCCTCTTTATCCATTCCGCTGTTGATGGACATTTAGGTTCCTTCCATGTCCTAGCTATTGTAAATAGTGCTGCCATGAACACTGAGGTGCATGCATCCTTTCAAATTCCAATTTTCTCAGGATATATACCTGGAGTGGTATTGCTGGGTCATATGGTAGCTCTATTTTTAGCTTTTAAAGGAACCTCTATACTGTTCTCTATACCTCTATATAGTGGCTGTACCAATTTACATTTCCACCAATAGTATAGGAGGGTTCCGCTTTCTCCATACCCTCTCCAGCATTTATCCTTTGTAGATTTTTTGATAATGGCCGTTATGAACAGTGTGAGATGAGGCCTAATTGTGGCTTTTCTCTAATAACTGGTGATGCTGAGCATTCTTTCACGTGTCTGTTGGCTATCTGACTACCACTTAGTTATTTCTTTTGCTTTCTGTAAACCTCTTTGCTCTTTCACTTTCTACTCTTTGGATTGTTCTAAGATTTCATCATTGGCTTTCATGCTACTACCCACATTTTACAATGCACAGAGCACTACATTTTCACCCTTGGCCTTCCCTGTTTTTTCTCGCTTCATGCTACACTTTGGGATGGACAGGTGCGGGGCTCCTGTGGCCTTCTGGCCTTCAAATCTCCTCCTTGCCTGGGGACGTCCCCATGCCATGAGTGATGAGGGACATCTGGGTGAAGAGGATATCCCTTCACACACACTGATGGACAGGACATAGGTGAACAACAGACTCTTAGCAAACTTGGTGTTAACTCTGGTCTATGACTGCGTGGTATAAAGGTGGAGGAATGGCAACAAGGTTTGGAGGCCTTGCTACAAGCAAAGTCCCTTTCTTATCAAGGTAACTGAATGTTTTTTGCTTACACTCAAGAACTCTTCCTGGAATAACACACGCTCTTGTGAGTGATCTTTTCTGTGTGTGTGTGTGTGTGGTCAGTCATGTCCAACTGTTTGCAACTCCACAGACTGTAGCCAACCAGGCTCCTCTGTCCACAGGATAATTTTGGCAAGAACACTGGAGTGGGTTGCCGTTTCCTCCTCCAGGGGATCTTCCTGACTCAGGGATCTCACCCACATCTCCCGCACCGGCAGGCAGATTCTTTAGCACTGGGCCACCTGGGAAGTCCTGAGCTTATCTTTACCGGTGACTTAAACTACTGTGTGTACGTCGAGGACCTTTAACTCATAGCTCCATGAATCTCTACCGAGCTCCATTCCAGATCAGAATACCCACCTGCAATCTGAATATTTCTGTCTAAATGCCTATGGACACCACAATTTGATTTAAAAATGAATTGTTTATTGTCTCTTCCAAATCTCTGCTTTTCTATTCTCAGTCTCAGAAAGACAATGGAAACTAAGTATAATATAGAAGAGTAAATGAAATACTATTGTAAAATAAGGGCTATGAAAAATAAAGCAGGGACAGGGTGATTGAAAATGTTGGGGGAGGGGGTAGTTATTAATACCATTTATAAAGAGTAGTGAATATGGATCGTCCTGAGGAGTTAACGTGTAAGTAGAGGCCTGGAGGAGGGAAGGGAGCTAGTCAACCAGATATTAGAGGAAGGTCCATCCCAGGCAAGGAGAACAGCCAGTGTCAAACCCCAAGGGATGTTTGGAGTGTGTCAGGAATAGCAAGCAGGCTTGTGCAGAGTGAGTGCCAGGGGCAGTATTAGGAGATGGTGTCAGCAGCGTGGTACTGCAGAAAGAAAGGAACGAGATCTGACTTGAAGTTTAAGTGAGTTCTCTTTGGCTCTCATCCAGATGGAATCCTGGAAACGGCCTTTGGCTCTTCCTTCTCCCTTAACTCACTTTTTCCAAACGACCACGCTACCCATCGCAGTTCCGTCTTCACGACTCTGTTCAGCCGTCCTCTGCACATCACCGCCCGCCTTGTTTACACCCTGGTTCCTCCGTCCTAGCTCAGCGCAGCTGACGAACAGTGCAAAGTATTCTTTCTGTTGTTTTAGCCAGGCCTTTTGATCGAACACATTTTATGATTTGTTTCTGTTTCAATATTACTTTTTAATTTATGCCATTGGAATTATCTTGTACTTTCCATAACAAGAAAAGAAAGAAGGTTATCAACTGCCACACTTTTATTGGATGTCATCCTTTTCAGAGTGTTGAGGTGATCCACGAACACTTAATGACTGCTGGGAAAAAGAACTCTCCAATTCCTGATCTTTATTGCACATTAAAACAGACAAAAACAAATAAATATGATCTACTTCCTAGAGGAAAGTTTGTCTCTATGTGCCATGGGTTTTCAAATGATATAGTAACTAATAATAAAGTTCTGGTTTATCTCGTAGCACTTCTAAGGGAGGTATTCTAATGCGATTTCTTATTTTAAGGAGTTTGCAAAAGGAAACAGTGGCACAGTCTCAGATTTAAAATTGTGGCATTGGTACTAACCCTATATTGTAAGAATAAATTATAAATGTCATTAATTTGTCTTTCCTATTTAATTAGAAGTCTTGGTGTGTATTTCTTCCCTATCTCCTCAAATTTGTGTTTTTCCTTTTTGCAACTGAACTAGTCTGGCTAAAGGCTTTGGGTTTTTAGCAAAACTGTTCACCATTGCCTCAGCAAACCTTAACCAAATCTTGTTTTTGAATCTTCTAACTAGAGAAATCAGTATGCAGATTTCTAACTGAGAAATCTGTATGCAGGTCAAGAAGCAACAGTTAGAACTGGACATGGAACCACAGACTGGTTCTAAGTTGGGGAAGGAGGACATCAAGGCTGTATATTGTCATCCTGCTTATTTAACTTATACACAGAGTACATCATGAGAAATGCTGGACTGGATGAAGCACAAGCTGGAATCAAGATTGCCAGGAGAAATATCAATAACCTCAGATATGCAGATGACACTACCCTTATGGCAGAAAGTGAAGAGGAACTAAAGAGTCTTGATGAAAGTAAAAGAGGAGAGTGAAAAAGTTGGCTTAAAGCTTAACATTCAGAAAATGAAGATCATGGCACCCGGTCCCACCACTTCAAGGGAAATACATGGGGAAACAGAAACTTTATTTTTTTGAGCTCCAAAATCACTGCAGATAGTGACTGCAGCCATGAAATTAAAAGACACTTGCTCCTTGGAAGGAAAGTTATGACCCTAGACAGCTTATTAGAAAGCAGAGACATTACTTTGCCAACAAAGGTCTGTCTAGTCAAAGCTATGTTTTTTCCAATAGTCATGTATGGATGTGACAGTTGGACCATAAAGAAAGCTGAGCTCTGAAGAATTGATGCTTTTGAACTGTGGTGTTGGAGAAGACTCTTGAGAGTCCCTTGGACTGCAAGGAGACCCAACCAGTCCATCCTAAAGGAAATCAGTCCTGAATTCATTGGAAGGACTGATACGGAAGCTGAAACTCCAACACTTTGGCCACCTGATGCTAAGAACTGACTCATTTGAAAAGACGCTGATGCTGGGACAGATTGAAGGCGGGAGGAGAAGGGGATGACAGAGGATGAGCTGGTTGGATGGCATCGCCAACTCAATGGACATGAACTTGAGTAAACTTTGGGAGCTGGTGATGGATAGGGAGGCCTGGCGTGCTGCAGTCCATGGGATTGCAGAGTCGGACACGACTGAGTGACTGAAGTGAACTGAACTGGAGTAAGGACAATCTGGGGTAGATAAGCCGTCAATGAAGAGCCATTCTTCCAAGGATTCCACTAGTGCGTGCTTGGAAAGTGTGTTCTCGCGTCCTCTCCTCTGCCTACTGTGTGCCTGTGTTTCTCTGCCTCTGTCTTGCTGTCTCTCTCCCCTTCCTCCCTCGAGTCCACTCCTTTTGCACTCACCTTCCATCTCCCATGCTACTTTAGGTGATTTCCCTGTGTGTGGTGTTCTCTTTCCTCAGAATGTCTCAGCTTTTCAAGACCAAGCTATTTATCCTTTAAGAATACAGATCTTCCTCACCTTATGATGGGGTTATGTTCCAATAGACCCACTGTAAAACTCTAACTATCATAAGTTGCTATTTATGCACTGAATACACCAAGCCCACTGAGCATCATTGCTGAGCCTTGCCTCTCTCAGATGTGCTCAGAACACTTCCATCAGCCTACAGCCAGGCGAGATCATTGACCACAAAGCCTGTTTTATAATAAAGCATGGACTGTCTCATGCAGCTTCTTAAACTTTGTACAGAAAGTAAAAATCAGAATGGCTGTGTGAGTGTAGGATGGTTATAAATGTACCAGCTGTTTACCCTCATGACTGCATGGCTGACTAGGAGCTTTGTGAGGGAGCCCAGGAAGAGATCAAAATTCAGAATTTGAAGTATGACTTCTGGATGCACATTGCTTTTGTGCACCATTGTAAAAGTGAAAAATAAGTTGAAATATTGTATGTCCCAGACTGTAAGATTGAACCAAAAAAAAAAAAAAAATTATTCCTCCATGAAGGCTTCCCCACCTGGCCTACCCACTGCCACCCTTTTGCCACATCTGGGCATCTTTCTCTGTAAATCCTTAGTCATGCCAAATTCAGATCTGCTTCAGGAGAACCTCTCATTTCTGAAACCTCAC
Source organism: Oryx dammah (assembly GCF_014754425.2). Taxonomy (NCBI): domain Eukaryota; kingdom Metazoa; phylum Chordata; class Mammalia; order Artiodactyla; family Bovidae; genus Oryx; species Oryx dammah. Next base: position 3,144,274 of record NW_024070206.1, on the reverse strand, counting down.
TCTGTTCAGTGTCTGTTGGTTAAACAAATGAAGGCTCAGTGAAGAAATTTCCCGAACGGTTGATTATCCAAATTTGAGTATTGTCAACAACTAGGACAATTTTTGATTTCCAGAATGGTTTTTTTCAGCCACTTAAACTTTATTCTAGATGTCTTACCCATTTCTGTGGTGGTGTTCAGTTCAGTCGCTCAGTCGTGTCCAACTCTTTGCGACCCCATGAACTGCAGCACGCCAGGCCTCCCTGTCCATCACCAACTCCCGGAGTTCACTCAGACTCCCGTCCATCGAGTCAGTGGTGTTGTGGAACAGAGTAATTTCGAATATAGAAACCTAATGTGCTTTAATAGAGGCATACTAAAGGTAAAATTAAGGAATAAACGATGGTCTTGCTTCTGAATCATGGACTCATCAGTCTTTTGCATGTCCTCTCACAGCTGTGCTCTGGTTTTATTCTCAATAAACGGCAGCTCTGGGACTCCCAATCCAATATCCTAGATGAAGACCAAGCTGATTTGGGTAGATATTTTGCTGTTACAGTTTTAAATTTCTGTTTCACTTAATTGAGAAAAGTCCATTTTTAAGATTAATTGTAGACTTTATTGATTATTGATTCAGACATTTCTGATTGAAATAAATTTAGGATTTTTTGTCTTTAATTCCTTGGAATTTGATGGTTTAGATAGAGGCCTGTGTGCCTGTCCTGATGGCCCTGGTTTGTATTCCAGGGTGCCTGTGTGCCAGAGCAGCTTTTTTTGTGAAGCTCCCATGTCAGACAGGGAGACAAGGAACAGAGCCCTGAAGATAAAATCCCAGAACTAAGTGTTATAGACAGGGCTGTGTCTTGGATCTCCTTATTTAACACTTTTGTTTTCAAAACTCAGGCCAGTTTCCAGAAGAACCAAGTGTGTGTTCCTTGCCATATTACAATAAATGTCTCTTGCGTTAAAGTACATACTTTGAGTAGCGGAAAAGATTGAAAGCAGCATGTTGTTACATGTTGTCCAGCAGTCCATCTTGCTTTAAAATTAATTTTTATTGGCGGATAGCTGCTTTACAATGTCGTGCTCGTTTCTGCTGTGCAGCAAAGTGAATCAGCTCTACATACACGTAACGCACCTCCTCCTTTTTGGATATCCTTCCCAGTTAGGTCACCACACGCGCTGGACAGAGTTCCCCGGGCTACACGAGAGGTTCTGTTAGGCACCTACTTCACACAGCAGATATATGTCAGGGCTAGCCTCCCACTTCACGCCACCCATCCTTGCCCCCTTGGCATCCACATATTTGTTCCCCTGTGTCTATTCCTCCAGCAGTCCATCTTAATTCCCAAATGAAGTGGCCTTTCGTTTAAAACAACAAATCAAATTATTTGGTTTTACAGCCACACATGAACTTTGCCTGGTGGCTAAGACAGTAAAGAATCTGCCTGCAATGCGAGACACCCAGGTTTGATCCCCGGGTTGGGAAGATCCCCTGGAAAAGGCAATGGCTACCCACTCTCTTGCCTGAGGAATTCCATCGACAGAGGAGCCTGGTGGGCTACAGTCCCGAGGGTCAGAGTCTGACATGACTGGGTGACTAACACACGAACCTGCCAGTTAGATATCTGGTGGTTTGCGTAATGTATATGGATTTATTCCTAATCAGTAGCTGCTGCTGCTAAGTCGCTTCAGTCGTGTCCGACCCTGTGTGACCCCATAGATGGCAGCCCACCAGGCTCCGCCGTCCCTGGGATTCTCCAGGCAAGAACACTGGAGTGGGTTGCCATTTCCTTCTCCAATGCATGAAAGCGAAAAGTGAAAGTGAAGTCACTCAGTCATGTCTGGCTCCTAGCGACCCCCTGGACTGCAGCCCACCAGGCTCCTCCATCCATGGGATTCTCCAGGCAAGAGTACTGGAGTGGGGTGCCATTGCCTTCTCCGGTAGCGCTGACAAGTAAAATACCAACCTTTAAACTCTTTTAGGTACCTTTTTTTTTTCTCAAACCAAGCATATCTACTAGCTTAGCAGCTTAAAACAATCACCATTGAATTATTTCTTGACTCTTGCATGTGGGCTGGTCTCCCCTGGTGGTGGTTCTTCTCTAAGTGATACGCTGTCTGGCATGGGGTCCTCTCAGGGGTGTCCTGGGCTGGAATCCTAAGATGGGTCCCTCACGTGACAGCAAGCTGCTCCTCCCTGTAGCTTCTCCTTGCGGCATCCAAAGGATGTTAAGTGGGACGCCGCCCATCTGCTTAGGGCTGGGGCTAAGAAGGTCTCATGGACTTGCATCCATTAGTCACGGCGCCCAAGTATAGGAGAGAGCTCTTTACAGAGAAGGTGAGACCGACATCTGCCTCTCAGTGTTGAAGCGGATGTAAATGTCCTGTTAGTTTCTGCTGCACTGCAAAGTGAGTCAGTTATGATACACGTACATTCTTTTTCATTGGGTTGATCACAAGATACTGAATATAGTTCCCCGTGCTATACAGAAGTGCCTTGATCCCCCGTTCTGTCTTGAATCGTTTGCATCTACTAAGCCTCAGCTCCCAATCCTTCCCTCTCCCAACCCCTTTCCTTGGCAACCACAGGTCGGTCCTCTATGTCCGTCTGTCACTGTTTCATAAATTCGTTCCTTTGTGTCCTATTTTAGCTTCCACATATAAGGGAGGTCACATGGTATTTGTCTTTCTCTTCTCTGACTTGGAGAAGGCAATGGCACCCCACTCCAGTACGCTTGTCAGAAAATCCCATGGGCGGAGGAGCCTAGTGGGCTGCAGTCCATGGGGTCGCTAAGAGTTGGACATAACTGAGTGACTTCGCTTTTCACTTTCATGCACTGGAGAAGGAAATGGCAACCCACTCCAGTATTCTTGCTTGGAGAGTCCCAGGGGCGGTGGAGCCTGGTGGGCTGCCGTCTGTGGGGTAGCACAGAGTCGGCCATGACTGAAGCGACTCAGCAGCAGCAGCAGCAGCAGTTTCTGACTTAGTTCACTTGGTTACGATAACGTCTGGGTCCATCCACGTTGCTGCTAATAGCGTATCTCATTCTTTTTCATGACTGAGTGGTATTCCACTGTACATACGTGCCACATAGTTTTTCACCCACTCGCCTGTTGATGGACACTTGTTTTTAAGTCTTGGCTGCTGTGCACACAGGGCTGCACGCGTCTCTGAATTTTGCATTGTTCAGACATGCGCCGGGGTGGGATTGCTACATCAGACGCCACTAGTTGTGTCATCTGCCTGGATCATTTAACTCCATCAGGCATCAGTTTTTTAAATTTATGGAATAAGCATAGTGATATTTGCTTTTCATAGGGTGCTGTGAGGCTTAACTGCAATGATACATGTAAAGCTCTTAGCACAGGGCATGGCGCAGAGTAAGAATCCCTAAATACTTGATTATTGTCATCAATATCATTCTAAATGGGTCATGTGCTCCAAAAGGAGCACACCCAGGAACTTGGATTTTCTGAGCTCAAACTCAATATTAAATTAGATCACCAGAAATCGACATCTTTGGACTAAATTACTGATGTCTCTGAAGTACTCGAACTATGATAAAGTAGGATGCTTTCAGGTTGAATCAAGTGTTTATATGACAGCTGTATGTTTCAAGCTGACTTGCAGCAGCATTCAACGCAGGTCCAGGCCACGGTGCCAGCGTGCGTTGGAGCTGTGTCTGTGGTCCACTGGTTTCCCACTTGCCCTTAAAAATTGCTTCTCTCCCACACAGCCTTTCTGCTTGTCGGCCAATCTCTGTTCCTTGTTCTTTCTTGTCTCCTTGTTTCTCCATTCACTAGGAGTTTCTTCTCTGATTCTTACATACCTGAATACTCAGCCAGTATACTGGAACTTACTGGGATGTACGCTTAGGATTCCTAACCTTGCCCAGGCCAGTGTATCTGTCAGTTAGGGAAACAGAATCATTACAAAGTTTATAGATTAAGGGACTTCTAGGAGTAGGTGGGGAAACAATGGAAACAGTGAAAAACTTTATTTTGGGGGGCTCCAAAATCACTGCAGATGGTGACTGCAGCCATGAAATTAAAAAGATGCTTGCTCCTTGGAAGAAAAGTTATGACCAACCTAGACAGCATATTCAAAAGCAGAGACATTACTTTGTCAACAAAGGTCTGTCTAGTCAAGGCTATGATTTTTCTAGTGGTCATGTATGGATGTGAGAGTTGGACTGTGGAGAAAGCTGAGCATAGAAGAATTGATGTTTTTGAACTGTGGTGTTGGAGAAGTCTCTTGAGAGTCCCTTGGACTGCAGGGAGATCCAACCAGTCCATTCTGAAGGAGATCAGTTCTGAATATTCATTGGAAGGAGTGATGTTGAAGCTGAAACTCCAATACTTTGGCTACCTAATGTGAAGAGCTGACTCATTGGAAAAGACCCTGATTCTGGGAAAGATTGAGGGCAGGAGAAGGGGACAACAGAGGCTGAGATGGTTGGATGGCATCACCGACTCAATAGACATGAGTTTGAGTAAACTCTGGGAGTTGGTGATGGACAGGGAAGCCTGGCGTGATGCAGTCCTTGGGGTCTCAAAGAGTCAGACATGACTGAGCGACTGAACTGAGCTGAACTGAGCGGACGTTGGCAACTTGATCTCTGTTTCCTCTGCCTTTTCTGAATCCAACTTGTATATCTGGAAGTTCTATGTATATCTGTCAGTGGACATTTAGGTTGCTTCCATGTCTCGGCTTCTGTAAGAAAGGCTGCTGTGAATACTGGCGTGACGTATCTGAGAACTCTGTCTAGACGGATGCCCAGGAGCGGGAATGCTGGGTCGAGTGGGCCTCCCAGGTGGCTCAGTGGTAAAGAACTTGCCTGCCAGTGCAGGAGATGTAAGAGACACTGGTTTGCTCCCTGGGTGGGGAAGACCCCCTGGAGGAGGAAATGGCATCCCACGCCAGGATTCTTCCTGGGAAAACTCCATGGAGAGAGGAGCCAGGTGGGGCAGGGGCCAGGGTGGGTACATGGAGTTGCAAAGAGTCAGACACAACAGAGTGTGCACGCATGGCAACTCTGTTTTATGAGGAACCTCCTTGCTGTTTTTCTTAGTGGTTGTACCAACTTATGTTCCGACCAACAATGTAGCTGGGTTCCCTGTTCTCCACACCCTCTCCAGCATTTACTATCTGTAGACTTTTTAGTAATGGCCTTTCTGACTGGTAAAGATGGCACCTCATTCTAGTTTCGATTTGCATTTCTCTAATAATCAGTGATGTTGTGCGTCTTTTCATGTGTCTTTGGGCCATCTTTGGAGAAATGTCTATTTCAGGCTTCTGAACATTTTTGATTGGTATTTTATTATTGAGTTATATGGGCTGTTTATACATACTGGAAATCATCCTTGTTGGTCGCCTCACTGCACATACTTTCAGGCTGCCTGCTGCCTTTTCACTTGGTTTATGGTTTCCTTTGCTGTGCAAGATCTTATGTCTGATTAGGTCCATTGGGTTTATTTTTGCTTTTATTTTTATCGCCTTGAGAGACTGACCTAAGAAAGCATTGGTAAGGCAGCTGTCAGAGAATGTTTTGCCTCTGTTGTGCTCCAGGAGTTTTATGGTGTCATGTCTTATATTTAAGCCTTTGAGCCATCTTGAGTTTATTTTTGTTTATGATGTGAGGGTGTGTTCTATCTTTGTTGATTTACATGCTGCCATCCAGCTTTCCTAGGGGACTTCTTTATGTATGTCAACGGTTCATTGCACAAGAACAACCCTAATTGGTAATTTATGTAGGACAGTCAAGAAAAAAGTGAATGTGTTAGTCACTCAGTCGTATCCGACTCTTTACAACTCCATGGACTGCAATCCACCAGGCTCCTCTGTCCATGGGATCCTCCAGGTGAGAATATTGGGAAGGCCACAAGATCTCCTGGGGATCTTCCCAACCCAGGGATCGAACCTGAGTACAGTCATAGGCGATACTAACTGGAGAGCTATTTCAGATGTAATTTGGACAACAGACCCTCAAATCAAGGACAGTATGAGCTGAAGATTTCAGTTGAAATAAAAACAGGTGACTTCATGCTCCTTTTCCAAAATATCCTGTCAATTGTATTTGTACTTGGAAGACGATGTGTACTTTTTCTAGGCAAATTTGCCTTTCTTATGACTTCCCCTCAATGTTTACTTAATTATAAGCAATAGGTCTTTTGTACGCCACCTATAGCAAACTTTTCCCTTCAATTATTCCTTCTTTATGTTCATTCGATAGAAAGATGAAAGTGATCTTTCTTTAAAAAAACAGAATTTGTAAAGCTGTTACTCAGTGCTCTAAAAGGAAGCATTTTTATTTTTATTTTTTTTTGCATTCATGGCATAAAATAAGAATTCAGTGAGGAAAATCAGATACAGTGATTCCAGAGTAAAAGAAGTACCTTCCTTGATGCTCCAAATCCTTAGATTGTTGTTAGCACTCTCATAATTGCTGTTAAAAAAAGCAATGTAGCTCTTCCAAGCACTGTGAGCTAATGCCCTTGTTAGGTGAAAGGCATGGATCTGGAGTCAATGGTAACTGTTAATTAGTTTAGGCAGGTCTGCACTAGCAATCTGGGCTGTATTCAAGGCTCAGCGCATCTCAGCTGGCCTATTCATTCACAGGGAAGTCAGGTGTCCGAGGTGGCTGTGTGGGCAGCCTAGGAGATACAGTTGACATGCTCAGGGTTTTCTCTCCTGCGTGCTGACGGAGTGCAAAATCATAGGCTTGGACCATCAAGATGCTGGTTCTCCCAGCAACCCTTTGCATTTTCTGGGTCTAGCTTCCATATAAAACCTCAAGGTGTGTGAGGGAAATCCTCCTGGGGAAGAGAAGTGTCAGAGAAGGGAGTGATGGAGCTGTCCACCAAGGATTGCTGGCACCCATCGAAGTGAGGAGACAGGCAAGGCTCCTTCTCCAGAGCCGCAGAGAGAACACAGGTTTGCCAGGACTGTGACCTCACATGTCTACCACCAAGACTGAGAGAGAAGAAGCTTCTGTTGCTTCAAGCTGCACAGTTTGTGGTAATTTGTTATAGTAGCTGTAGGAAAGGAATACATATGAATTTGAGAACAGTCAAGAGTTTTCTGCATTTTTTTTCCTCTAGCACCTACTTATTTTTATCACCAGGATTCCTTTTTGGTGGCTCTCACACAATGATCACTTTATATACCATTGGTGAGGTCAGGAAGAATCAAAATAGTAAACTTTAAGGAATGATAGTTTCTCTCTGCAGTAGGTAATCATTAAAATCAGGTAGAGAGATGTATTCAATATTTCATGTTATGGAAATGATATATCTTTGAGTGTGAAAGGCAAGTTATCAAAGAGTATGTAATATTTCTTTTAAAATATACATGTATACAAGTGAAGCAAAGTGAAAGTTGCTCAGTCATGTCTGACTGTTTCTGATCCCATGGACTATACAGTCCATGGAATTCTCCAGGCCAGAATACTGAAGTGGGTAGCTATTCCCTTCTCCAGGGGATCTTGCCAACCCAGGGATTGAACACAGGTCTCCCACATTGCAGGCGGATTCTTTATCAGCTGAACCACCAGGGAAGCCCCTATGTATACAAAGATACTTAAAAATAAGTATGGAAAGTAATATGTCAAAAGGCAGGTAGTGGCTACCTTTGAGTCACAGGATTATGGATAATTTCTATATTCTTATTTACTAATAATTACTTTTCTGTTTCTCCAGAGAACATTTATTGTATGATCCAAAGTTAAATATTGCTTCACAGAAGATTAAGGCAGTTTACACTCAACTTCAGGATTTCCCAGGTGCTGTACTCGTGGAAAAATACCCACCTGCCAACGCAGAAGGCAGAAGAGATTCTGGTGTATCTGTGGGTCAGAAGATCCTCTGGGGGAGGGCCTGGCGACCCACTCCAGCATTCTTGTCTGGAGAATCCCATGGATGGAGGAGCCTGGTGGGCTAGCGACAGTCCATAGCGCAGCAAAGAATCGGACACGACTGAAGTGACTCAGCACTCGCGCACGCACTCAGCTGCATCTCCCACACGCTGAGCTCTTCTCTTTGGCTTTGTTTTAAACACAGAACTATGCAGTTCATCGGGTCACAAAGAGTTGGACACAACTGAGCGACTGGACTGAACTGGACTGATGCTTTAAATTGGATTATCTTTTACTTGCTTCAGCCAAAAAATCAGAACGTTTGCTCTACTTGTAAAACAAGATTGTTCCAATGACCAAATGAGAAGTATCTAACAGAAATGTAAACATGCATGTCATTTGTTGTTGCTGTTTAAACTCGGAACATTTGAAACACTTACACACAATTATGCTTGGAGACTTCCCATTAAAGTAGATTATGAAGCCCATCATCTCTCCTTTTCTTGGAAATCACTAGAAAATGAATTGTTCCTCAGCACAGATCTCATGGAATGAACTTCCTCCAAAACCTGGCCTAAGTCTCATTTCCAAAGTCCTTAATCTGGAATGTGGGTTCTGCTAAGACTTGGGCTCCATCTACTTCCATTTATTTCTCTGCAGGCGGGACCCCCTCAGCCCTGGCCGGGCTTGTGGGCTGACTTTCAGTAACACAGCTTTTGCTTTCACCTTGCCACAGCCAGAAGTCTCCCTCCCATGCTTCCCTTCTTACCGCAGGTGTTTTCTTCCTCTTTTTAAAAACCGAAGTTTAGTTACTTTCCAAGGCTGTGTTAGTTTCAAGTGCACAGCAAAGTGTTATCTGTCTACTTTTCAGACTCTTCTCCATTATAGCTTATTCCAGGTTACTGAGTGCAGTTTCCTGTGCTATCCAGTAGGTCCTTGTTGCCACCTGTTTCAGATATCGTGGTGTGCATACGTTAACTTCAAACTCCTCATCTATCGCTCCCCTCCGTTACCCGTGGGCCTTCCCTGGGGGCTCAGGTGGTAAGGATCTGCCCGCAGTGCAGGAGACCCGCGTTCTATCACTGGGGCTGGAAGATCCCCTGGAGAAAGGAAGGGCAATCCATTCCAGCATTCTTGCCTGGAGGGTCCCATGGGCAGAGGAGCCTGGTGGGCTACAGTCTATGGGGTCACAGGAGTCAGACATGACTGAGAGACTAACTCCCACTTCACTTTCCCCACCCCTCTATTTCCTTTCTACCACAGTGATTCTTACCCTCTTCTGAGTCATGGACAGAGTTGAAAATCTGTTGAAGACCTCAGGTTCCTCCCTAGAAATACGTTGCTGTTGCTGCTGCTAAGTTGTTTCAGTCGTGTCCGACTCTGCGACCCCAGAGATGGCAGCCCACCAGGCTCCGCCATCCCTGGGATTCTCCAGGCAAGAACACTGGATGGGTTGCCATTTCCTTCTCCAGTGCATGAAAGTGAAAAGTTCAGATGCACCAAATACTCACATACAATCTCAGGGTCTTTCTATGCTCCTTCAAGTTTGCCTGGTCCCCACGGCCACTTGGTTAAGACTCTCTGGATTTGACTTCCATCCACTATATGACTCAAGTCGCATACAAGTCCCCCTTCTGCTCTGAGATCTGTCTCAGTCAGTTTAGACCATATGAATTCTTCTTCATACATTTTTGCCACTTTATGTTTGATAGGACTTATTACTAATTTTGCCTTCTCCCATTCATAATAAATCCAGTGTTTGCCTTAATTCTTTCCTTGAATATTGGGACACATTTTTAAAATTTTTACTTGGAGGATGGTTGTCTTACAATGTTGTGCGGGTTCCTATTGCACAGCAGTGTGAATCAGCTGTGTGTATACCGATATCCCCTCCCTCTCAAGCCTTTGTCCCACCCCCTCATTCAAGCCTCCAGGTCATCACAGGGCACCCGGCCGAGTTGAAGACTCTTAAAACTCTTTATATTTCCTACAGTGTCTAGAGAAAATGTCCTTACCCATGATAGGTTCTTTTCAAATATTTGTTAATGCAAAGTTCCCTTCATATTGAATTTTCTATATTTGCAATTTTATTTTTGAGGTTTTAGATGTGATTTTAGAATGAAGCCTAAAGTACTGATAAATGTATAACAAATTCATGTAGTAGGGTGATGTAAACACCAAGTTTGGATGCAAACAGATCAGGGTTTAAACCTTAGCTTTGCCACTTACTAGCTTTATGAGCTAAAAATCTTAATTTCTCTTACTTTCCTTTCTATGTGTAGAGATAATAATACATATGCACTTTGCACAGTGAAGATTAAATGACTAGTTAAAGAAATTGCACAGTACCTCATGTGAAGGAGGCTCTGACAAACAATGCCTATTATGATTCTTTACAAAACACACTGATTTTGCATCAAGCCGCTGCTCTTTCTGACTGGTAAGGGAAGGAGAAGTTCATTTTTTGGTTGTATTCCCAAGAATACAAGCTAAATGAATTTTCTTGGCTGTCTGCTATCATTTTGGTTATTAAAAAAATCTCCAATTTTCTGGGTATTCATATTTCTTTATTGAAAGGAAATTATTTTCTTCCCATCACCTGGCAAGAACTGAAAGTCATATTTACTTCTTTAATAAGAGACAGTAGGACAAGAGAAAGTAAGAGATGAAAGCAAAAGCTGACTAACACATACACTTGACTGGCTTATCTCTATGCGTCATATACTTTCAGTTTTAGTTCTACAATTTTTAATGTTTTTCAGCGGGGGGATAATTGCAATGTTGTTAGTTTTGCGGCACAGCGTGAAACAGCTGTGAGTGTACATGTATCCCCTGCTCTTGAGCCTCCCTCCAGTCTCCCGCTCCATCCCACGCTCGAGGTCATCACAGAGCACGGGGCTGAGATCCCTGGTTTAGGGCACTTCCCACTAGTGATCTGTGTTACACACCGCGGTGCACGCACTTCCCTGCTGAGCTCCCAGCTCTTCCCACCCTCTCCTCCCCTGCTGTGTCCACAAGCCCTTTCTCCAAATCTGAGCCTCTCTATTCCTGCCCTGCAACTAGGCTCATCAGCGCCATCTTTCTATTAAAAAAAAAAGCGAAAGATCTACAGTGATGTGAACAGGGTATACAAGAAAACTGAGACGCCGCTAAGGAACCTCATGGAACCTTGACTGCTGCACTTTGTCATCGTTGTTTGCTTACCGGAATACATTTTACTTTTCGGAAACGATCTGTTCCCATTACATAAACTAAACTCGGAAGAATGCACAGAGAAATAGGTTTGCTTATTTGTTGTTGTTTTGGCGCTGACGCTGCTCAGTGTGAGTGCCTTTTGCTTTGCATAAAGGAATTTCCTAGGCAAAGATGCCAGCGTAAGCTGGTCCGATAGCACTTGAGCTGGCGTACTTGCCCCCAGGGCATGAAGTCCGTGCGTGAGTCCAAGGATCCTGCGGTGCTGCTGTGGGACTCAGATAAGGGACACCGAGTCCTTCTCAGCCTGCTGATGCCCTCGTTGCCGCTACCGGATCCAAGCTTTGAAACTTGCAATGCTTTTCAGTGTTAAAATCAGGAAAGAACTGTATGAAAATTGACAAGCTACGGTATCACTCATAATTTGTTCTCTGTTCTTTAGTACAAAAAACCCCTCGTATTTTGATAAAGCTAACAGGGCCCAATTTTGATCCTCTAGGTGGGGCCTCTGCTGTCAGATCAGGGTCATTGTGTCAATTTCACTTTGAGCCCTTCTGATTAATTTGTTTCAAAACTGTACCATACTTATTTTCTAAAAATTTTATTATTATGGTTTATTTACACTATTGCATTAGTTTCTGCTCCACAGCGAAGCATCCATTATGCATGTATCCACTCTTTATTTTCCCAGATAGGTCATTAGAGTATGGAGATTTCCTGCGCTGTAAAACGCAGTAGGTCCTTACCAGTTACATACAGTAGTGTGTGCGTGTCAATCCCAATCTCCAAACTCATCCCCTCACCCACCCCACTTTCCCCCTGTTAAGCATGATGTTGGTTTCCACACCTGTGACTGTTTCTATCTTGTAAATAAGTTCCTTTGTACCATTTTTTAGATTCCATATATATCTAAGTGATATCATATGATGTTTGTCTGGCTTCACTCATTATGAGAACCTCTAGGCCCATCCATGTTGCTGCGAATGGCATTATTTTGTTCTTTTACATGGCTAATACTCCACGTGTCTATGTGCTATATCTTCCTGGGTTGCTGTCAGTGGACATTTAGACTGCTTCCATGTCCTATAACGCTGCAGTGAACACTGAGGCAGAAGTGTCATTTCTCTGGAGAGAGAGAGATATATATATATATGCCCAGGAGTGGGATTGTAGGATCATATGGTAGGTCTATTTTTAATTTTAAAAGAAATGTCTATACTGTTCTCCACAGTGGCTGTACCACTTTACATTCCCACCACCTGTACAAGAGGGTTCCATTTTCCCCACATCCTCTCCAGCCTTTATTGTTTGTAGACTTTTGGACAATGGCCATTTTGACTAGTGTAAGGTGATACTCACTGTACTTTTGATTTGCATTGATCTAATAATTAGTGATGCTGAGCATCTTTTCATGTGTTGTTTGGCCATCTGTATGTCCTCTTTGGAGAAATGTCTGTTTAGGTCTGCTCGTTTTTTGATTGGGTTGTTTTTCTGATATTGAACTGCATGAGCTGTTTGTATATTTTGCAGATTAATCCCTTGTCAGTCGCTTCTTCTGCAGATATTTCTCCCATTGTCTTTGTGTGTGTGTGTGTTTTCTTTTTTTCTTTTTCTTTTTCTTTTTTTTGGTTTTCTTTGGTATGGAAAAGCTTCTAAGTTTAATTAAAATCTCATTTATTTTGGGGTTTATTTTCATGATTCTAGGAGGTAGATGGAGAAGGAAATAGCAACCCATTTCAGTATTCTTGCCTGGAGAATCCCATGGACAGAGGAGCCTGGTGAGCTATGGTCCATGGGGTCACAAAGAGTCAGACACAACTGAGTGGCTAACACCCAGGAAGTAGATTAAAAAAGATATTGCTGCATAAATGTTTTCCTCTGAGATTTATAGTGTCTGGCCTACATTTGGCCTGTAACCCATTTTGAGTTTATTTTTCTGTATGATGTTAGGGAGTGTTCTAATTTCATTCTTTTACATGTCCAGTTTCCCCAGCACCACTTATTGAAGAGGCTGTTTTCTCTACATCATATATTCTTGCTTCTTTATCATAGATTAGGTGACCATAGGTGCAAGGGGTTTATCTCTGGGCTTTCTTTCTAGTTCTATTGACTGATATTTCTGATATTTTAATGACTGTAGGTTTGTAGTATAATCTGAGTCAGGGAGCCTGATTCCTCCAGCTCTGTTTTTCTTTCTCACGATTGCTTTCACTCTTCATGGTCTTTTGTATTTCCATACAAATTATAAAATTTTGTGTTCTAATTCTGTGAAAAATGCCATTGGTAGTTTGAGTTTTGAGTGGGGATTGAATTGAATCTATAGATTGCTTTTGGTAGCATAGTTATTTTAACAACATTTATTTTTCCAATCCAAGAACATGGTATATATCATCTTTCCATCTGTTTGTGTCATCTTTGATTTCTTTCATCATTATAATCTTCTGAGTATAGGTCTTTTTGCTTCCTTGTTGAGGATTTTTGTGTCTATGTTCATCAGTGATCAGTTCAGTCGCTCAGTTGTGTCTGACTCTTTGCGACTCCATGAATCGCAGCACGCCAGGTCTCCCTGTCCATCACCAACTCCCGGAGTTCACTCAGACTCACGTCCATCGAGTCCGTGATGCCATCCAGCCATCTCATCCTCTGTCGTCCCCTTCTCCTCCTGCCCCCAATCCCTCCCAGCATCAGGGTCTTTTCCAATGAGTCAACTCTTCACATGAGGTGGCCAAAGTACTGGAGCTTCAGCTTTAGCATCATTCCTTCCAAAGAAATCCCAGGGCTGATCTCCTTCAGAATGGACTGGTTGGATCTTACAGTCCAAGGGACTCTCAAGAGTCTTCTCCAACACCACAGTTCAAAAGCATCAATTCTTCAGTGCTCAGCCTTCTTCACAGTCCAACTCTCACATCCATACATGACCACAGGAAAAACCATAGCCTTGACTAGACGGACCTTAGTTGGCAAAGTAATGTCTCTGCTTTTGATTATACTATCTAGGTTGGTCATAATTTTTCTTCCAAGGAGTAAGCGTCTTTTAATTTCATGGCTGCAATCACCATCTGCAGTGATTTTGAAGCCCCCCAAAATAAAGTCTGACACTGTTTCCACTGTTTCCCCATCTATTTCCCATGAAGTGATAGGACCGGATGCCATGATCTTCATTTTCTGAATGTTGAGCTTTAAGCCAACTTTTTCACTCTCCTCTTTCACTTTCATTAAGAGGCTTTTTAGTTCCTCTTCACTTTCTGCCATAAGGGTGGTGTCATCTGCATATCTGAGGTGATTGATATTTCTCTTGGCAATCTTGATTCCAGCTTGTGTTTCTTCCAGTCCAGTGTTTCTCATGATGTACTCTGCATATAAGTTAAATAAGCAAGGTGACAATATACAGCCTTGACGTACTCCTTTTCCTATTTGGAACCAGTCTGTTGTTCCATGTCCAGTTCTAACTGTTGCTTCCCTGGCCTGCATACAAATTTCTCAAGAGGCAGGTTAGGCAGCCTGGTATTCCCATCTCTTTCAGAATGTTCCACAGTTTATTGTGATCCACACAGTCAAAGGCTTTGGCATACTCAATAAACCAGAAGTAGATGTTTTTCTGGAACTCTCTTGCTTTTTCCATGATCCAGCGGATGTTGGCAATTCGATCTCCAGTTCCTCTGCCTTTTCTAAAACCAGCTTGAATATCAGGGAGTTCACGGTTCACATATTGCTGAAGCCTGGCTTGGAGAATTTTGAGCATGACTTTACTAGCAGGTGAGATGAGTGTAATTGAGCGTTCTTTTGCATTGCCTTTCTTTGGAATTGGAATGAAAACTGACCTTTTCCAGTCCTGTGGCCACTGGTGAGTTTTCCAAATTTGCTGGCATACTGAGTGCAGCACTTTCACAGCATCATCTTTCAGGATTTGAAACAGCTCAACTGGAATTCCATCACCTCCAATAGCTTTGTTCGCAGTGATGCTTTCTAAGGCCCACTTGACTTCACATCCCGAGATGTCTGGCTCTAGATTAGTAATCATCCAATATCATCAGTGATATTGGACTGTAATTTTCTCTTTTGTTTTGTAATATCTTTGGTTTTGGTATCAGGGTGTTGATTGCCTCATAGAATGAGCTTGAGAGTTTTGTGTCTTCTGCAATTTTTTGTAAGAGTTTCAGCAGGATAGATATTAACTCTTCTCTAAATGTTGATAGAATTTGCCTGTGAAGCCATCTGGTCCTGGACTTCTGTTTGTTAGAAATTTTGAAATCACAGTTTCAATTTTAGTACTTGTGATTGATCTGTTGATATTTTCTGTTTATTTTATTTGGTTCAGTCTTGCAAATTTGCTTCATCTAAGAATTTCTCCATTTTTTTCTAGGCCGACTATTTTATTGGTGTAGAGCTGAAGTAGTCTCTTATGATCCTTTGTATTTCTGTGGTGTCTCTTGTAATTTTTTTTTTTTATTCTAATTTTATTGAGTCCTATCCCTTGTGAGTCAGTTCAGTTCAGCTGCTCAGTCATGTCCGACTCTTTGAGACCCCTTGGACTGCAGCACACCAGGCCTCCCTGTCCATCACCAACTCCCAGAATCTACCCAAACTCATGTCCATTGAGTCGGTGATGCCATCCAACCATCTCATCCTCTGTCGTCCCCTTCTTCTCCTGCCTTCAATCTTTCCCAGCATCAGGGTCTTTTCCAACGGGTTAGTTCTTCGCATCAGGTGGCCAAAGTATTGGAGTTTCGGCTTCAGCATCAGTCCTTCCAATGAATATTCAGGACTGGTTTCCTTTAGGACAGACTGGTTTGATCTCCTTGCAGTCCAAGGAACTCTCAAGAGTCTTCTCCAACACCAAAGTTCAGTTAAAACATTTTTTACAATCACTTTTATTGAAGTATAGATTTACAACGTTGTGCTAATTTCTGCTGCACAGCAGACTGATTCAGATGTTACAGATATATACATTCTTTTTAATATTCTCTTCCATTACGGCTTCTCACAGGATATTGACTGTAGGTCTGTGCCGTACAGTAGGACCCTGTCATTTATCCATTCTCCATATAGCAGTCTGCACCTGCTCACCCCAAACTTCTACTCCCCTCCACCTTGGCAAGCACACGTCTGTTCTTCACGTCTGGGAGTCTGTTTGGCAGCTGAATTCATTTGTGTCATAGTTTATCTTCCATATAAGTGATATCATATGGTATTTGTCTTCTAGAGATTAGTATGGTAATCTCTAGGTCCATCCACATTGCTACAAGTGGTGTCATTTCATCATTTTACAGCTGAGTGGTGTCCATTGTATAGATAGACCCCATGGTTTTTACCCATTCATCTGTTGATGGATATTTAGACTGTTTCTGTGTCTCAACTATTGCTGCTATGAACAGCAGATGGTTAATTTTATGTGCTGATTTGACTAGGTTGTGGGATGCCCAGACACTTAATCCAATACAAACACTGAGGGTGTTTCTAGTGAAGTTAGTATTTGAATGGGTAGATTGAATGATATTCAGGTTTCAGCTCTTCCACAAACTGAGAATATGTTCTGCCACTGATGACAAGCCAGGAGAACATTCCTTTCCAAGCCTCCTTACTATGGAGAGTTTTCTGTACCTGTTGGCTTGATTTTTTGAAGTTAACAACACATTAGTGAAGATCATCCAGCTTTCAAACTCGTATCACTGTAACTTGAGATCTCTTGATTCTTCTTTCCCTGTCTTTGGACTTGATGCTCCCTTGATCTATTTCCCAGTGGTGATAAGAGCCTTTTAGCCTTGTTTCTATGTGAGGCAGTATCGCATGGTGATTGGGAGGGCAGACTTAGCTTGCCTGTGTTTAAATTCCAGCTTTATCATTTACCAGGTGTGTGATTTGGGCAATTTACTTGACTCTTCTGATTCCATTTCCTTATTATTCCTTTCTATCAGAAAAATAAAAGGGATCCACCTTACAAGGTTGATGTTTATAAAGAACTTAAAGCAATGTCTGTCACACTCCATAAAAATGAGCGAGTATCACTCTTCCGGAAAAGGTCTCCTATTTTCTAGACTGGTAACATCCTTCAGACATCTCTTTACCAAGCCAACATTTGATCACAACCCCTCCAGCCCCATGATCCCTGCCATGTTGCCACTGAAGCCCTCAGGTGACATTTATTCTATGATGGCCTAATCTTTTTAAATGATTTTTTTATGGCCTAAACTTGATGGGCCGAAAAATAAGGAATATATTTACTATAATGCTAAATCTTATTTGTAAGGTAGTCTCTGTTTTTCAGTAATGGGAAACAAAAGAGTCAGGGATCAGTCTTACCACATGCACATAATGAAGAAAATAGAGTCCACATTTCACAACCCCTGGGCTGGCACTTTATCTAAATTATTCTGCTTCTCAGAAGCTTTACTAGCATTTATTCTTTATTGGCAGACACTGTGCCCTGCTTTTATATTTCCAGATAGGGACGAGAAACATAAGGTCTACGCTGTTCTTACTGAGCATTTGTACAGATGAACAGAACGATTCTGATGAGAACTCAGAGAAAGCAGTAAAGCTAAGAGAGAGGTGAAAGTCTTTGTAAATGTCAGTGGCTCTGACTTTGTTTCAAACCTTTAATTATTGTTCTGCTATCTCATTTATAAGGGAATGCCTGACAAAATTACCCTTGGATAATCCAACGGTAGGCTTTTCCATTCTCTGTGTCAGCTCAGGAATGCTCCTCCGACCCTGGAGTGTGTGCCCTTGACACCCTTGGTAGTCACCCACGTTTTCCGTTCTGTGACTACTCCTCTTCCAACTTCCATTCTTCCCGGCTATAGGACCCAGACATGCTTCTCAACTCTCTTGGTCATTTACCCTCCCTAGCTGCTTGTTGTGAACTTAATTGCCAAGTTCCTATGTTGAAGCCGTAACCACCAGTACCTCAGAAAGGGACGCTCTTTGGAGATAAGACCTTTAACGAGGTGATTAAGCTGAGATGAGGCCATGAGGGTGGGCCCAAGTCCATTCTGACTCCTGTCCTTGTAAGTTGAGGGAATTTAGACATACGGAGAGATGCCGGGGCCCACGGGCACAGAAGAAAGACTGTGAGAACAGGCAGGAAGAGGTCGTCCATCTGTGAGTCAAGGAGAGACCCCTCAGGGGGAACCAATCCTGATGGTACCTTCATCTCTAACTTCCCGTCTCCTTGATTGCCTCCTTCTATTTGTGAGGAAAATAGATTTCTGTTGTCTTAGCCATTCTGACTGTGGTATTTTTTCCTATAGCAGCCCTGGGGAACTAATTAGTACCCCATTTAGGAAACTGCCAACTCTTGCACCAAATTCAACTGGTTGTCCAAACCCCGCCTCAGTCCCTTCTAGAACTGCTCAGCCTTGACAGTGTCCCTGGCTGAGTCTCCAAGTCCACATACTCCTACAGCAAGATAGACTAAGTCAACCCTCTGGAGTCCACCTCCCACAGTCAACAAACTGAAAAACAGGTGAGAACCCTGATTCATTTGATTTCCAATCTGGGGGGGTCAGCAATCTAAAATGGCCATATGAATGGGAGCAGACTGTGATTACGTTCTCCTTCAGCTCAAACACCACCCTTCCCAATTCTGTTTTTACTTCTCTCTCGAATGTCTAAAGACGTCTGCAATGGATCAAAGAGCTTTTAGTTCCAAACTGTCTGAAGAAGGCAAGGGCATCTGTAGTTTTCTAGAGCTGCTGTAACAGAGTGTACCACAAACTGGGTGGCTTAACACAACAGAAATTCTCTTGCAGTTTTCTGGCTGGAAGTCTGAAATCGAGGTGCCAGTAGGGCTGTGCACCCTGAAGGCTCTGGGGAGAACCCGTCTCTGCCTTCTCCTTGCTTCCAGCACCACTGGCACTCTTTGGCATGCCCTCGGTTGTAGACACACAGCTCTCTCTGCCTCTCTACGTTGCTGTAGTCTCTCTCCACGACTCCTCTCCCCTTCTCATAAGGACACCAGTCATATTGCACCAAGGGCCCTCACTACTCTAGCATGGTCTCATCTTAACTAGTTACACTTGCAGTAACCGTATTTCCAAATATTCTGAGATTCCAACGAGAACAAAAACCCAGTACAGTATCTGAAAGGAGTGATCCCGGATACTGACAGATGATTGAGAAAATCTGAGATAGTTTTTTTTTTTTTTGCAGTATTTGAACAGTTGTAAAATCTTGTATATCTAACTCTAGTTTGGGAAGGGGCCACAAAAAGTTAATCAACACTGTCTGGACAGAGAAGGAGACTGTGTTTATAGTTAAGAAAAGTATTGGTTCAGGAAATGACTGTAGAAAGTTTTCTGCAGTCTCTTTATTAAAAAAATTCTCTACATAATAATTATAAAAGTTAACCCTAGTTTAACTGTTAAAACTAATCATTAAGGTCAATTGTGGGGCATTTACTTGCTAAGTCTTAGTAAGTGTCAAAGCAAATCTCCAGTGACCTGTGGGTGACTGTTTTTTCCCAGTGTTAAGACTGCTGGAGCAACTAATTGGAATTTTTTGAAGCCTAGAGCTCCCTGTGAGACCTGCTAACTCATACTTCCCAAACTGAGTTAAATTCAGAGGATGCTACTGGAAGATTTTTTTTTCTTTGAGGAAACTTACATACTAGTTCTAAATGGTGCATTTTAATCTTTGCCAAAATCATTCATCATGGACAGTCATTATGCCTGAATGTCTTCTAACTCAGAAACAGTTTTCCTCTGACCCAGCATCTACCTTAAGCAAACAGACTTGGGGGTTCATAGAAGAGGTCCTTTAAGCATGTGCTTAGAAGTTCTGTAGAGGCCCCATGTATCTGTTAGTGAAGTGTTCACTAGAACTTTCCTCATTACACACACAAACAGCTGTCTGCAGTTTCTGTACAGAGAAGCCTTTTCCAGCAAAGTGTTTACTAGAACTTTCCTCATCATACACACAAACAGCTGTCTCCAGTTTTGGTACAGAGAAGACTTCTCCAGCAAATTGTTCACTAGAACTTTCCTCATCACACACACAAACAGCTGTCTCCAGTTTCAGTACAGAGAGGCCCTTTCCAGGCCAGCTCATGGAATGCTCCTCAGATTTTCACTGCTTGGTTTCCTGCTTTGTCAGTACCCAGCTCCCTCCCATTCCCTGATGGCTCAGAAGGTAAAGAATCTGCCCACAATCTGGGCGGACCTGAGTTCGATCCCTGGGTCAGGGAAGATCCCCTGGAGAAGGAATGGCTACTCACTCCAGTATTCTTACCTGGAGAATCCCATAGACAGAGGAGCCTGGCTCTAGTCCATGTGGGTCCCAAAGAACTGGACATGACTGAGGGACTAACACACACACGCCCCTCCTGTTGTATCAGTATCTTTTCAGCCGCTCTCTAATTCATTCTTTTGGACAATGTTTATATGTAGCAATTACTCTTTTTAATGAAAAGATTGCAGGTGGAAGGAGAAGGGGCTGACAGAGGATGAGATGCTTGGATGGCATCACCAACTCAATGGACATGGGTTTGGGTAAACTCAAGGAGTTAGTGATGGTCAGGGTAGCTTGGCGTGCTGCAGTTCATGGGGTCGCAGAGTCGGACATGACTGAACTGAACCCTGGCAGAGCTGAACTAACGTCCAAGTCTGCCCTCACTGAGGGCACCTGGTGCCCCAGCCTTCCTCCTGTGTCACCACATCCCCTAAACTCTCTGCAGTGTCTGCTTCCTCACCCTATTGCTCTTCAGCTCGCTGATGTTCGTCATCGGCTCCACCTGGGAAACGGATACCACCCGCACTGGGCCACTTAATGCTGTTGAAGGTTCTCTTCATTCTTGTCTCCACACCCTTTTCTCCTGGTTCTCCTGACTTGTGAGTTTGTTCCTTGGCTGCCTACTCTCCGTTTCTCATACTCATAAATAATGACTCAAAGTATCTATTAGTTGAACATGTATTTATTAAGCACCTACAATGTATCATGCATTTTCCTGGATATTGGCAACAAGACCACTGTTCCAATTCTTGTGGAAATGAGACCTTCTAAGACTCTGAACCCTTCCTAAGTGATTTCCCCTAGCTTTAGTTATTTTCTATGAGTTAATAACTCCTAGATTAACATATCAAGTCTTGCACAAACCACTATTGAGAGCTAGACCCATACTTTTATGTGCTTGGAAAACCCTCTAATTCAACTGCCTCAAAATTAGCATATTTTTAATATCTACTCTAATAGTGCCTATAGTCAATGGCACTATTAACAGAGGGAGGGGTCCCCTACATTCTGTTCTCATACTCATCCCTACAAACTGACATTCATGGCTATCGATTCTACCTCCAAAATAATACTCAAGCTTGATTCCTCCCATTGAGGGGTTATATTCTGTTGCAATTGTTTACTTTTAAGCCTTCATAATCTGCATTTTTTTTTCCCAACTGCTTCTTAACTGGTGTCCCATCTCCAGGTTCAGCCTCTCTGTGTGGTTCTGTTAGGCAGAACAGGGAAAAGGAGTCCCGAATGGCGGTGGCTAGCTTCCCTGGGGGCTCAGAGGTGAAAGCGCCTGCCTGCACTGCAGGAGGCCTGGGTTCCATCCCGGGGTCGGGAAGATCCCCTGGAGAAGGCAATGGCACCCTGCTCCAGTCTTCTTGCCTGGAGAATCCCATGGACAGAGGAGTCTGGTGGGCTACAGTCCATGGGGTCGCAAAGAGTTGGACACGACTGAGTGACTTCACTTTCACTTTTACAGACAAGGAAGGGAAAAGCCCACGAAAAGGAAACAAAAGAAGGTCTGAGGACTGGAGTGAGGACCTCAGGTAAAACAAACAACACTCCCAACTGGCCCAATTTACATAGGACAGGCCCAGGGAGAGATTAACATATAAATAGAGGAGCCGGAGCCAGCTCTCTCTCTCTCCTGAGCTCTGGGGCACTCTTCTCGTATCTTTTGATCGACCTGCCCTCATGCCTCAAAGATGGATTTTCCTGCTATCTTCTAAATAAAAGAGAGCTGTAACACTGAGCTGTCACACTGATTTGTCTAAGAGCTACAGCATGGCCCATTCGAGACCTGAGAGCTATAACACGGTCTATCCAAGACCTGAGAGCTGTGACTCGCCGAGGGGGCTTTAACGTCCGTCACTCCAAATCTTTGTTGTGATGAGACAAAGAATCAAGGAACATACACTCTCGTGACAGTTCCACATCTAGCGTCAGAATAAAGGTGAAATTGTAAAAAGGACCTTAGATTTTAAACCTCACCATGTAGAAGGTGAAACAAGTAAACTACAATGTCAGAAAATGTTTGTGACGCATAAAGAACTGCACACCCACAAGAAAACAGTAACTTCAGAGGAAAAAATAGAAAGAATGGGCCAGGAATTTCCTGAGAAGACCATCACTGACCAATAATCATATGAAAGACATTCAACCTCGTGGGTAGTTAGGGAGACAAACCACAGAGATTCCATTTCACACACTTACCGTATTAGCAAACAATTTAGGTTAATTAGTGTCAAGTACCATGTGCATAAGAAACAACAAAAGGCCTCACTACTGCTGGTGGGAGTGTAAATGGACTTTTCTAAGTGTAAGCGCTTAGAAAAAAAATTTCCTAGCAAAACTGAAGGTGTGTATAACCTCCCCTCTCCAGCCACTCCACAGATTCTCTATACTCTTGCACATACATGAGAAGACACCATGCACAGAAGCATTAATCATAAAAGTGGAAATAAGCCAAATGTAATCAACTGTAAAATCATGAAACTAATAACAGTATATCCTATCAGGAGAATTCTACTCAGAGTATATCCTTACAAGGGAATTTCAAAAACATTATCAATTAAGGTAAGTCACAAAAGATTCCCCACAGAATAATTCCATTTATAGAACTTCACAAATGGGCAAAAGCAACACAGAAGTTTAGGGGTATGCACTAGGGAGATGACCACAGTATTTAGCATTCTGGTCAACTCTGGGCTAGAGGAAGGGAGATGCAGTCAGCGGAGCCAGGCAGGGGACTTCCAGGTGTAATGTCCATTCTGATGTAAACCCTGTGCATGTGATTCCGTTTAATTTGCTGTGATGCCAATTTTTTATGGGGAAAAAAGTAGATCATCAACTTCCGTTTGCTGTATTTCCTGTCAATTTAACATCCTCAGCCATGCGCTGTGTGCTGGTTCCATCACTCACACACACCCACACCCACACCCACACCCAATCCCACAGTTCATTCCCTTTAGCATACTTTTTCATTATGCAAAAAAACTATTTACTTTCAGTCTGCTCTGATTTTGCAACTGCTTCTTCTGTTTCTTAAAATGTGTCTTTCTCCCCCATTTTCTCACTGTTGGGGAAGTCACTTTAAATGACGTCATCCCAGTGACTCTTCCCAACCCTGAGAGGCAGGGTGGCTCCCTCCCTCTTTTGACTCCACTGCTCTCTTCAGTTCTCTTTCACTGCTTCCCCTGAATCATATTAAAGCTATTCATGTGACTTCATATCATGAGTACAGAGATATTAACTCTTGTCTATCTCTTTGTAAAATTCTCATTTTTACTCTGGCACTTGGTAAGTGTGCCTCAAATTATTTTATTTGAAGAAAAATGAAAATTATTGCAACATTTGAGGCATAATATTATCAATTTGTTTTTGTATAGTGATGCAAAATCCACTATTATTTACAGGAGAAAACTGGCAAGATACACAAGCAGTGAATTTAGAGTAATAGAAATATGATTACAAAAAATCAAATAATGGCAGGGACCAGAGTGTTTGGCCAAAAAAAGTAGATACATGATCACAATCTTACCCAGAAGACAGAGGGAAAACTTGAAAAGATCAGAGATTTGGTACTTTCAAATCCATAGTTATCTGTTTAAAATGATGGTGTAAGACAAACTCTTTAAGATAACAAACTAGAACATTGTTCATAAAGACTGGGACTTTAATTTCTGATTGCTGTAAACTACAAAAGAAAAGAAAAAATCATAAAAGAGTAAATTCTTGAGGACGGCAGTGAGTAGTGCTGAGATGGGGATATGAGTCTCCATCATCAGTAGAAATTACAATTTTTCCCAGACCAAGAGAGCAATATTTTTATCACCTGATGCGAAGAGCTGACACATTGGAAAAGACTTTGGTGCTGGGAAGATTGAGGGCAGGAAGAGAAGGGGCTGACAGAGGATGAGATGGTTAGATGGTGTCACCGACTCAACAGACATGAGTTTGAGCAACCCTGGGAGATAGTGAAGGACAAGGAAGCCAGGAGAGTTGCAGTCTATGGGGTCGCAGAGAGTCAGACATGATGTAGCGACTGAACAAGACAGCAAGTGTTTCCAAGAAAATAAGAGGAGGGATTCTAGAGGGCATTCTGCACACCTGAGGTGGAGGGGTTGATCCTTAACTCATCACAAAAAAATCCATCAATTTCCTCATGTAGAAAATTGAATAACTTTTACATAATGCAACGCACAGGTAGGACACTGGTTGGTTTCCATGATAAGACAGTATTCCAGCTCCCCTGATAAGAGAGTACACCAGCTCCTAGACTAATTTAAACTATTTGATTTCCAATTATTGTATCTACTTAATTCAAAAAGACTTTGTTTCGGGTGACCTAGTAACTTACCTTCAAAACCTGAAGATTTGCCACAGATGATGTTTGTTTCAATGTACATTTATTATAACAGCTGTTAGGAGCAAGGAAGTCCCCAGGCATGTCTGTAATGGCAGCACCTTCAAGCATTCTTTTCATAGGAAACAATCCCAATTTGATACATTTGTTTTGAAGCGGAGTTATTCCTACAGGAGTACATCTTAACAGATCTTATCCCAAGAAAAAACAATTTGTCCCCTACTGTGTGGTGGCAGGCCACATACAGCCAATGGGGCTGCAAAGGGTTGGACGTGACCGAGTGGCTGAGCATGCATCACTTCAGCTCAGTTCAGTGCAGTCGCTCAGTCGCATCCGACTCTTTGCGACCCCATGAATCGCAGCACGCCAGGCTTCCCTGTCCATCACCAACTCCCGGAGTTCACCCAGACTCACATCCATCGAGTCGGTGATGCCATCCAGCCATCTCATCCTCTGTCGTCCCCTTCTCCTCCTGCCCCCAACCCCTCCCAGCATCAGAGTCTTTTCCAATGAGTCAACTCTTTGCATGAGGTGGCCAAAGTACTGGAGTTTCAGCTTTAGCATCATTCCTTCCAAAGAAATCCCAGGGTTAATCTCCTTCAGAATGGACTGGTTGGATCTCCTTGCAGTCCAAGGGACTCTCAAGAGTCTTCTCCAACACCACAGTTCAAAAGCATCAATTCTTCGGCACTCAGCCTTCTTCACAGTCCAACTCTCACATCCATATATGACTACTGGAAAAACCATAGCCTTGACTAGACGGACCTTTGTTGGCAAAGTAATGTCTCTGCTTTTTAATATGCATGCACAGACACAAATTAAACTTATTTTGCGATGATAATCATTTTGCAACATATATTTACATCAAACCACTAAGTTGTACACCTAAAATGAATACAATGTTATATGTCAATTCTATCTCAAAAACAACAAAAAAGGAGCCTAAAAAAAGCAGTCTGTTTCCTGAAATCATATGACTTTAAAAAGATAATCTACCAGTGATAAAATAGGAGACCGACATAAATGTCTTTTTATTCATTCCCTTTACCAAGCTACTCTTCTGCAACATGATCAATATGCATCAGTATGCTGAACAGTACTGAAAAGAGAAACGATAAATATGATTATATTATTCTCAGCTGACTTCCTCAATGCATTTTCAAACGATCTCTTTTTATTCCCCCCAGTACAGATTTGCAGTGAATCTACACCAAGCACAGGCTCCTGTTCATTTGCAGGGGACACAGAGCATCAGTGAGAACCCCGTAAAGGGCATGCTCGCGGTTCCTGGGGGTTTCAGTCGGTGCACATTAAAAAAGCGTCGGTAGTTGCTTGTGCTTTTACAGCCTCTCAGTGGAAGTTAACGGTGACCAAAGGGACTAACTTTATTTTGCTTTTAAAAGAAGACATGAAAACATCTCTTCTGAAACTCATGGACCACATCTATAGAGCTGATGAGGGACGAATTTAAAAAAAAATTCAACACCTTGTTGACAAGGCTCTGAGGGAATTTACCCAGGAAGGTATTCTCTTTCTTTTTCTTTCACATTCTGAGACTCATAAACAGCAATTCAGTGTGCCCCACTGAATTAATTTCTAACATTCTCACTGGAGTACCCAAGAGAGCTGTGGTCACGAGCAGTTTGGGGTAACTACTCATATCATCAAAAGCTCCCAGAGGCATGCTTGCGTGAGTCCTCAAGACCTGCTCTAGAAAACAGTCTGCTTTAGTTTCAGACAATGATGTTTTGACACTGCACCCAAATGGGAGATTGGGTCATTTAGCACTCTAAGGATTATTCCACAGCTACAGACAGTGTCCCAAACCCCGACATGCCAATAAAAGGCATGACACAAGACCCAATAAAAGGAAGACACAAGACCCAATAAAAGGAAGACACAAAGGCTGAATACAATAGATATGACAAATGCTTACCTGATAGCAAACAAGTTCCAACAGAGTTGTAGGCGATTTGTGATTGCTTGGTTAATATTTAGTAGCTTGTGGTGCCTATATCTGAATTTAAGATAAAAAAATACTATGATGTGAAATATGCAGAAAGCCTGTCACGCCCAGTCTTCACTCTTGTTTATAGGGTGTGTTTGGCTCATTCATTTTTATGGAAGTTTTGTCTGGTTTATTCTTGAGCTATGGTGGAAGGACAAAAGAGCCTGCCTGGTTATTTTCTCCTTTGGTATGAGTCAGCCCCACTGATATATAGACTGTCTCCAAGGTATACTTTATATCCAGCTGGGAAATAAAACATTGGCAGTGTTTCATAAGATGTGATGATAGAATAATAAAAAGTATTCTTAAGATAGTGTCAATTCTCCAGATGAGAAATTTGGGAGATATTTTCTTACCTCTGTCATATAATGGATGTTTATCACATGTTAGAAGAACAAGAGTTCTACTAAATTTATTTGAGCGATTTGGTCTGTCTTTCTGGAAATGTGTGCAGCCTCAAAGGTTGAGAAGCATTTCATGTTAGTTAGAAATCTGAGATGCCGGACTTCTACTTTTGGAAAGATGTAACAGAAGTGCCTTCTCCTATTGTTCCGCCTAAGGACAACTAGAAACTCTAGACGTTTTGTTTAACAAGCACAAGAAGACTTTGAGAGGTGGAGGGAAGTCAGATCACCTAGGAGTCTTGGGTCCCAAGGAATGACACAATGGTGAGCTTCTTGGGGTTTTGGTCTTGTGTAACCTAGATCAACATGAACTGCAAACTCCCACATGTTCAAGCTGGTTTTAGAAAAGGCAGAGGAACCAGAGATCAAATTGCCAACATCCGCTGGATCATGGAAAAAGCAAGAGAGTTCCAGAAAAACATCTATTTCTGCTTTATTGACTATGCCAAAGCCTTTGACTGTGTGGATCACAATAAACTATGGACAATTCTGAAAGAGATGGGAATACCAGACCACCTGACCTGCCTCTTGAGAAACCTATACGTAGGTCAGGAAGCAGTAGTTAGAACTGGACATGGAACAACAGACTGGTTCCAAATAGGAAAAGGAGTACATCAAGGCTGTATATTGTCACCCTGATTATTTAACTTATATGCAGAGTACATCATGAGAAACACTGGACTGGAAGAAACACAAGCTGGAATCAAGATTGCTGGGAGAAATATCAATAACTTCAGATATGCAGATGACACCACCCTTATGGCAGAAAGTGAAGAGGAACTAAAAAGCCTCATGATGAAAATGAAAGAGGAGAGTGAAAAAGTTGGCTTAAAGCTCAACATTCAGAAAACAAAGATCATGGCATCTGGTCCCATCACTTCATGGGAAATAGATGGGGAAAGAGTGGAAACAGTGTCAGACTTTATTTTTGGGGGCTCCAGAATCACTGCAGATGGTGATTGCAGCCATGAAATTAAAAGACACTTACTCCTTGGAAGGAGAGTTATGACCGACCTAGATAGCATATTCAAAAGCAGAGATTTCCAGGGGTCATGTATGGATGTGAGAATTGGACTGTGAAGAAAGCTGAGTGCCGAAGAATTGATGCTTTTGAACTGTGGTGTTGGAGAAGACTCTTGAGAGTCCCTTGGACTGCAAGGAGATCCAACCAGTCCATCCTAAAGGAGATCAGTCCTGGGATTTCTTTGGAAGGACTGATGCTGAAGCTGAAACTCCAATACTTTGACCACTTCATGTGAAGAGTTGACTCATTGGAAAAGACCCTGATGCTGGGAGGGATTAGGGGCAGGAGGAGCAGGGGATGACAGAGGATGAGATGGCTGGATGGCATCACGGACTCGATGGACATGAGTTTGAGTGAACTCTGGGAGTTGGTGATGGACAGGGAGGCCGGGCGTGCTGCAGTCCATGGGGTTGCAAAGAATCAGATCCGACTGAGCGACTGAACTGAACTGAACGTAGATCTGGAGCTGGAGAAGCAACTCAGAAACATGGATGAGATGAGCTATTTGAAGAGCTCCAACAAAAGCCTGCTCTCTCAAGCCAACACACCACAAAAGGGACAGCCCAGCAAGAGAGAGAACTTGTAAGCAATCACCGTTCCTACCTCCACAGCACCCAGTGGTGATGAGCAACAGAGAGCCTGCCTCCTCCCCACCGCTGGATATGGTCAAGAAAGCCTCATGGAGAAGCAGGAATTTCACCGCTGCCCAACGCTAACAAAACCATTCCCTCTCCACTACCCCTCCAGGTAAAAAAAAAAAAAAGAAAGAAAGAAAGAAAGAAAAAGTACTCCTGGCCAGGTATCGGCTGAGGTCTAGTGAGGAGCCAGAACTGTCAGCCCTCCTTCCACTCCACTCCAAACCCCCTTGGGCCATGGAGGCCAAGGGGAGGATCTGGCCCTCCACCCTCACTGGTAGGAAACCCTCCCCTTCCTCCCCCAATCCCCTGATGGAGGGGTGTCACAGGAAGCCAGACCAAAGAGAAGATAAAATAAGACTCGGAGTTCCATACTTCACACCCTTACAGACAATCAGGAAAATCACAACTTAGATGAGCATGAGACAGTCAACAAGCAACAATGCCAAGGTGAAGCAGAGCTCAGGGTTCTTTGATAAAATCTGCAAAGCAAGTGCAATGAAAGTGTTTCAAAGAGCGATTACAAAAATACTGGAAATGTGGGGAAACCAGTAGAGAATTTGAAAACATAAAGAAGAACCCCATGGGATATTTGAGAAGTGAAAAGTATACCTGAAAATTTACAAACACATTGGAGGGGCTCAAGAGTAGAATAAGACAAGAGAAAGAATTAAAGATCACGAAGGACAGAAGGATGTAGCCCATCTGAAAAACAGAGAGAGAACATACAGAAAAAGTGAGTGAACAGAACTCTGGGGACTTGATGGACTCTAAGAAACATCTAACATTCATGTCACTGGAAATGCAGAAAGTGGGGAGAAAGATTTGGCTGAAAAATATTCAAAGAAATGACATCTAAAAACTTCCACAGTTTGGTTCCACAGTGACCTTAAATTTAGGTGCCTACACTTTTTATACCAAAGGAGAAAATAACCAGATGAAAAGAACTCTTCTCTTTTCCCTTACATGACAAATAGCTGATTTAAACAGGTTATTCCAATTGCATCTGTTTCTTTTGAAGTTAGTCTCAGCCTGTTTCAGTCATAACATTTTCATGGTATTCTTTCTGCTGCCTAAGCCCCATTAATTCAAGATGAGCTATGCTTATGGGATACATGCAAATAAAGTGTAAGTCTGTTGATAGGCAATACTATAGAAATTTAAATGGATTTGGAAATACAAGAAGAAAAGAATTTAAACAGAAAACCCAAGGCAGAAGTCACGATCTAGAAATAAACATAACCTATTGAGTGCCGAAGAATTGATGTTTTGAACCGTGGTGTTGGAGAAGACTCTTGAGAGTCCCTTGGACTGCAAGGAGATCCAATCAGTCCTTTCTGAAGGAGATCAGCCCTGAGATTTCTTTAGAAGGAATGATGCTGAAGCTGAAGCTCCAGTACTTTGGCCACCTTATGCAAAGAGTTGACTCATTGGAAAAGACTCTGATGCTGTGAGGGATTGGGGGCAGGAGGAGAAGGGGACGACAGAGGATGAGATGGCTGGATGGCATCACCGACTCAATAGACATGAGTCTGAGTGAACTCTGGGAGTTGGTGATGGACAGGGAGGCCTGGCGTGCTGCATTTCATGGGGTTGCAGAGAGTCGGACATGACTGAGCAACTGAACTGAACTGATGGCTCAGAAAAACAAGCTGAAAATTTAGAACAGCAATAAAACAAATATGAGATTTTTATTTCTACAATATCAAATAAATGTCTTTACATACTTTTTACACTTTTGACCAGTTGGTTGGATGTTCTGTATAGTAACTTACTGAAAAAGCTTGCTAAGGAGAAGACAATAAGCACAAATAAATAGCAATCATCATCATTTGAGTTTTTCCTATTATCAGGTACTGTTTTAAGTACTTTTATTTACTTAGTCCTTGCAATAACCCTATGGCATATTATTATTATCCTATTTTATGGGTGAATAAAACTAGGCAAAAAAAGGTTAGGAAAGTCAGCCATGATCATAAAGCTGGTAAGTGCCAGAGCTAGTAACCCAGGCAGTCTGACTCCGGAGACTGCAAATATAACCAGTAAGATTATAGTATCTTGAAAGAATCAAGGAATATGGATGCACAAAAATGCACCAAAGAGCATTTTTAGGAACTCCTGAGTTCCCTGAGTCATACAGCAAATTCCCATTGGCTATATAGGAATACATATCCAATTGCTTAACAGAAACTTATTGGACACTTTCCTAAGAAGTTCATGACCTGAATATATGTCTGTGTGTGTGTGTATACATATCTATACACACACATCACTGAATCACTTGGCTGTACACTTAAAACCAACAACACTGTAAACCAACTATACCCCAATAAAGTTAAAAAAATCAAATCACCCTTAAAAAAATAAAAGGGAAATTTAAGGTGAAAAAAACTTTAAAAAATGACTCTAATGAGCATGATGAATAAAGCTAAGTAATTTTTTAAAAAAGAAACTTTAACCATATGATAATCTCTATGGAAAAAAATATATGTATGAAGTACAATGGGAATACAAATAAAAGAGAAATGAATTCTGCTGAATTACAGATTCAGAGAAAATGATAATAAAGATATGACATCTGATGTGTGTCCTGTGATATCTGCTGATTAGATGAATAAGAAGGGTTTTTCTAACAGAATAACACATCAAAGGGCACAAAGGCATTAAAATCCTTGACGTATTTTTAGAATCATAAATGACAGTGTCGTAAGAGTAGGACAGAAATACAGGTAGCATCTGAGTCAGGGGAAAGGTTGGAGATGAGAGTGGAAGTACAGGTTGCAGGCACTTATTCAGTGAAGGGGCCAGTGTCTCTGATGAGCAATTCAATGTTGATGCTTTCAGCAGCGGTTGGAAAGGTCATTCGTGACAGTACAAAATAGAATACCGCAGTCTGCAGATCAAATCTGGCCCACCACCTGTTTCTCTGCAACCTGTGAGCTAAGAATAGCTTATATGCATTTAAAGGGGTTTTTCAAATGGGAAGAAGAGTAATATTTTATGTCACATGAGATTTAATTCCAGGGCCTGTAATGAAAGGCTTACTGGAAAATAGCCATGCCTGTGTGTTCACACACTGTCTATATCTGCGCTCATGTCACACTGCAGGGTTGTGTAGTTATGACAGGGACTGTATAGCCACAAAGCCTAAGAGGTTTATCATCTGGCCTTGTGTAAAAGGATAAAGGCTGACACGAGGCAGAGAAGAAACCGAACTCAGGACGAGTGTTGTAAGAAAGTTATTGAGACGCTTATGGTAATTGGAGCTTGTAACAGGGCAAGTGGCAAGGTGGGCTGGGGGAACTATGTACTTGAGAAGCTTCTAAGTAGCACAGTCATCAAGCTCTCTTGATGGATTGATCAAAAAGATGAGGGAAAGCGCTGACTCTATGGTGACAAAGGACGCATAGATAGATATTGCACGGATCACAAATGCATATTTCCCTTGTGGCCCGGCTGGTAAAGAGTCTGCCTGCAGGGCGGGAGACCTGGGTTTGATCCCTGGGTTGGGAAGATCCCCTGGAGGAGGGAAAGGCTACCCACTCCAGTATTCTGGCCTGGAGACTTCCATGGACCGTATAATCCACGAGGTCGCAGAGAGTCGGACATGACTGAGCAACTTTCACGTCACGAATGTGTAGATAGACAAAGCCAAATTAAAGACGGCACGAAGAAGGGCAGATTAAGGAAAAGGAAGAAGATGAATTTAATTCTGTAATGGTAAATGCAGAGTCTTTGTGGAAGCATCTTTCTTTACCTTTTATTCTTTGCATACCAGCTGAATCAGGAATTACTGACCAAAGGTGCCTATCTTTGTCGTCCCTCTCTCAGTTATAAAATCTTGTCACCTGCAGGCTGGGGTCTGCCAGGGCTTGTCCATTGATAGCTTTTCTTTGAATTAGGAGTCTGTCCATCCCCTGAATCGAGGTGACCAGGTGCACAGAAAGCCGGGGTCTCCACACTGTGCCCTGTCCACTGCAGGCTGGCATCAAGCAACTGGTTTTCAGTCCCCTCTCCGTGGAGCTGGGGCGGGTGCAGCCACAAACGAACATGCTGAGTACAGATTCTGACCAAACCTGACTGAGTACCTTACTCATCTTAGGTGCCCCCTCTGGGCTGTGCCATACTTGGGGTTATGCATCTCCCTGGAACCCCAAGTTTCTGGCTGAATGATACAAAACACCAAGAATGCTCTGTATAATTAGTACCTCCTCAATTGCCAACTTTAAATCCGCCTTGAAAAGAGATTGTTGATTCAGTTTCAGCATTTTTTTCCCATTTTGCTCGGTTATTCATGCCAAATAAGTACTTTTCCAGTGATTACTATAGGTAGCTACACTTTAGCTTTGATGTGACTGTGCAACTCAGGAATCAGAGAAGCCTTTCTGGCCCAGCCTCGTCTCCCCAGGCTGGGTGGAAAGCCTCCCCGCCCTGTGCTCTTCACTCTCAGTGTCTTTATTCGGCCGCACTTATCTGTCTGTCCCATCAGACGGTGCACCCCTTTAGGCCAAAGATGAACCCTTTCCTGTCCTCAACACCCAACACGTCCTGCCAAGTAGACGCTTTCCTTTTTTCCCCTAGACTCAGTAACAACAACAAATCATATCTAAAGTTCTCTTTGGGTTGACCGCAGATCCAGCTCTGAGTTAAGCATGTTGCATGCACTCACTCATTCAGCTCTGAACAAGAACCTTATGATACAAGTATGTTTATTATTTTCGGTTTATCTATGGGGGAAGTGATGTTCCAATGCTGGCATCCTTAAGCAACATGCCAGAATGTCTCACTTGTTCTGCTACTCTAAGAAATGGATGGATGCAAAGGAGGATGGACAGACAGGTCTCCCTGGGAACATAATCGCTGAAACATATAGGATATGTACAAACTTATAAAATATATGATAATGAAAATATATGCTTCATCTTTCTAATGCACTTTCTAATTCCCTGGTGGCTCAGATGGTAAAGCGTCTGCCTACAATGCGGGAGGCCAGGGTTTGATCCCTGGGTCGGGAAGATCCCCTGGAGAAGGAAATGGCAAACCACTCCAGTACTGTTGCCTGGAAAATCCCATGGATGGAGGAGCCTGGTAGGCTGCAGTCCATGGGGTCGCAAAGAGTCGGACATGACTGAGCGACTTCACTTTCACTTTCTAATGCGCTTAGAGTAGGGAATGTGAAATGTACACACAGAATCATTATAGAAGTTAGAAAGTGATAAAAATAAATTGGAAAGGTATGTGTAAAATGCTAACAGTCAGATTGAAGCTACTTCCAACACAGACAATTAAGAAAGGCTTGATGCCACTTACTGCTTCTTCAATTATTCATCAACAAAGATGAATCCACTGCACAGGATCAACTGGGTATATGCTGGAGATAAAATGTAGCGAGTTTCTGAACCCTTGATTGTTAAAAACAAGACAAAATTACTATTTCTAAGTGGCTAGAAAGCAATTTATTTCTTGTGACTTCCAAGGTCGGAAAAGTCAATTTCAAAATACAGCTGAATGACGGGGGAAAAAAAAGAAAAGCCAATTTCCTCTTTACTCTCAGGAACCACTTTAGTGAGCACTTGCAGCTTTGGAGCTATGAGTCCTCTTTTTCTGCAGTTTAAGGCAGCCCTAAACACCGGTAAAATAAGCCAAAGCTTCTGATGTGCAGGCTAACCGTATTCTGCAAAGGTTCCCTTCCTGGTGTCAATCAGTGGGGGTATAGATGGCAGACTTCTGACAGATTATGTCAACTGATTTTTTTTTCCTGTTGGTTTATTTATCAGTGGGCTTGAAAAAGGAGAAAGGGGGAATAACGGATTTGTGCTTTGAGAACCGAGGGCAGGATTGATGGGGATTCCCGATGGGAAAAGAAAAGTGGTCACAGACAGGAGAAGGCAATACAGACCGACACGCAGAGCCTGGGCCGAGCACCTCCCCAGAGGCGTGGTGCTGCGCCTCTAGGACACGCTCTCCGACCCGTTTCCGCATTGCTGTTCTGCACTGTTAGGAGCGCTCAGGCATGTCTGGCTCTTTGCCACACTTTCGACTGTGGCCTGCCAGGCTCCTCTGTCCATGGGATTCTCCAGGCAAGAATACCGGAGTGGGCTGCTATTTCTTCCTCCAGGGGATCTTCCTGCCCAGGGATCCAACCTGCACCTCTTCCGTCTCCTGCACTGGCCGGAGGGTTCTTCACCACAAGTGTGATGCAGTCTTGGAGTCTCTGACCCTTGCTCAGGCTCTGCAGCCTCTTGCTGGGTAACTGGGAGCGCTGGGCCAGTGTTGAGGGGAAATTTGCACAGTGATCTGGAGTGGCAGACCAGAGAAGGAAAAGCGGCAACCTGGACCAAGGGCGCTTCCTGGGATGCTCTGAGTGACACAGCATCCCTGACCTCGTGGTCTTGCGGGAGGCAGCGGGGGAGTCTTGCCATTATATTTGCACATTAAAGGAAAGGATGGGCCAACACTTCAGTTCCCATAAATGAAGATGATATATTCTCTGCTCTCAAAGAACTCACAGTTCTGGGTTTTGATGAATGAGTAGAATTCAAGCTTGTTCAGGCAGGTAGGAAAGAACGAGGAAAGGCAAGAAGGTGGAAAATCCCCAATCTTTTTTAATTGGAAAAAGAAAAGATTTTTTTCTGTTCCAAAAAACTTACTTAAAATGTACTTTTGGAAACTAATCCATTTATAAATGGGACTTCATGAATAGATCAGAAGAACAAAGTACACTAAGGCTTCACAGATGTATGGCAAGAGAGATTTCTGCTTGAGAATGAAAACGGGAACAGTTATTTTCAGTTTCTAGTTAGCAATCAGAAATGAGCTACCACATTTTAATCCCATAAAAATTCATCATTAGTAAGCATCATTTAAAGACTGTTTGGGGCTTCCTCGATGCCTCAGGAGTAAAGAATCCGCCTGCAATGCGAGAGGTGCAGGCTTGATTCCTGTGTTGGGGAGATCCTCTAGAGTCTGAAGTAGCAACCACTCCAGTATTCTTGCCCGAAGAATCCCAAGGATGGAGGAGCCTGGTGGGCTTCAGTCCAAAGGGTGACAGAGTCAGAGATGACAGCATGTACCCAAAGACCGTTTAGCTACAAATATCTTGTTTAATTGACTCATGATTATAGCAGATATTGCCTTTTTATTAATCTACAAAAATTTAAAGGCCCTTCGAATGTTAAAAGTAACAAAAACATAAATAGAATGAGAAATGTCTTCAGTTCAGTTCTCAGTCATGTCCGACTCTTTGCGACCCTATGGACCGCAGCACGCTAGGCCTCCCTGTCCATCACCAACTCTTGGAGCTTGCTCAAACTCATGTCCATTGAGTCGGTGATGCCATCCAACCATCTCATCCTCTGTCATCCCCTTCTCCTCCTGCCTTCAATCTTTCCCAGCATCAGATGGGAAAATGAGTCAGCTCATTTCCAATGAGTCAGCTCTTTGCATCAGATGGTCCGAGTACTGGAGTTTCAGCTTCAGCATCAACCCTTCCAATGAACGCTCAGGACTGATCTCCTTTAGGATGGACTGGTTGGATCTCCTTGCAGTCCAAGGGACTCTCAAGAGTCTTCTCCAACACCACAGTTCAAAAGCATCAACTCTTCGGTGCTCAGCTTTCTTTACAGTCCAACTCTCACATCCATACATGACTACTGGAAAAACCATAGCCTTGACTAGATGGACCTTTGTTGGCAAAGTAATGTCTCTGCTTTTTAATATGCTGTCTAGGTTGGTCTTACAAATGTAAGAAATGTCTTACCTTTATAAAATATCACCTTTAACAATTTTAAAAGTATTTGCATAGATACAGTTTTTATGCTGCTTGAAGGCTGACTCCTTGGAAAAGACCCTGCTGCTGGGAAAGATTGATGGCAGGAGGAGAAGGGGATGACAGAGAATGAGATCCCTTGGATGGCATCACCAGCTCAATGGACATGGGCTTGAGCAAGCTCCAGGAGATGGTGAAGGACAGGAAAGCCTGGTGTGCTGCAGTCCATGGGGTTGCAAAGAGTTGGACACAACTTAGTGACTGAACAACAACTCATTATATTATCTCAAGCTCCTTGCAAGATACGCTGGGCAAGTGACAGCTCCATTTTTCAAAAGAGGAAACAAAGTTATAGAGATAAAAAGATTGGCTAGAGACTACAAAACCACTTACTGATTTTTATCTCCCAATTCCTAATCCAGACCTCTTGCTAGTATCTCAAAATGCCTCTCTTGTGTCTATGATAATCCCCAGGTTTAGAGTCCCCTGCATAAAAGATCATGCCTAATACTTAATCTGATCACTCAGAAATTGGAATTAATTATACTTTTAAAGAAATCAAGTGTTCACCTGTTACTTCTAGCAGTTTGATAATTCTGGGAGGTAAGCGCTGAAAGAATTAATCCATTGGGGTGAGGTCTAACAAATATATTTTTTAATATTCCATACTCAATAGGGTGTGACATGATTTATTATTTACACATAGAAGAAGAAACCACACATTTTAAAACACTGCCTTTAGCCAAAGCAAGAATGTTAGCCTCAATTTTTCCAGGTATATTGTATTACGATGAAATCAATATCTCCAGTGGCTGATAATAAAGAAGGGGAAATGTAAACTGAGATTGACTTAACAAAGGAAATGAATGTAATTATGTTGATAAGATAACCCCCAAATTGGGAAGAAACCTGTCAGGTGAATTATCTCATCAACACTCCAGTTTGATGAGTGTTGTGACAACACTCTAAGCAACATGACCTATGCCAATTAGGGCCACTGCTCCACAGCAAAGAAACATTATTGCTATATTTTTTAAAAAGAGGAAATAATGTTGGATACAGGAAAAAAGCGGATGAAAGGCACAGTTGCAGAGGCTGCATGTGAATAAGCAGAGGATATTGCCTGTTTGGGGCTTCCCAGTGGTGCAGTGGTAAAGAATCTGCCACCGTGCAGGAGACACAGGTTCAATCCCTGGGTCGGGAATATCCCCCTTCAGTATTCTTGTCTGGAGAATCCCATGGACAGAGGATCCTGGCGGGCTACAGTCCCTCGGGCCACAAGCAGTCAGACATGACTGAGGCACTAAACAGCAAGGCTGCATATTTAGAAACAGTCACTTTTTAGTCGGGAATATTCTCTACTAGGAAGTAGTGCTCTTGAGAAAGAGAAAATACGTGCTTTTCATAAATATAAGAGTCTGTTTGACAGGTACACAAGGGTATCAATCTCCAACACAGAGGATGAGATAAGAAGTAAAATACAATAAACGTTCTTATTTACAGATGGCTCACCCCTCCCAGGGCTTCTGAGTGGTGCAGTGGTAAAAAAATCCACCTACCA
Organism: Oryx dammah; assembly: GCF_014754425.2. Taxonomy (NCBI): domain Eukaryota; kingdom Metazoa; phylum Chordata; class Mammalia; order Artiodactyla; family Bovidae; genus Oryx; species Oryx dammah. Next base: position 3,106,263 of record NW_024070206.1, on the reverse strand, counting down.
GTGCAGGAAACACAAGAGACATGGGTTCCATCCCTGGGTCGGGAAGATCCCCTGGAGAAGGAAACTGCAACCCACTCCAGTATTCTTGCCTGGAGAATCCCATGGACAGAGGAGCCTGGTGGGCTACAGTCCCTGGGGTTGCAAAGAGTCAGACACAGCTGAGTGACTCACACGCGCACACAGCCCTCCCAGGCAGAGACCATGCCCACCACCTCTGTATCACAACACCCTCACCTAAGAGTCTGGCATTTAGTAGGCACTTGGTAAATAATTCTGAATGCAGGCATCAGGTGTTCTGGTAGACTAAATTTTCTGACTCACAAAGATTCGTATTATGAACCCTATGTGGATTGCTAGTTTTTAAGGAATCAGGATCCATGAAACTGCATTTAGTCCCTAAGCATTTCTGACCATTTTCTTTTAACACTTGAAATATTCATAAAAATCTTCAGAATCACTCACTGTCTCAGGGTTGCCTTAGGGATAATAAGTGAGTGTACAGCACTAAGATTTCTTTTTTAATGTTTGTATTATCTACAAGTTAATAGATTCTTAGGCTAGATTATTAAGTTACCTACAAAATGTATAGGTTTTATTTATAAGCCAATTTAGATTTGAATAAAGTGTTGGCTAAAGCTTTATTTCTGAACAAGGAGTGTTCTACATTTGATATCTAGGTTTCCTGACTTTTTTCTCGGTCATGTGACTCTTGATTTCATTTTTTTTTTTTTTTTACATAAGAAGAAACTGCCAGGAGTGACTCGTTCACTTACTGGCTAGATTCTTACTGAGCCCACTTTAGGTGCTAAAGGTAGCAGCAGTGAAAAAAATAGCTCCTACCTCCACTGGACTAATTTTTGCATTTAAAAGGGTAAATAGTAAATAAATAAATGGCCAGAATATGTAGTTTTCCAGAGGAAAGTAAAGTGAAGTAGGGATATATGGTGTGTATGATGGAAGGGGGTGCAACTTTAAATAAGACAGCCTGGGAAGACTTCGCTGAGGTGCTCCCTGAGCTCAGACCCCAAGGAGCAAGGCAGCGGGACCATGCAAACAGATGGGGTAAGAATGCTGCAGGAAGATGGGTCAGAGAATGCGGAGGTGCGGAGCTGTGAGCATGCCTGGGGTGTGTTTAAGAAACAGGAGGAGGCCAGTGAAGTGGGGCAGAGAGGCCGAGGAGGATGGGTGTGGAAAACAGGCGTAGGGGACGAATGGACGGAGAAAGGTGCACAATGGGATGCGATCCAGCTTTCAAAAAGAAGGGATCCTGCCGTATGTGACAACAGGGGTGAGCCGTGAGAGCATTATGCCAAGGGAAACAAGCCATTCACAGGAAAACTATGGCATGGTTCCACTCATATGAAGTATCAGGGTAATCAAACTCATAAACACAAAGAAGGGGATGGTGGTTGCCGGGGACTAGAGGGAGGAGGGAAGGCAGAGTTGCTGTTCAACGGCTATGAAGCTTCAGTTATGCGAGATGGATAATTTCTCGAGATCTGATGTGTGACACAGTACCCGTGGTCAACAACACTGCATTGCGCACTTAACAAATTTGTGAGGCGTGTAGAGCTCATGCTGTGTTATTACCATGCACACAACATGGCGGAAGGGTGCTTTTGGAGGTGATGGAAGTGTTTGTCACCTCGATTGTGGTGATAACTTCATGGGTGTATGCATAGGTTAAACTTAAACTGTATAAATATTGTAGCTTCTTGTATATAATAAAGCTGCTTTAAAATGTTCAAGGGTATTATTTGCATACTTTAACTCACATATTGCAGTAGAAGGGAATGAGAGGGTGAAATCAGGTCTAAGTAGGTATGTATATTCGATGTGGAGAATAAAGGAGTTTCTATCTGATGCCTTCTATGTTTTTTTCTGAAAAGTAGAGCTAGATAAAACTGCTAAGAATGTGGAGTAGGACGGATTGTGGAATTTAGAATGTTCCAGAGAATAAAGAAAGTTAGAAACAGTCATTCAGTTAGATTGTCAAGAGAGTGAAAAGTCCACTACAAGCCAGGGGAACCTGAACAGACTGGAAGTAAGATTCTTTTTCATGTGACTTTCTCCAGAAGCGTTCAGAAAATGACAACTGGGCTTAGGCACGGAAGATGAAGCACTAATTCACCCAGGACTGGATGAGAAGACGACAGAAAGACTTAGGATTTCAACAGGAGTGATGCTGAACTGTAGGTCCTGGCTTCTGATTAGATCAGGTGAGAAATGACGGAAGTCGGTAACAGAGCAATTGGTAAGAAACAGGTCAGTGGCCTGATGCCTCAGAGAGTGGAGGATGATTACAAGGGAATTACTGGGGCAAGGAAGCTGGAATGAGCCAGAAAACGAGAGAAGAGATGTGGTCAGGGGGAAAGCTGATTGAATCAGTGACTTTGAAAGTGGAACATTATTTGTGATGACGAGATCCAAGGTGTGGCTATGGGAGTGGATTGTTCAAGTGAAGGAGAAGATGATTGGAGAAAAGGTGAGAGAATCAGGCAACAAAGGGAAAGGAAACGTTCCCCTGTCTTCATGGTTTTTTGATGAGAAGCATGGCAAGATTACATTTCAAAAGAACGGTTCACAGGTACCTAAGAAAGACATTCCTTGGCAAAAGGTTTTCTTTTAAAAAAAAAACATTTATTAATTTCAAATGGATCAGAGAAAGAATTTATGATGTTTATAAATAAAGAATTTATACATGTTTCCTAAATAAATGCTCTAAGAAAAGAGAGGGTGGGTGCCTATTGTCAAGAAGAAGCTTGGGTAATTTTGTCAAAGGAAGGGAGCACCAAGGCCATGTTGGTCAGCTGATAGCAAAGGGCAATTTAAAAAATACATCTTAGCTGAGGTGTATATGTTTATTTAAAATAAAGCTTTGCTCTTTGTTAAAATCTCCATGAGCCTTACTAAAAAATATAATTCTAAAGTAATACTTACATAGATCACTTTTTAAGGAAAATTGATAATTAACTGTGGATCTTGTAAAGGAAGAAAATCTAAGCACAACCAAAGGGATGTGATAATCAGTTTTTGTCCCAGTTTTATAAATGATGCCTGGTATTATAAATAAAAATGACTCAGTCTAGAAATATCTATCTAACTGTCCACATAACTCAACAAAAAAAATTATGTTTTTTTGGAGAAAGCACAGGCTTTTATATACAATACATCTCTGAAACTCAGTTATAGCTGCGTATCTGAGCAATACAAGAGATATATAAGCCAAGAAAGGATTCTATTTCAAATGAATTAAAACAGCAGTGCAGACCTTAGTGCCACTCCTCACCCAGCTCTCTCCTCATTGCAGAAGCATGTGAACTTATGGTTCCTAGGTCAAGTTCATGTACTTATCAATATTCCAAACACAGAAAAGGGAGAAGGAAAGTGGAGGACTCATAGGGATCACAGGTGACAAACACATCATTCTTCTCATGGACTCTCCAAAGAAGCTACCTGTAGAATCACTAATGGCTATCATGCCATGCAAGGCCTACTCTAGTGACAAAGAAAGTCCTGCTAAAGGCAAACTTAGAAAGAGTATGAAAAAGCAGAGACATCACTTTGCTGACAAAGGTCTGTATAGTCAAAACTATGGTTTTTCAGTAGTCACGTATGGATGTGAGAGTTGGACCATAAAAGAAGGCTGAGCGCTGAAGAGCTGATGCTTTAGAACTGTGGTGCTGGAGAAGACTCCTGAGAGTCCCTAGAACAGCAAGGAGATCAAGCCAGTCAATCCGAAAGGAAATCAACCTGAATACTCACTGGAAAGACTGATGCTGCAGTCTGTGAAGAATGTGAAGAGCTGCCTCATTAGAAAAGACCGGGAAGTTAGAAAGATTGAAGGCAAAAGGAGAAGGGGGTGACAGAGGATGAGATGATTAGATAGCATCACCAAATCAATGGACATAAATGTGAGCAAGCTCTGGGAGACAGTGAAGGACCGGGGAGCCTGGCGTGCTACAGTCCACAGGGTCACAAAGAGTCGGACACGATTTCGCGTCTAAACAACAAGAGAGGATTCAAATTAAAACCCACACAGCCAGAAATTATTTCTTGTTCAGAAAGAGGGAGGATTTTGATGACACACTTGTTATTAAACATTCCCACCTGAAAATTTTCTATTTCAAGTCCAACTCAAGAAGAGTCGTTTACCAAAACATTTCCCCATGCGTGTCATCTTTAAATAAACTTCGTTTGGGCATGTTCAGTGTATTTCTTCAGTTCAGTTGGAAGAAACTGATTCTGACTCCCCAGTGAGCAAAAGACTTTTAGGGGAAAGACATTTTTACTGTACCTGGTCACAGAGTAGCTGGAAAGCTAACCCATGGCAAGGACAGAAATCCAAAATGCTCATGACTTTCAGAAAGCAACACGATGGATGTTTTCTCTCAACCTCCCTGCCAAACGAGTCCCCTGCATCTGTTTGTTTTTTCAGTGCAACTCTAAGGACATTTTCAAATTCCCAGGAATGGGATCTGCTTGTCCCACCATGGGTCGTAACAAGTGTCTCTCATTATAAACACCATCTATGACTCTCTCCGTTTGCTGGGGCTGCCCAGAAGAAACTGTAACAGACTAGGGAGCTTAGCAGAAATTTATTCCTCCCAGTCTGGAGGCTAGGAGTCCAAGATTAAAGTGTCACAAGGACTGGTTCTTTCTGAGGTCTCTCTCTTGGCCTGCAGGTGGGCCCCTTCTCACTGAGTCCTGGCACCGTCTCTGTGAGCTTCCACCCCTGCTCTTTCCATGTGTCCAGGTTTTCTCTTCTTATAAGGATACCAATCAGCTGGATTAGGGCCCACGCTAATGACCTAATTTTAACCGAGTTACCTCTTCAAAGATCTTATGTCCACATGCAGTCACATTCTGAGTCCCTTGTGGCTCAGCTGGTAAAGAATCTGCCTGCAGGGCGGGAGACCTGGGTCTGATCCCTGGGTTGGGAAGATCCCCTGGAGGAGGGAAAGGCGACCCACTCCCGGATTCTGGCCTGGAGAATTCCATGGACTGTATAGTCCATTGGATTGCAAAGAGTCGGACACGACTGAGCAACTTTCACTCCACAAACGCACTTACAGGCACGGCCAGAAATCATGTTTATCAGCTGTCTGGGCTTCCCTGAGCCCAGACAAACCAACATAACATCAGGCATCACAAGGACTAATCTGGGGGGAGAAAGCCATGCTGAGAAGAGAAATTGGAAATGACTGATAAAAACAAGTGAAATATTTTAAAGTCATTAGTAATCTAAAAGGGCTTCCCTGGTGCCCCAGATGGTAAAGAATCTAAGAAATGCAAATAAAGCCACTGGATGATCCTACTACACATTCAAAAGCCATATAAAGTCACGGATGGGAGAGGATGTGGAGCAAAGGGGATTCTCCTCTGCTGGCCAGTGTAAACTGATGCTGGTGAGCACTTTCGCAATGTCTTGTGAAGTGGAAGAGTCCACGCCCTAGAAATTCCACTTGTATGTATACAAACACAATTCACACCTGTGTACAAAGAGATAAACAAGGTGTGTTCAAGGCAGTCATTTCTGGGATTGAACAAACAAATCCCCAAACTACCTAATTATCCATCAAGTGAATAATGACAAAGTTTAATACCAGTGAAAGTAAGTGGCCTGGAGACGCACGTCTCAGCACAGACGGATCTCACTAAACTGAGCAGGAAGAGGAGGAGCATAAGCCGCAGAACACGATATTATTTGCATAAAGCTTAAAAACATGCAAATCCAAGCTGCGTGCGTCACTTGGGAACGCAAACCTACATAGTAAAACCCACTTAAGAAAGAACATGTGCGTGCGTGCAAGTGTGCGCGCTAAGTCGCTTCAGTCGTGCCCAACTCTGCGACCCCATGGACTGAAGCCCGCGAGGCTCCTCTGTCCATGGGATTCTCCAGGCAAGAACACTGGAGTGGGTTGCCATGACCTCCTCCAGGGGATCTGCCTGACCCAGGGGTCGAATCCGGGTCTCCTGCACTGGCAGGCGGGTTCTTTACGGCATGATAAATGCCAGATTCTGGACTGTGAAAGGGCGGAGGAGCCTGACAGAGTAGGGGAACTTTAAGTCATTAGTACTGTTTCATTTCTCGAGCTGCATAGTACAAAGTATTTGCTGTAATGTATTTAAAACCTTCTCTGTATGTATTGAATTCATCATCGTAATTTTAGAAAAGATTCCTACCTTCACTCATAATTACAGAAGTGCAAATATTACAGAAGGTTTAATTTCCCAGAAAAAAAAAATACTGATGTGGAAGCACTCCTCTTTTGAGGCATTTCTTTTTCAGGCCGGGAAGTGAATCAACACGCGGGCACTTCACAAAGCTTCTGACACAAAGAATCTTAATTTGCAGAGACCTAGCATACGTGAAGAAAGAACAATTAATTCTAGGCATGAAGGTAATTATTCAAATGCAGTGCGCATTCCTAGCCCGGGAGGAGCACAGAGCCTGCATCTGCGCAACCTTTTCAGGAAACACAAGAGCGTAATGTAATGGGATGATGCATTCAACTGAATCACTAAAACAACATTTGTGAACTACACTCTGCTTAAAGAGCAGTAAAACTTTCCCAGGTCAGTGTTGCAGTGCCTGCGCTGTATAGCCAAGGTGTCTGAGTTCAAAATAACCAGATAGCGGTGACCGCGCGCTGTGCTCTGTTCAGCGGCCCGGTCGTGTCTGGCTCTGAGACCCTCTGGACTGCAGCCCGCCAGGCTCCTCTGTCCGTGGATTCTCCAGGACAGAAGACTGGAGTGGCCTGCCATTTCTTTCTCCAGGGGATCCTCCCGACCCAGGGATCAAACCCCGGTCTCTCTTCTGCATTGCAGATGGATTCTTTACCAGCTGAGCAACTTCTGGGAAGGCCAGAAGTGACCATTTACTTTTATTTTTATTTTTACTTTATTTTACTTTACAATACTGTATTAGTTTGGGTCTCTCTTCTGCATTGCAGATGGATTCTTTACCAGCTGAGCAACTTCTGGGAAGGCCAGAAGTGACCATTTACTTTTATTTTTATTGTTACTTTATTTTACTTTACAATACTGTATTAGTTTTGCCATACATTGACATGAATCTGCCATGGGTGTACATGAGTTCCCAATCCTGAACCCCCCTCCCACCTCCCACCCCATATCATCTCTCTCCCATATCATTTACTTTTAAAAAAGATAATTCTAATATTAAATAACTGAGGCTAAACAAAGAAAAAAAAAGTAGTTTTATTCATGTGAGTAACTCATCTAACATTTAGAGGATGGTAAAAGGAAAGTGGGGTTCCCAGGTGGCTCAGTTGTAAAGAATTCAACTGCCAGTGGAGGAGACAGTGGTGAGATCCCTGGGTAGGAAAGATCCCCTGGAGGAAGGCATGGCAACCAACCCCAGTCTTCTTGCCTGGAGAATCCCATGGACAGAGGAGTCTGGTGGGCTACAGTCCATGGGTTGCAAAGAGTCAGACACGACTTAGCTACTAAGCAACAACAACAACAAAAGGGAAGTTAAACCAACATTGCTGGGTGCAGAGCAGGCATAAGAAATAGGTCCTCTTCTCCCCCATTATAAATAAACTGAGCACTAGGTCAGATAAGTTATGTAATGCCAGACAGCCAGAAAGGAGCCAGATTGGAGCATGAATTCCATTCCTCTTCATTCTAAATCCCATACCCTTCTTCCTGGGAGACAGCTAGCTAATAAGCAGAAAAAGACATAGACAGACAGTTTCTCTTATGGCATTTTTCAGATGACATTAGAGGAGACATTGCGTGTGTGTATTTAAGATTATGTGATTATAAAACTGATTTTAAAAACAGAGATGATAATCTCCTTAACAAGGTTATTTGTGGAACAGTAAACAAACTCAGAATTTTTTTTTTAAAAAAGGGCAACATCAGACACGTATTTGGCAAAGCACTAGCTTAGGCTGTAGAAGACCCCACCATACCGGACCCTGCCACTACCTGTGTGGCTGAGAACAAGACCCATGATCCTCTGTAAGGACAAAAACTACTCAAAATAGTTATGGAAACACGACAAAAGCCAGATCACTTACATCCAGTTACTCTGTAGGTACAACCACTGTATAGAAATAAAATTATATTCCTCTATAGAGTATTTTAGACTTTTAACCAAAAATTCTACTATTTTTGATGTAATAAATTTGTTGTTTAATTGCTCAGTTGTGTCCGACTCTTTTGCAACCCCCATGGACTGTAGCCCACCGGGCTTCCCTGTCCATGGGATTCTCCTGGCAAGAACACTGGAGGGAGTGGCCGTTTCCTTCTCCAGGGGATCTTCCTGACCCAGGGATTGAACCCCCATCTCTTGCCTTGCCGGTGGATTCTTTACTGCTAAACCACCGGGGAAGCCCTGTAAAAGGCTATTCTCTTTTGAAACTGGGCAGCAGCTATTTGGGGGTTGTTTGTTTTAGAGGTACATATAGATACTGAAGTCAGAATGCTTACATTCAGAAGTAATTTATTATTTCTGAATTTCAGTTCCACTTGGTCTTTGATGCTGCTATTCTTCCCCATTATTTCACAATAGGTTGGAAAGGAAGGCTGAGTATGAGACATCTTAAAGGAGAACCTTTAAGATCTTACACACTGAACAGACGAAGGAACAGGAATGAAAGGGGCACACCTCGCTGGACTCCCAGGGTGGTTGCCTGGCTGACGGCCTGGACGGCGCTGCCATTGACCAGGGCAGAACCTGTGGGACAGGATCAGATCTCACAAAAACACGACAAAGCAAATTTTGGATATGTTGAACTGGAAGAGCCTATGGACGATCGAAGGTGCCTTGGATGTCCGTTTCTCTGGAGCTCAGTAGGAGTTTGCAGGCTGGGCACCAAAGAGCCTTCATTATTCATGAGTTATCTGCTTTAATCTGTCAGGCATAGAGCTAGATTCTGGTGACTTGAGGTTGAAGAAAACAGACCCCTACTCTCATAGGTTAGAATATGAGAGATGTAAAGATAAATGGTAACACACTGATACATGCTCCGGTATGGGTACATTAAAGATACGTGGATGCTAAAGAGAGGCCCAAATTGTCCTGGAGGCATCGAGGATATTTCACAAAAATAATGGTTATTAACTGTCTTGAAATGGGTGTTAGACTTTGAAACTACAGATTTCAAAGTTGTCTTCTTGGACTTGTGACAATACTTACAGGATTGTCTGAGTTAGCAAATAAAAACATTTAACTCCCAGTTCAATTTGATATTCAGATAAACAGTGAATCATTTTACAGTATAAATATTCTTTTTGTTAATATGAAATTAAATTGACTGGACAACTGTATTTTTTTCTGGCAACCCTAATTATTTATCAGTATCATTTAAAGAGTAGTGTGAGAGAGATGAAATTAGTTAAATATCAAAAGATAGTTATTTAATGTTACCTTGTTTAATGATATAACAAAATGAAATATCAAATAGTTACTGTTAGAAACCAGACAAAATTTTAAGACTAGACAATGTGTATCACAAATACTATCTTTTCCAAATATTTCTTGGAATATATGATAATTTATTGATGTTTTAAAAAATATCTCTAAAATCTTGGGAGGAAAACTCACATAAACTAGGCTTTTGACATCTGCAGTACTGACACTAGTGAGATAAGACTCTCCTTGGCCTTAATAACATCCAGACAGTATTACTGCTGCACTCCCAAATAACTTCAGCAGTGTAACCACGGTGACAGCTGGTTCTCTGACCATGCTGACAGCTGCGACTCCTTTGCTAGAAATGTCACTGCTGGTTCCACCTGAGTCATGCTGGTGAGTCTGCTATGTTCAGCCCAACATCATTGCTAATAATGAGCAAAACAGGTTATGGAAATCCTGACTTCCGCCATGGTAATTTTAAAAGTTACATTTTAACCATTAATTCCAACATCTCTCACCTTCAGACATTTCCAAGATGGCAAACGAGAGAGTTAATCACCTTGGAATTTTATTACCCTAGCCATGAAATGTGATGGTTGAAATAAATCATCTCTAAATGCTGAAAATCTGTACTTCCCAGATACACAGCCCTCCCACCTGAGGCCTTGCTGACCCCAGGGAGAAGGGAGGCCAGGCAAGCCTGAGCTGGTGTTCCCCTAATGTGCCTGGGCTACAAGGCAGGAGAACGGGGTTCGATCCCTGGGTCAGAAAGACCTCCTGCAGAAGGAAATGGCAACCCACTCCAGTATGCTTGCCAGGAAAATTCCACGGACAGAGGAGCCTGGCTGGCAATAGTCCATAGGGTCGCAAAGAGTCGGACACGGCTGTGCGACCAAGCACACATACCATGTACATGCCAGCTTAAAGCTGCTGCTGCTGCTAACTCACTTCAGTCGTGTCCGACCCTCAGCGACCCCATGGACTGCAGCATACCAGGCTCCTCCATCCATGGGATTCTCCCGGCAAGAGTACCGGAGTGGGGTGCCATCGCCTTCTCCAGCGTAATGCTGTTTAGCACCACCACCACCACCACCAAAAGAACAGTGCCCAAGACAGGAATGAAAGTAAAATTGTTTCTACAAAACCTTCTGAGTCCACTCAGTGATCTTTATTACTGAGACACATCAAACACGTGGCTGGAGGTAACCCAGCTAGTGGTTCACTGTCATCTCATTACTGAAAAATGGATAAAAATGTCTCCCAAATCTTGAAAGCTTTTGTCTAATTTAATAAGTATAGATTCCATAGAATCAAAGCGCGTGTTATCTAATTTTAACAAAACTCATATAGTAATTAGTATGTACCAGGAACTATTCTTAACATTCTATTTTAACACTAACTTACTCTTTATTTAAATAAAGACAGAAATAGTATGGACCTAACTGGCATGGGTTCGCAAAGAGTCGGACACGACTGAGTGACAGAACTGAACTGAACTGAAGAGAAGCAGAAGGTATTAAGAAGAGGTGGCAAGAATACACAGGAGAACTATACAAAAGAGATCTTCGTGACCCAGATAACCACGATGGTGAGATCACTCACCTAGATAGAGCCACACATCCTGGAATGTGAAGTCAAGTGGGCCTTAGGAAGCATCACTACGAACAAGCTGGTGGAGGTGATGGAATTCCAGTTGAACTGTTTCAAATTCTGAAATATGATGCTGTGAAAGTGCTGCACTCAATATGTCAGCAAATTTGGAAAACTCACCAGTGGCCACAGGACTGGAAAAGGTCAGTTTTCATTCCAATCCCAAAGAAAGGCAATGCCAAAGAATGCTCAAACTGCCGCACAATTACACTCATCTCACACGCTAGAAAAGTAATGCTTAAAATTCTTCAAGCCAGGCTTCAGCAATACGTGAACCATGAACTTCCAGATGTTCAAGCTGGTTTTAGAACAGGCAGAGGAACCAGAGCTCAAATTGCCAACATCTGCTAGATCATGGAAAAAGCAAGAGAGTTCCAGAAAAACATCTACTTCTGCTTTCTTGACTATCCCAAAGCCTTTGACTGTGTGGATCACAATAAACTGGAAAATTCTGAAAGAGATGGGAATACCAGACCACCTGATCTACCTTCTCAGAAATCTGTATTTAGGTCAGGAAGCAACAGTTAGAACTGGACATGGAACAACAGACTGGATCCAAATTGGGAAAGGAGTATGTCAAGGCTGCATATCATCATCTTGCTTATTTAACCTATATGCAGAGTACATCATGAGAAACGCTGGGCTGGAAGAAGCACAAACTGGAATCAGGATTGCTGGGAGAAATACCAATAACCTCAGATATGCATATGACACCACCCTTATGGCAGAAAGTGATGAAGAAATAAAGAGTCTCTTGTTGAAAGTGAAAGAGGAGAGTGAAAAAGTTGGCTTAAAGCTCAACATTTAGCAAACTAAGATCATGGCATCTGGTCCCATCACTTCATGGCAAATAGATGGGGAAACAATGGAAACAGTTACAGAATTTATTTTTCTGGGCTCCAAGATTACTGCGGATGGTGATTGCAGCCATGAAATTAGAAGATGCTTGCTCCTTGGAAGAAAAGTTATGACCAACCTAGACAGCATATTAAAAAGCAGAGACACTACTTTGCCAACAAAGGTCCATCTAGTCAAAGCTATGGTTTTTCCAGTGGTCATGTATGGATGTGAGAGTTGGACTATAAACAGAGCTGAGCCCCGAAGAACTGATGCTTTGAACTGTGGTGTTGGAGAAGACTCTTGAGAGTCCCTTGGACTGCAAGGAGATCCAACCAGTCCATTCTAAAGGAGATCAGTCCTGAGTGTTTATTGGAAGGACTGATGCTGAAGCTGAAGCTCCAATACTTTGGCCACCTGATGTGAGGAGCTGACTCATTTGAAAAGACCCTGATGCTGGGAAAGATTGAAGGCAGGAGGAGAAGGGGACAACAGAGGATGAGATGGTTGGATGGCATCACTGACTCAATGGACATGAATTTGAGTAAGCTTTGGGAGTTGGTGACAGACAGGGAAGCCTGGCGTGCTGCAGTCCATGGGGTCACAAAGAGTCGGACACGACTGAGCGACTGAACTGAACTGACTCTTTATTTAAAATGCCAATGGGAAAGCAGTGGGCCAGAGAGATTCCCCACAATTAAATGAACTAGAGCATGGCAGGACCAGAAGTGGAACCCAGGCAGGTGGGTTCCAGAACAGGGCTCTTGAACACAGTGGCAGGCTGGCTCTCCCATACTAAACTGTTGATAACATTAATTTACGACCGTATTCAAATAAACCTAGGCAAGTATTAAGTGCTGACCAGGAACCAGACACTTTACCCAAATGATCTCAGATCTTTAGCACACCACTGAAGGGCAGTTTTTATCATCTTCAGGTCACTGGCAAAGCGCAGATCTTGAGACTTGAAACATGCTAGACTGGAGGTTTCAGCCGAGGTCTGAATGGCTTTAAAGGCCAGGTACTTTCTGTTCTCCAAGACTGCCTCCTTATGGTGCCTTGGGAGTAGTACTGGGGCTCTTCACTTTTCAGAACTCTTTTTCCCTAGGATCTATTTGCATTGAAAAATGCTACAAGAATACTCATAATTAAATAAGGCAGGTAGAACAGAGGCATGCATGCCCACACCCATGCCAACAAGCACCTGCAGCTTAACCTGTAGAACAGGCTCTTCAGCAAAGACAGTTTCTTGAGAGGAGGAACTACAGTCCATTCATCCTGTGTTCTCAGAGTCCGAGACAGTGTTTGGATAAAGTTGGTGCTCAGTAAAATTCTGAATGAAGTAACTACTGAAGGCATATCCACATTCCTTTAATGTAGGAATTTCTATTTAAGATAAATGTCAGAAAACACATGAGTACTATTTATTACATAGCCGTTTCCAGGACAAGGGAACCACTGATAACTTGGTTCCTAAAGTCAAGGTCTAGTGAAAACTACAACTCCTAGCACCACCTTCTTAAAACCCCCAAATTAAAGTTACATATCCCTTCAAATCTATCAGCAAATGAAATCAACTCTAAACAACAGCAAACTAAGTTATCATTAGGAGAGCGTCTATCTACATTTCACTTACACTTACCCTGAGCCAAACATCCTCTTCAGTTCAGTCGCTCAGGTGTGTCCGACTCTTTGCGACCCCATGAACTGCAGGACACCAGGCCTCCCCATCCATCATCAACTCCCAGAGCTTGCTCAAATTCATGTCCATCAAGTCGGTGATGCCATCCAACCACCTCCTCCTCTGCCATCCCCTTCTCCTCCCGCCCTCAATCTTTCCCAAATCAGGGTCTTTTCAAATGAGTCAGCTCTTCACTCTTATCAGAACTCTTACCAGTGCACTAAAGCTTTATTTCCTTTGTGTTTCTTATAAAAAAATTAATAAATGGAAATCTCAAATAGAGTTAGGAGACCAGCAGGGGGAGCCCTCACACCCTGGGACGTGGCCGAGCCCAACAGGAAGGAGAAAGACTCTTCTTTCCTGGCAAGGTCTCAGCCAGTGAAAAGCCATGGATTCTTTATTTACCACAGTCCTCCCCGCTTCCATCTCCCCTCTATAAAAGCGTTCCCCTTTCTTTGTCATCTTGGGACCTGCATGGCATATGGCTTGTCATGGTTACAGACCCCAAGTTACAATTCTCTGCTGATCCTGAGTAAACTCATCTTTGTTGGAGAAACATCTGGCAGTCTATCTCAGGTCAACACACTACAGATGAAAGAATATATGTATTTCTTGAAGGAACTCAGGAAAATGAAGAGGATGAATGGTAAAGTGAAAAAAATAAAAAATACATGTATTTTAAGAAATACATGTACTTCTTAAAGGAACTCAGGGAAATGAAGAGGATGAATGGTAAAGTAAAAAAATCAAACTAACAAAGCACCGGTTAAATGTCTTATCTTTGCCCACACATGAATATAGATGTTTTAGAAATAATACATTTTATTTATAAAAATCAAATATACACACTTGTATTTATATGGAATGCAGATTGACCATACTATGTGATGCCATGGAGGTCTGTGTACACGTGTGCACACACACACACTCCTTAGAGGCCGTCGACTTGGAAATGGTTTGTTCTCAAAGTCTATTTTTACGTCAGCTTTTGGCAGCTGGATCATACGTTCTCTTTGAAATCAATGTGGTAATTTGGCGCTGTGGGAATGGAAACATATATGAAGCACAGTTTCTCCTCTGCAAGGAGACAATGGTATATTCTCATCATGTACTAAAAAAGACAAATATATATAAATAGTATTAGGAGGATACAAAGTGGGAAAGAAAGCAAGCTTCTTTATATATCTGGGGCATGAAACACACAGAACTCAGCTCAACATTGGCCACTGGCCTTAGAGTTCAGTGGATCCATTCCAAGCCCCACTGCAGCTCTGCAGTCAGTCACAGAGTCCTCTCTCTCCAACCCAGCTTAGAGGAACCGTGCATTAAGATAAGCTCACCAAAATGCTGAATTTGTAATGAAGAGCACTGCAGGAAAACACCCTAGTGCTTTGTTCATGCAAATGGATGTTACACCAGTTAAATCCTCCGTGGCTTCTCCCATCGTTTTTTTCTGTGATTTTATTTATTTTTCAAAATTTTAATAGTCATTAAAAAAGCTTAGATAACAAGAAACATTTACGTGGTGAATTCCGCTGAAAAGAATTAGCTAAGGAAACACCATGTAAGCATCTGCTGCTGCTGCTATACGATAAAAGATAAAGGAGTTGAAATGAAGCATTCAACCATGCAAACAATTTTTAAAAACCTGAACAGCAGGAATAAGGTCCTTAAGTCTCTCATCACTTTTAATTTCAGTATTTGAGATGTACCCCTCCCCTCAACAAAACAAAGCCAGAACTGAAATAATTTCTAACCTTTAATAATGAATAATGAAACTGTAATAATGAAACACGTGAAATCTCATTTTACTAAGCACAACGCTGAGTATCAAATGGGACAGAATAGAAAGTCCAGAAATAAACCCGTGCATTTATGCCAATTAATTGACAACAAAGAAGGCAAGCATATACAATGGAGCAAAGATAGTCTCTTCAACAAGTGGTGCTGACAACTGGCCAGCTGCCTGTGAAAAATGCAAATAGATCGTTCTCTCACACCATATACAAAAATAAACTCAAAATGGATCAAAGACCTAAATGTAAGGCTGGATACCAGAAAACTCTGAGGAAAACATAAGTAGAACACTCTTTGACATAAATTAGAGCAGTATGTTTTTGGATCCATCTCCTAAACAAAGGAAGTAAAAGCAAAAAATAAACAAATGGGACCAATTAAACTTAGATGCTTTTGCACAGAAAAGGAAACCGTCAACAAAGTGAAGAGAACCTACTGAGTGGGAGAAAATACTTGTAAATGCTATGGCAGACAAGGGGCTAATATACTACATGTATAAATAGTTCATACAGCTCAACATAAAAAAACATCAAAAAAAAAAAAACATGGAGAATACAGACAGAACCCCATTAAAAAACTGGCAGAGAAACTGAATAGACATTTTCCCAAAAAGGAAGTGCAGATGGCGAGTAGGCACAGGAAAAGACGCTCACCACTACCACCATCAGGGAAATGCAAATCGGCGACAGTGAGAGGTCCCTCAGAATGGCCAGGGTCAAAAAGAACAAAACGAACAAATGCTGGCAAGGACAAGGAGAAAAGAGAACCCTCATGCACTGTTGCTGGGAATATAAAGGGGTGCAACCACTGTAAAAACAGAACTCCCATACAGTCCAGAACTTCCATTCCTGGGTATGTATCCCAAAATCCCCAAAACACGAATGATAAAGATAGACACACCCCAATATTCATAGCAGTGTTATTTACAACTGCCAAGACACAGAGGCAACTTGTGTCCATCAACAGATAAATGGATAAAGGTGTGCCTCTCTCTCCATCTAAGGAATACTAGACAGCCGTAAAAAAATGAAATAATGCCATTTGTAGCACTATGGCTGGACTTAGAGATGATCACACTAAGTGAAGCCAGTCAGAAAGAGAAAGACAAAAGCATAAGACACCACTTATATGTAGAATCCAAAAAATATAACAAACTAGTGAGCAAGACAAAAACGAAGCAGACTCACAGAACAAACTAGTGGTTGTCCGTTGGGACAGGGAAGGTAGGAGGGGCAATATAAAGGTAGGGGATTAAGAGGTACAAACTGTTGTATAAAATAAGCTACAAGGATATACTGCAAAACACGGAGAGAACAGACAGCATTTAAAAATCACTGTAAGTGGAATATAACCTTTAAAATTGTGAATCACTATATTATACACCTGTAACTTCCTTAATACATCAACTATACTACACTAAATGAAAAATAGAGTGACCATAGAACTGAAAAGACCCTGATGCTGGGAAAGATTGAAGGCAGGAGGAAAAGGGGACGAGAGAGGATGGGATGGCTGGATGGCATCACCGACTCAGTGGACAGGAGTTTGAGTGAACTCCAGGAGCTGGTGATGGACAGGGAGGCCTGGCGTGCTGCCGTCCACGGGGTCACAAAGAGTCGGACACGACTGAGCGACTGAACAACAGCAAAAACAGAACTGAAGCACAGCTTTAAAGAAATACCTTCTGCTTTCCTTTTAGTTATTCCATTTTTTCCAAAGGAAATAAATATTTAAGAAAATTTTAAAAAGTTGACTTGTGACACATGGCTGAGTAGTTTTCAAGTTGACTTCCCAAAAGCTGTATCATACCACCGATTTGAAAAGAAGCCTGATGAAAAACACTTTCGTGTGTTTGTGTGAGTTGACATTATGTATGAGTACAAAGCAAGAAGTAATCTTCAAGAAAAAGAAAAGTGGATTCAAAGCCCTGTTTTCACAGAGATGATTCACTTTCTGTACCTTTTCATTGTAAGGTCGGACCCCGGCGGGGGTGGGGGGCCGCCCCTCCTCTCCCTGCCGCCAGCAAGAAGGTCCCTAACGGAAGGATCCTCCCAGATCCCGGGGAACAATGACAGCACACTCCGCCAGCTAAAGCCGCCCCGCCCCAGCCGCATAGGAAAACCTATCAGCTCACGCTGCCGCGAACCGGCAACCTATCCAAACCCTCATCCACTAACCCGGCTGCCATCCCTCGCAGCCTGCATATATAAACAAACTTCTAACAGGGTCCAGGTGCGCGGACTTCCTCAACCTCCCCTGTTCGGGTCCGGGAACCCCGCCTGGAGCGCTTCGCCATTAAAGCCTGTTAGATACTCTCGTGGTGTCCTGGTCGTCTGTTACCTAACATTCATCACACTTGCTACTCACAGCAGCTGGCAGCAAGAAACCAATTCATGCTGCTTGTAAGCCTAGTTGTAAAGGATTTTCATTTGTATGAAGCATTTAATCTATAATTCAGCAATCTATATAAACAATCTCTTCTGTTCATTTGGATCTCTGCCATGATAATATTCAGTGTTAATATTACAACAGCTGGTCATCAATATCATTAACAGAACCAAAGTGTGTTAAACTGCTTTCAAACCTGTGGTATTCTTTTTGAAGCTGTGTAGAAGTGGAAAATACCACTTCAACACATGGGAAAAGCCATCCATGTGCTTCGGGACCAAACACATCCATCATTTGGCTCAGTGAATCAAATAGGTCCTGCGGACATCAGTGCAAACACTTAATGTGACTGACTGGCAGAGACAGAGCCATGTAAAAAGTCAGCCCATCTAATTCCTCATTCTTTTATGCACTTGGCTTACAACTGTCAGTGCAGCAAATTACATCGCTTCATAAAGAGCCTTTT
Organism: Oryx dammah; assembly: GCF_014754425.2. Classification (NCBI taxonomy): domain Eukaryota; kingdom Metazoa; phylum Chordata; class Mammalia; order Artiodactyla; family Bovidae; genus Oryx; species Oryx dammah. The sequence continues at coordinate 3,088,053 of NW_024070206.1, read as the reverse complement.
TGCTCCCAAACTCTTTACACACTGACAGTCTTTGGAAAGCAATTTTTCAGCCTCAGATGACATCGTAACTCTCTTTATTATCTCAGCTTCCTGACCTACCTGCCATGCCCGTGGGGCCACCCAAGACAGGCGGGTCATGGTGGAGAGGTCTGACAAAATGTGGTCCACTGGAGAAGGGAATGGCAAACCACTTCAGTATTCTTCCCTTGAGAGCCCCATGAACAGTATGAAAAGGCAAAATGATAGGATACTGAAAGAGGAACTCCCCAGGTCGGTAGGTGCCCAATATGCTACTGGAGATCAGTGGAGAAATAACTCCAGAAAGAATGAAGGGATGGAGCCAAAGCAAAAACAACACCCAGTTGTGGATGTGACTGGTGATAGAAGCAAGGTCCTGAGAGGGTAACTGGCAGGAAGGCCAGGGGTCTCCAAACAGGGAAATAGCCTGCAAGTGTCAGACATTTTTCTCTCTCTTAAGTGGCAGGAGGAAACAAACTAGCAATAATTTTTCCTTATCTATACAAATTTAAAAGGAGGTTTCTCTTAAAATTCTGTGTTGCCATAGTGACACCTGGTTTCACCTGAAGTTAACCAATGCCTTTTTCTTATGGAAATGTTTATCTTAAGCTATGCTAATGTACTATGCATTTACCCCAAACTCTGTCTTCAAGTCCATCCGCCTTTTGGCTCAGAACCTACTTGACAAACCAGTATGTTATACTCAGATATTGTTCCTCTAATCTATGTAAATGAAACTATTCGTATGGTGATCTGCCCTTCTTCAAGATTCAAGTTAATCATTTTATGGCCCAAGATGAACCATTTGGTGCCAAGATTATCACAAAATGCATCTTATGGGTGACGGGCCTGGTACCATTCTGAGTTTTAAGACATTCCTTTCTTTCATTAACTGATTGCTAGTGACTATATAACATTCAGCTAAAGACTAGCAGGGGGGTACTCTTTCTGCTCCCTTCTTATGCCTATGTCAGAAGATTTCCCTATCCCCTTTATACTTTAATAAAACTTTATTACGTAAAAGCTCTGAGCGATCAAGCCTCGTCTCTGGCCCCGAATTGAATTCTTCTCCTCTGGGGGCCAAGAATCTCGGCATCGTGATTCAACAACAACCTTTCAGCCCGATGCTGTAAAGAGCAATATTGCATGGGAACCTGGAATGTCAGGTCCATGAATCAAGGCAAATTGGAAGTGGTCAAACAGGAGATGGCAAGGGTGAACGTCGACATTCTAGGAATCAGCAAACTAAAATGGACTGGAATGGGTGAATTTAACTCTATATATACTACTGTGGGCAGGAATCCCTTAGAAGAAATGGAGTAGCCATCATGGTCAACAAAAGAGTCTGAAATGCAGTACTTGGATGCAGTCTCAAAAATGACAGAATGATCTCTGTTCGTCTCCAAGGCAAACCATTCAATATCACAGTTATCCAAGCCTATGCCCCAACCAGTAACACTGAAGAAGCTGAAGTTGAATGGTTCTATGAAGACCTACAAGACCTTTTAGAACTAACGCCCAAAGAAGATGTCCTTTTCATTATAGGGGACTGGAATGCAAAAGTAGGAAGGCAAGAAACACCTGGAGTAACAGGCAAATTTGGCCTTGGAATGCAGAATGAAGCAGGGCAAAGGCTAATAGAATTTTGCCAAGAGAACACACTGGTCATAGCAAACACCCTCTTCCAACAACACAAGAGAAGACTCTACACATGGACATCACCAGATGGTCAGCACCGAAATCAGACTGATTATATTTTTTGCAGTCAAAGATCAAGAACCTCTATACAGTTAGCAAAACAAGACCAGGAGCTGACTGTGGCTCAGATCATGAACTCCTTATTGCCAAATTCAGACTTAAATTGAAGAAAGTAGGGAAAACCACTAGACCATTCAGGTATGACCTAAATCAAATCCCTTATGATTATACAGTGGAAGTGAGAAATAGATTTAAGGGCCTAGATCTGATAGATAGAGTGCCTGATGAACTATGGAATGAGGTTCGTGACATTGTACAGGAGACAGGGATCAAGACCATCCCCATGGAAAAGAAATGCAAAAAAGCAAAATGGCTGTCTGGGGAGGCTTTACAAATAGCTGTGAACAGAAGAGAAGCAAAAAGCAAAGGAGAAAAGGAAAGATATAAGCATCTGAATGCAGAGTTCCAAAGAATAGCAAGGAGAGATAAGAAAGCCTTTCTCAGTGATCAATGCAAAGAAATAGAGGAAAACAACAGAATGGAAAAGACTAGAGATCTCTTCAAGAAAATTAGAGATACCAAGGGAACATTTCATGCAAAGATGGGCTCAATAAAGGACAGAAATGGCATGGACCTAACAGAAGCAGAAGATATTAAGAAGAGGTGGCAAGAATACACAGAAAGAACTGTACAAAAAAGATCTTCATGACCAAGATAATCATGATGGTGTGATCACTCACCTAGAGCCAGACATCCTGGAATGTGAAGTCAAGTGGGCCTTAGAAAGCATCACTACGAACAAAGCTAGTGGAGGTGATGGAATTCCAGGGGAGCTGTTTCAAATCCTGAAAGATGGTGCTGTGAAAGTGCTGCACTCAATATGCCAGCAAATTTGGAAAACTCAGCAGTGGCCACAGGACTGGAAAAGGTCAGTTTTCATTCCAATCCCAAAGAAAGGCAATGCCAAAGAGTGCTCAAACTACTGCATAATTACACGCATTTCACATGCTAGTAAATTAATGCTCAAAATTCTCCAAGCCAGGCTTCAGCAATACATGAACCGTGAACTTCCAGATGTTCAAGCTGGTTTTAGAAAAGGCAGAGGAACCAGAGATCAAATTGCCAACATCCACTGGATCATGGAAAAAGCAAGAGAGTTCCAGAAAAACATCTACTTCTGGTTTATTGAGTATGCCAAAGCCTTTGACTGTGTGGATCACAATAAACTGTGGAAAATTCTGAAAGAGATGGGAATACCTGCCGGGAGCCACCATGGGAGATCCCACCCATGACAAGGTCGTGTGGAAGAGAACTGTTAAGCAAGGCTTCAGAACCCAACGGGCTCCCTAGGCTTTCTTGAGCATCTACCTCAAAATCAGAATCTGTCTGTTTTACTACTTCATGACTTTTACCAACTCCTCTGACATTAACAGGGGGTTATTCTTGACCACTCTTCTCTGGAGAAAATCAACTTAGGGCTATAGCTAATAAGTCTCTTGGACATGAGAGGAATATTTCAAATCAAAACCCCTCTGTTAGCATTCTAGCTTGCTTGGCAGGTATATCCAGACTCTTGCAGCTACTCATGTGATTATTTACAGCCTCCCAACTGTGAGAGGCACGAGAAGCCTAAACCACAGAGCCTTTCGAAGAGTTAAAAGTTATTAGAGTACTGCTGGTGTAGGATTTCATTATTGGGCCAATGCTTGTTGCTAAGTTCCCTTATCTCTTATCCACTGTGCACCTGGGAGTGCATTAGTTAACAAAGTTGGAAAGTAAGAAAAACAAGTGTAGCCTTGAAATTAACCACATCAGACTTTTGAGCTAATTGGTTCTTTCTTGTAACTCACTGTACCTTTGCTCCGTGAGAAATGCAACTTGTTTAATAGTTTCTGAGGCTGACATAGATTAGAAATATAAGAAAAAACATTTCAAGGGAAAATAAGTTTTCTGGTTGAGAAGCCTTTATCAAAAGAGGGTCATAAAATGTCCACAGGCCTCCAAGGCCAGAAGATAATGTACACAACATTGTCTATGGGAAAGGTTTGCAGAAAAAATCCTGGTTGCGATAAAGACAAAACAGATGTAATGTTTGGGCTGACTCTGTCTGACTTTGCATCTTTCATTTCCCTCTATGTATAAGACAAGGTATAAAAGTACCTTTTAACAATAAAGCTATTGGGCCTCGCTTGAAGAAACTTGGTCACCCTGTGTTTTTCTTCTTTTCTCTTTTTTTCTCTCTTACTTTCTTTTTCAGGCTAATCCCTTGGAGCATAGAGGCTCCCTGCGTTCACTTATCTGCCTGGGTTTCTAAGACCTGAACAGGAAGACGTTCTGCGTCTTCACTCCCTCGGGAGACTGGGAAGGCACCTGTGGCCTCCGTGAACAGGCAAACTTCTTGTCTCGAAGTTTTATTGGCTTTCTATGTAAACCAAGGAATATCAGCCTCTTTCTCTCCTTTATTTTCTTATCTTCAATATTCTTTCCTTCTCTCTCTCTCTAAATCATCTGCCGACGCCATTTTTCCTTCGGGTTCCCCTGGATCCTGTGGGGGCTGGACCCCGGCAAATACCAGATACCTGACTTGCCTCTTGAGAAACCTATATGCAGGTCAGGAAGCAACAGTTAGAACTGGACATGGAACCACAGACTGGTTCCAAATAGGAAAAGGAGTATGTCAAGGCTGTATACAGTCACCCTGCTTATTTAACTTATATGCAGAGTACATCATGAGAAATGCTGGGCTGGAAGAAACACAAGCTGGAATCAAGATTGCTGGGAGAAATATCAATAACCTCAGACGTGCAGATAATACCACCCTTATGGCAGAAAGTGAAGAGGAACTAAAAAGCCTCTTGATGAAAGTGAAAGAGGAGAGTGAAAAAGTTGGCTTAAAGCTCAACATTCAGAAAATGAAGATCATGGCATCTGGTCTCATCACTTCATGGGAAATAGATGGGGAAACAGTGGAAACAGTGTCAGACTTTATTTTTTGGGGCTCCAAAGTCACTTCAGATGGTGACTGCAGCCATGAAATTAAAAGACACTTACTCCTTGGAAGAAAAGTTATGACCAACCTAGCTAGCATATTCAAAAGCAGACATTACTTTGCCAACAAAGGTCCATCTAGTCAAGGCTATGGTTTTTCCAGTGATCATGTATGGATGTGAGAGTTGAACTGTGAAGAAAGCTGAGCGCTGAAGAATTGATGCTTTTGAACTGTGGTGTTGGAGAAGACTCTTGAGAGTCCCTTGGACTGCAAGGAGATCCAACCGGTCCATCCTAAAGGAGATCAGCCCTGGGTGTTCTTTGGAAGGAATGATGCTAAAGCTGAAACTCCAGTACTTTGGCCACCTCATGCAAAGAGTTGACTCATTGGAAAAGACTCTGATGCTGGGAGGGATTGGGGGCAGGAGGAGAAGGGGATGACAGAGGGTGAGATGGCTGGATGGCATCACTGACGCTATGGGTGTGAGCCTGAGTGAACTCCAGGAGTTGGTGATGGACAGGGAGGCCTGGCATGCTGCAATTCATGGGGTCGCAAAGAGTCGGACACGACTGAGCAACTGAACTGAACTGACTGACCTACTCTCAGGGCTCCATGCTGTTCTTTGTGCCTTGGAAGCTCTTTGCTTTTCTCTTTGTTTAGTTGAGATCTCAGAGCCAGCATTACTTTCTCAGGGAAACCTTGCTGTGGCCCTCTCTACGTCTGGCTCCCACAGCAGAGGCGCTGATATTGACACGAACCTCTTCTTGGTAACAAGTGTCATAAGAACACATCAGAGTTCATCCTTTTTCTCTCACAAGGCCATCAACACTAAGAAGGCAGAGATCAAGCCTGGTTTGGATTATCAACTATATTCAACTACTAGAGAGGCTATCAAAGAGTGGATCCTGGGGCTCCATAAGTATTTTTAAATGGAAGAATTGGTGTCCTTAATACCACTATTATAAAAATGAAATACAACAAATTTTATATTACAATCTTATTGTCATTAATATTATTTTTTATTTTTCCTATAAGCTCTTCCTAGAGCTTTGTAATGAACTAAAACATAGCCTTAACATCCTACTTTCAGAGGCGATATAAGTCCATGAATTACTAAAGTTACAATTTTTACAGATACACTCAATTTTCAATTATATAACTCAAAAAGTCATCATCTCTGGAGTGTTCTTGCCCTTCACTCTTATAGTTAAGATAAAAGAACAGGTATCACTGAACCTGTTTATACAGGTGATCGATTTAAAACTATTTAAAGTTGAGTTAGTTTCAAAAATACTCTTGAAGAATAAAATCTCAGGTTAAACTTAAATCTTTTGTAGAGTGATTTTGACAGAGGTGACAGGAAGAAATATTTCCTTCTGGCATAAAATTAAATACTTCTTGGATTACCAAATCTAATCTATAGTTTTATTATCTATTTTTAATGTCTTAGATCATGCAGACTAAACTGAAATTTCATCCAGGCCTCCTCCACCCACTCAACATGTTCCTCAGCAATCGAGCTCAAGTGCATGGATGTTCTGGAATTCCAGTCAGCAATGCAGGCCAGACATGAATGTCATGTTAATGACAAAAACTTCTGTATTCCTGTTCTTTCAAGTTCTCCTTTCTCTAAAGCAGTTTCTTTTTCATTTTCTTCCCCAGAAGCTGAAGGTGGTAAAGGTCTTTCGGAGAACTCAACTTAGATTATGGGACATTTCTCTCTGCTTAAAAACACTTGAAATTGTTTTGTGAAAATGAGGGGGTAGAGTTACAGTAAATTGGGTAATTTATTTTACCTTATCTTCCCTCACATCTCAATGTTTTGGTTTCAAGTATAATGTGTATCATGGTATTTAAAATTTCAGGCCATCCATTACCAGGGTGCTTATCATTAGTAATTTTGTATGATGGGAAGAAAGCCAACATAAAATCATGCCTATACATTGAAATGAGGACACATGTAAAAGCCTTACTTTAGGGAAAAATGTTTAGGGAGTGAAGGAAATATCTGTGATCTTATTTTTTTTAACGAAGATGTTCACATTTGTGTATTAACTTATATTATCCCTAATGTTTTGTGAGGTTCTCAGGCAAGAGCAAAAATGGAGGCTGCATTTTTATGATTAATTTTAAGGTTATAAACAAAGCCTATGCCTGAGGTGAAAGGACTGATACCAATTTAGGGACTGAACGGGCCCCCAGGGAACAGGGGTACACGTGGAGTTCCCCTCATCTCTCTCATTTCCCACTCGGGATTTCTAGGCCACTCAGAGAGCCTCTCATAACTGTGTCACCACAGCAGAAGGGCAGGGCCAGACAGCCCTGTCACAGTGGGGAGGAACCCAGTTCACCCAGCCACCCCCTTGGGGACATCCACAGCAAAAGCAGGCTGTGGCGTCCCCCCGACTTCACACGGTGCTCTGCACACTGCCCCTGGTGAGTCTTCTCCCAGAATCCCCAGTAGCCTAGTTGGTTACTGGGGTTCCAAAACTCTCAAAGGAGACTGGCAAGCAGGGAGAATGCTGACATGCGTGGTGTATGCAAAGCCCTTGTGTTAGGGCAGCTGCAGCAAAAGACCACAGGGCCTGAGGGCCTCCCTGGTGGCTCAGAGGGTAAGGAAGCAGCCTGCAGAGCGGGAGGCCCGGGTTTGATCCCTGGGTGGGGAAGATCCCCTGAAGCAAGTGGCGACCCACTCCAGTATTCTTGCCTGGAGAATTCCAAGAGCAGAGGAACCTGGTGGCCTACAGTCCCTGGAGTCGCAAGAGTCAGACACAACAGCGACACACACACAGGGCTTAAACTATGGAAATCTATTTTCTTGAAGTTTTGAAGGCTAGAAATCTGAGCTGGAGCTGTTCACAGGGTTATTTTCCCCGAGGCCTCTGTCCTTGGCCTGTGAGTCCCACATTCTCCCTATGTCCTAGCCTGGTTCTCCTCTGCGTACTTCACCCCGATATCTCCTCGTGTGTCCCGTTTCTCCCCTCCTTTAAGGACACTGGCGGCTTCCCAGGTGGCTCAGTGGTAAAGAATCCACCTGCCAATGCGGAGCCTGGGTCGGGAAGACCCCCTCGAGGAGGAAATGGCAAGCCCACTCCAGTGCTCTTGCCTGGAGAATTCCATGGACAGAGGAGCCTGGCGGGCCACAGTCCATGGGGTCACAGAAGAGTCGGACACGACTGAGCACTCTCATGCACATAAGGACACCGATAAACTGGATCAGGGCCCACCCTAACAACCTCACTTAACTTGGTCACTTCTTTAAAGACACCATCTTCAAACACAGTAGCATTTTGAAAATGGGGTTGGGGCTTGAATATATAATTCAAAGGGGACATAATTCAGCCTATCACAGCCCTCTTCGGTGCGGGACCTCACTGGGAGTCTCTCCTGCCAAGGTCTATAGGCAACCCCCCTTTTAAAAGCTTATGATCATCCCCATTTTACACATGAAGATATTGAGGCACAGGGTGGTGGCTAAGTAACCTTGCCAGGACCCCAGAGGAAGCAGGCCGTTCACCTCCAGAGCCTGTTCTTTTGGCCACAACCCTCGAAAGTGAAAGTGAAAGTCGCTCAGTCGTGTCTGACTCTTGTGACTCCATTCTCCAGGCCAGAATACCAGAGTGGGTAGCCTTTCCCTTCTCCAGGGGATCTTCCCAACCCAGAGATCAAACCCTGGTCTTCCACACTGCAGGCGGATTCTTTACCAGCTGAGCCACAAAGGAAGCCCAAGAACATCGCAGCGGATAGCCTATCCCTTCCCGACCCAGGAGCTGAACCGGCGGGTACTTTACCAGCTGAACTAACCCTCCAAGACCTCTTTATAATGGAGGGTCACATGACCCCAGGCACACCAAAGAGACTTTCTCTCCAGGAGTCTCTGACTCTGAGCTGGGCAAAGACAGTCCTTTCCCTCTCTTATCCCAAAGTTGAAAGCTGATCAGCCTGCTTCTGGACATTTCCACCACCAGCTGGTAAAGCTTGCTCAAAAGAACCAAATCATTATAGGAAAATGCACAGAAAGGAGACCTGGCAAATCAAAATCGGGCTAGGGACACTGGTCCCTGTTGGCCCTGCCCTTTTTGAGGCTTGACCAGTTCTCCCTGAGTCTAATTCCCTGCTAGCTCATCTGGTAAAGAGCCCGTCTGCAATGCAGGAGACCTGGGTTCGATCCCTGGGTTGGAAAGACCCCCTGGAGAAGGGAAAGGCTACTCACTCCAGTATTCTGGTCCAGTATTCATGGACTATAGTCCACGGGGTCACAAAGAGTCGGATACGATCAAGTGACCATCATTTCACTTCAGTTCTCCCTATACTCAGCACTAACCAGCATCCTTTTGGGAAATTTGTTTGTCCTTTTTTTTTTTTTCTTTTAGCCAGAGTCAGCATTTGTTGCCTAGAACTAAAATAACCTTGACTAACACTCAAGAACCCATGATACAAAATTGAATGTGCTTTGGTGATAACCTCTCTTCATTGTTTAGATCCAACAGACGTACTTAAACCAACATAAGTTGCCTTATTTAAATTAGTTGTTTTACTCCACAAACCCTGTTTTTCTGGTCTCTGTGTTAGGGAGGTCAATTTAACAGGAAGTCTTCCCTTGTAGCTCAGTTGGTAAAGAATCTGCCTGCAGTGCAGGAGACCCGGGTTCGATTCCTGGGGTGGGAAGATCCCGGAGAAGGAAATGGCAACCCACTCCAGTATCCTTGCCTGGAAAATCTCGTGACAGGGCTGCAGTCCATGGGGTCTCAAAGAGTCGGGCACGACTGAGCGACTAACACTATCCCAGTGACTAGCTTGGAACTGTTTTGGAAGCCAACTGTGTTCTCTCCAGCCCTCAAATATTCACTCTTACTATTAGTCTCTTTTATCACTACAGCGTGGTACCCTGAGACTTTAAGAAGGAATCATTAAGCTGTAGTTATATATCATTTGGCAAGAAAGAGTGAAAACCACTCTGTGGAATTCATCAGTACTGAAAATGGCTTGGGGCATAATCAGCAACGTGAAAAGCAAACTGCAGGTACTTCATCTTTAAAACCCCCATTATCTGCTGCGGAAAGAGACATGGCAGCAGCAGAAAGTGATAAGCAGTTGGTGTATGAGTCGTGGTGACACACCATTCAAATTCGAGAAAATAATTCTAAATTAAAATGCCACCCATTTTGGCTCCCCATTATTAACTGGGATCAGTCAATTTAGGCAGAACTACCAACCTGGCTGGAGTAAGGGCACAGCTTTAATTAAAAACACTTCAATGTGGTTGAACATTCACTTGCATAGTCAAGCTGAATAAATGATTGGAAATTTTAAAAAGCTGGTGAATCAGTTTCTCTTTATCTCTGCTCTTTGTTGGGATAGAGATATTTACAGACGTTCTTTGTATCCCTAACACTGTGCTCGCCATTGGTAGGAAATACATAATAAATCAGTAGAAGACAGCTTTTTTACACTAAAAGAAGGAAGAAAACTATACGGGCAAAAGACCGGTGGAGGACAGCTTTTGCAGCTCCCAGCAGAGAGAATCTTCCAGCCTCCTGAGCATCCAGCGTAACTGTGACGACATATGGCATAGTGCTCAGTAGCTAAGTCATATCTAACTCCTTTGCAACCCCATGGACTGTAGCTCACCAGACTCCTCTGTCTATGGAATCTTCCAGGCAAGAATACAGGAGTGGGTTGCCATTTCCTCCTCTAGGGGATCTTCCGGACCCAGGGATCAAATCCACGTCTCCTGCGTCACCGGCACTGGCCTGTGGATCCTTGAGCTGTGGCTCAAGATTCTGGCCTGTGGCTCACTGAGCCACCTGGGAAGCACCCAATTTGACTGCACAGTGCATGGTAAAATCTCAGTATGCTGATCCAAAAAGAGTTTAACGAACAAAATAGAAAGCCCAGAGATAAATCCACACACCTATGGACACCTTATCTTTGACGAAGGAGGCAAGAATATACAATGGAGAAAAGACAATCTCTTTAACAAGTGGTGCTGGGAAAACTGGTCAACCACTTGTAAAAGAATGAAACTAGAACACTTTCTAACACCATACAAAAAAATAAACTCAAAATGGATTAAAGATCTAAACCTAAGACGAGAAACTATAAAACTCCTAGAGGAAAACATAGGCAAAACATTTTCTGACATAAATCACAGCAGGATCCTTTATGACCCACCTCCCAGAGTAACGGAAATAAAAGCAAAAATAAACAAATGGGACCTAATTAAACTTAAAAGCTTTTGCACAATGAAGGAAACTATAAGCAAGGTGAAAAGACAGTCTTCACAATGGGAGAAAATAATAGCAAACGAAGCAACTAACAAAGAATTAATCTCAAAAATATACAGATAGCTCCTGCAGCTCAATTCCAGAAACATAAATGACCCAATCAAAAAATGGGCCAAAGAACTAAACAGACTTTTCTCCAAAGAAGATATACAGAGGACTAACAAACACATGAAAAGATTGTCAACATCACTCATTATCAGAGAAATGCAAATCAAAACCACAAGGAGGTACCATTTCACGCCAGTCAGAATGGCTGCTATCCAAAAGTCTACAAACAATAAATGCTGGAAAGGGTGTGGAGAAAAGGGAACCCTCTTACACTGTTGGTGGGAATGCAAACTAGTTCAGCCACTATGGAGAACAGTGTGGAGATTCCTTAAAAAACTGGAAATAGAACTGCCTTATGACCCAGCAATCCCACTGCTGGGCATACACACCAAGGAAACCAGAATTGAAAGACACGTGTATCCCAATGTTCATCGCAGCACTGTTTACAACAGCCAGGACATGGAAGCAACCTAGATGGAAGCAACCTAGATGTCCATCAGCAGATGAATGGATAAGAAAGCTGTGGTACATATACACAATGGAGTATTACTCAGCCATTTATTCGAATCAGTTCTAATGAGGTGGATGAAACTGGAGCCTATTATACAGAGTGAAGTAAGTTAGAAAGAAAAACACCAATACAGTATACTAACGCATATGTATGGAATTTAGAAAGATGGTAATGGTGACCCTGTATGAGAGACAGCAAAAGAGACACAGATGTATAAAACAGTCTTTTGGACTCTCTGGGAGAAGGTGAGGGTGAGATGATTTGAGAGAACAGCATTGAAACATGCATATTATCATATGTGAAACAGATTGCCAGTCCAGGTTTGATGCATGAGACAGGGTGCTCAGGGCTGGTGCACTGGGATGACCCTGAGGGATGGGGAGGGGAGGGATGTAGGAGGGGGGTTCAGGATGGGGAACACGGGTACACCCATGGCTGATTCATGTCAATGTATGGTGAAAACCACCACAATATTGTAAAGTAATTAGTCTCCAATTAACATAAATTAATGAAAAAAAGAGTTTATGAGAGTAGACAGAGGAAACAGCTTAATTTAAAAGACCCAAACATTAATTCATAGGACAATATACAGAACATTGAGAAGCATTATCAGTACAGGAATATATCATCTCTAAGATTATACAGTCAACACAGCCTCTGCATGGATTCTCAGTGTCAAACCTAACGTCCCTGACTTCCTCCCAAACCTCTTACTGGGACTTGGGACTAGCGGGTGGGGAAGCCACGCCATTTCTTAAAGGCAGATGGGTAACTGTGGCGGTCTGACAACTATCAAGACAAACTAATTTTTGAAACGCATTTTAGAAGAAAATATGTTTATAGTCGTGATTTCCACCCCAGCTAACCCCTAGGGACGGGGGAGCCTGGTGGGCTGCTGCCTATGGTGTCGCACAGAGTCGGACACCACTGAAGTGACTTAGCAGCAGCAGCAGCCCCTATAAACCACTTCTTAGAAACATAATGGCACACAGCATGGGCTTGAGTTTCAGTTCTTCCTTGGCTCCGCCTCATAATCTAAGAGCTTGCTGCTGCTGCTAAGTTGCTTTAGTCGTGTCCGACTCTTAGCGACCCCATGGACTGCAGCCCACCAGGCTCTCCATCCATGGGATTTTCCAGGCAAGAGTACTGGAGTGGGGTGCCATAATCTAAGAGCTTGGAGGACTAAACACATCACTGGACTGAAATAGCCTCAGAGAGTGAGAATGATGGTGATAATGAAGTAAAGACAAGACTACTCCCTACCTCATGGGCTCCTTAAAGGCCTTAGATGAAATAATCTATTAGTGTCAGAATAATGCTTGACATATGGTAAGAGCTCAACAAACACTACACCTTTTAAGAACGGTGCCGTCAACAGTAAGGGCCATGACACAGATCAGAGAGGGGCAGCGTCACCATCAACAGGAACGGGGCTGAGCTGAGCCTTGAAGGAGATGGATGAGTCCTAGCACGTGACCTCAACTTCTTTAACAACTGTTCCCAACACACCTACCCTGGCTTCCCTGGTGGTTCAGCGGTAAAGAATCCACCTGCCAAGCAGGAGATGAGGGTTCAATCGCTGGGCTGGGAAGATCCCCTGGAGGAGGGCATGGCAACCCCTTCCAACTCTTGCCTGGGAAGTCCCATGGCCAGAGGAGCCTGGTGGGCTATGGAACATGGGGGTCACAAAAGAGTTGGATATGACTTAGCTACTCAACAACAACCGTAGGCTGTAGAAGCATTAAACAAATATGAAATTGCAGAAAAATCCTTACTGACCAAGTCTGGAGTGTTAAAATTGCCTCCAAATAGAAAATCGGCCAATTTTTGAGATTCTAAGCCACAAGGTAGATTTCCTAGCAACAGAGGCAGCTGTCCAAGGCTGCCTGTCAGTATCTAGCAGTGACAAAAAGGTGGAGTGCCCACAAGTCCTGACTGCCTTCTGCTGTGATCTGATAGACTGAATTCCCAATTCCTCCCCTCGTACATTATTTGACTTGATCTCCCTATAGCAAATCCCTGAGTAGCCTGTGTAGCCCTCAACCTCCGCAGTTCCTTGCCACCCAGAGTCTCCTGACAAGACAGACAGACAGAAAGGGGCAAAGCTACACTCACCTTTCTGAAAGCTGTTCCTTTAGCTGAGCAATGTTACTTTTTTTTTTTCCGTTATCTTACTTTTCAGTTTATTTGAAGCATCCAGGAAAGATTTATGTCCCTATTTCTGATGCAGTTTGCCAGTTTCCATTGTTTTAAATCATCAAGGCTCTTTCTGAAACAGAGGCAGGCTCCTCACCAACCAGGGGTCCTAACTGCAAGTCTGGAAGCTCTTATAGGCAGGATAGCCCCAGACATAAAGGTTAGTTTCATAAGATCTGTTTTATAGAGGCCTCATGGTCCTGCAACGTATCCTTTCTTCATGGAAAGTGAGAGATATGCAGATGAAAACCTGCTTCAGAAAAGGCCTGAATAACTTCATTCACTCTAAGGGAGAAGCTGCCAAGGAAGCCCACTTTGTCATCAGGGCCATGGCGTGGCATCCGCCTGACAGATGTCAACAGGGGCGTGGATGAGTTATGCATGCATACGGGGCAGAAGAGTCGGGGGACTGTCCTCATCCTAATTATAAACACGATAAGTGGTACCTGCACAGATTCATCCTAGGGTTGGAGATGCTAATATTAATCCTAATATTCAATTAATCTCTAAGGATCATGGGTTTCCCCAGTGGCTCAGCAGGTAAACAACACATGTGAAACAAAGGAGACACAGAAGATGAGGGTTCGATCCTTGGGTCAGGAAGGTCCCTTGGAGGAGCCCACTCCAGTCTTCCTGCCTGGAGAATCCCATGGATGGAGGAGCCTGGCGGGCTCCAGTCCACCGGGTTGCAAAGAGCTGGACACGACTGAAGCGCCTAAGCACACAAGGCTCATGTAGGAAAGTCCTTCCCAACCAGGAAGTCAGAACATGCCAGGCCACGGAAACCAGCCGCTCCTGACCGGGCTTCTCCCTACAGCCGGGCCTCGGACGCTTCACATCCTTGCCTTTCCTCCTCCGCGCCTGTCTTTCCACACCGCTTCCTTCATCAGTAACGCACCCCTAGCCTCACTTCACACCGACTTATTTAGAAAACACATGGTCTCAGGGCTTCCCTGGTGGTCCAGTGGTTAAGAATCCACCTGCCAACGCGAGGCGTATGGGTTCAATCCCAGATCCGGGAAGATCCCACAGGCCACGAGGCGATACGCCTGTGCAGCGCAGCTACGGGAGCCCTCGAGCCCGCGCCTGGCAACAGGAGAAGCTGCCGCGAGGAGACGCCCGCACACCGCGCCTGGAGAAGAGCGCCCACTCCCTGCACCTAGAGAAGCCCGCACACAGCAACAAGACCCGGCGGAGCCAACACACCAATGAATAAATAGAAAGAAAACAACACAATAACTCTGCAACATAAGTCTTTATTAATTACTTTGACAATCGAATCAAGTGTGTTAGTTGCTCAGTCGTGTCCGACTCTTTGCGACCCCACGGACTGTAGCCCACCGGGCTCTCTGTCCATGGGATTCTCCAGGCAAGAATCCTGGAGTGGGCTGCCATTCCATTCTCCAGGGGAATCTTCCCAACCCAGCGATCAAACCCAGGTCTCCTGCATTGCAGACGGATTCTTTACCATCTGAGCCACCAGGGAATCCAATCCAATCACACATCTGATGTTATAACATGTATATCACATGCCTTGGCAAACAAAAGGATGCATAGTTTAGGTTCTAAATCTGTGAAAACACTCAAGTCAAATCAGTGGAGCAGGGTGTGGGGGCAAAGCAATAAATATGATACAAAACTTAGCACTAGTTCATCAGAGAACCAGGGATGCAAAACAAAACATACTGATAGTTATTATTAGGAACACAAACAGACAAGCAGAAAAAAAACCCTCTAGAATTTCATTCTTTTCAAAGGTCAGATGCTCAAAAAGAAAAATGATGAGAGATGGCTCTTACCAGAAATGCTTACAAAATTTTTTAAAACAGTAGGTCTGTTTGGTGGACTCATGCTTTATGAAGAATCATCAAATTTTATCTGCTGCAAAAAGTGACTGTATGACATTAAGAATGTGAGGGCCAAATCAGAGAACTTAACAGAATCACTTTTATGCTGCACCAAAACACTTGCAGTATTCTGAATTGCTGTTTCATGTTTATTGCATATATATTTCATTTTTTAGAAAAAGACTGGCCACGTAAACCACAGGATCCTAGACGGAATTCATCAGTGTGTTGAACATTCTTCATCATGTTTATTACAGCCGAAGATCTGTGGATGTTTGACCTTAAAAAGATTAGGAGCTATTATGGGAGCCATTACATCTGACCTACTAAGGAACTAATCAGTCCGTTCTACAAGTGGAAACCCAGAAGTTGGACTTCCACCTCTGAGGCCTTCATAGAGAGGATTTACGCCTTGGGGAGGAGTTAGGTTAGATATATTCTAGGTGTCTCTAAATGAGATTTCATGTACCTTTGGCATCCAACAAGTATAGAGTTTATTGGACTACACAAATACTTGGGAAAGCCAAAGAAGGAATGAAACTATTACAGCAGTGGAGAAGCACGCAGCACGCAGCACGCAAGCATAAATGCAGCCAAGCAATCACGACCTTCTTTCCTTGTCCTCCCTGTATTATTATGGAGCCGTTCACCTGAGCCCTGCCATCATGTGTTCAATGTACTATGCTTACTTTAGCCCAAACTCAGTAAGTCACAAATGTTTAATTGGGCCTCTGTTTCGAAAACAGTTTGCAAACTGAAGATGCTATTTGCACAGAGGCAGCCCAAAGAGCTGTATTCTTGTGGCGAGCTGATTCACCTGCCATCATGCATGGGGGTCAGGGGCCTCCCAAGTGGCACGCTTGTGTTCACGCCAGGATTTGTCAAGACAATCCACTGGGGTGTGTGGAAAATGAATTTGCATATTTATTTGCATATTTATCTAAAGTTAAGAAAGAACGTAGGCTTTACTAATATTTTCTAGTGGATTGACAAATGCCTCTCAGTTAAGTGTCAAGGAGAGAAATCAGAGCAGAGTGGGAGTTCCACCAGCAGAAGGAGATAAAGATGCGGACTTTACCTTACAAGGCGGGCTTCTGGTTAAATGTGTTTATAGGATGTATTATCTTAACTGCTTCAACTCAAACACCCTCTACAACATGGACACTTAAAGCTATCCTACAAATGTATCACCAGCAAGGGCCTGCTGGAGCACAGGGGGTCTGCTCAGTGTTGTGTGGCTGCCTGGGTGGGGAGGAGTGGACACGTGTGTGTGCACGGCTGGGTCCCTGGAACCACCACAACTGTGTGTGCTAATCGGCTATAACCCAATACAAAATAAAGAGTTGAAAAAAATATGCCCACATGGAAACCATATGTGATCGATAAATATTTATAATGAAGGTACATGAGAAGAAGGAGAAAATGCCAGACTGAACCTTTGCCTACTTGAGGGTTAAAGTAAAAATAATCAGATGAATTCACACAAGAGCCCAAAACTAACATCAACAAGACTATGTAAAGCATGAATTTGCATCCGGTATACCTAACGATAAGCTTCACACTAATACATATTCTACCTTCAACTAACATTCTATGGTAGCATGAGGTTGTCACGATGAGCATGATATTTAAAAAGTAAACCACTAGAACACCATTAATAAGATTATAGTGAGAGAAAAATGATTCTATACCAATACCATAAATGAACAAAAAAGAAGTTAGATATTAGGTTTAAAATTTTTTCTTATACTTCTAAAATGTCAATATTTGTGCATGTTTTAAAAACTGTATTAGAACATGTAAGAATTTATACTTGTGGGTATACATATAATATGTACATGCATATTATATATACATACTAAAATAGATATGGTAGGGTTTACAACATCAGCTGATAAGGAATATACATATCACATACATATAAAAATATATCTGTGTGTGTCTGTGTGTGTACAATAGTCATTTTATTTAGAAACTTGTGGTTCACTTACGAATACTCAGTCATTTCTGGACTCTGAAAGACTGGTTAGCCTCTGGGGCATTTAGATATACCTTTCAAATAATACCTTTTTGTACAATAGTTTATACTTACAGATAGTTGAAAAATAAACCAGATAATTTGTATTCTAAACTCTTTATATTTCTATCAGTCAAGTCTCTCAGGTCTGAGACTAATTTTATGCCGATGTTATTCCAATGGCTATTTCTACCAGATGAATACCTCTGGGCCAAAGAAACAATCTCATCTGTGTTCATTATTTTCCTAAATTACGGATATTAAACATACATAACCATGAAGCCACGTGGTGATATTTCCATGCAACACTCCCCAACTGACTCAAATAGGTTGTGTTTATACATCTGATTAACAAATCGAAAAAATAAACCAGCACCAGATAGTAAAAAAAAGATAACACAACCACACTTTTATGTATCATGATTTATCCATATTTCATCGTTAGGCTAGTACAACTAGGCCAAAGTTGAAAATAGGTGTTGTCAGTGTCTTTGACGGTGGTAATCAGTGAAACCACGTTTATGCTTGTTAATTTCTGCACAGCTTAAAGTATTTTCAAAATAATTAGCAAATTGAAATTCTTCTATGTTAGATGGGTTTTATGTTTCTGTTTTGAATACTGTATTTTAGTGTATCATGTTCTATGAATATACTCATTGCTTTTAAAAAATATTCTGTGTTTTGGATCTGTTTTAGGAGCACAACAAAACTGAGCAGAAGGGACAGAATTTCTCACATGCCCCTGACTTGCACGCGTGCTTTATCCCCCCCCCGTTATCAACATCCCCCATCAGAGTGGGGCGGCACGTTCAGCTGATGAAACCATGTTGACAAGTCCACAGTTAACATTATGGTTCATTCTTCGCTTTGTGTATTTGGACAAATTTATCACGGCCTGTGTCTAGCTCTACAGTGTTGTACAGAGCCGTTTTACTACCCTAAACATCCTCTGGACTCTGCCTTTTCATTCCTCCCTTTCCCCTTAACCCTTGGCATCTACTGATCTGTCTACTGTTATCGTAATTTTGCCTTTTCTAGAATGTCATATAGCTGGAATCCTGTGGTATGTAGGCTTTTCAGACTGGCTTCTTTCCCTTAAGCAATGTGCATTTAAGATTCCTTCATGTTTTCATAGCTTGAGAGCTCATTCGTTTTTAGTGCTAAGGAATATCCCAATGTCTGGATGTACCACAGATTATTTATCCATTCACCTCTTGAGGAATATTTTGGTTGCTTCCAAGTTTTGTCAATCATGAATGAAGATGCAGTAAATACTCATAAGCAGTTTTTGAGTGGACATACATTTTTCAATTCCTTTGAATAAATATCAAGGAGCATGATTAACAGATCATGTGATTAACACTGCATTTAGTTTTGCAGAAAATGGCCGCACTGGCTTCCGAAGTGGCTGTACCCTTTCATGTTCGCACCGGCGGTGATGAGCACACCCGTCACTCCACGTTCTCCCCACCATCTAGTGCTGGGTGTTCCAGATTTGGGCCATCCTCATAGGTGTGTAGCGGTATCTCCTTGTTTTAATTTGCATGACTCTAGTGACATAGAGCGTGGGGCAGCCTTTCCCATGTTTATAGCCATCTGTCTATTTTCTTTGGTGAGGTTTTATTTTTTAAAGAACATTCTTGAAAATTATGTTAATTTAGGGTTAAAAACATTAAAATGAAATGTTTAAGATAAACAGAGAAACAACAGAGGTATGTATCAGGGAGCTTTCTGCTCCTAAGCTGCACAGGAAATCCCACTATAAAACTTATTAGCAGATCTTCTAATCAGCTCAGCCTTAATATTCAAACTTCAGTGAACACTCGCCCAAACTCAGAAGCAGCAACCCGTCTCTCACGTCATTATCAGTTTACTTTCCCACTTCTCCTTAAGCATACTTTCTTTTATCCTGATATTAATTACAATGGCTCAATAAAAAATAGCATGAATTAAAGAGTACATAATTAGTTTAATCAAATTCTGATGATATTGCAGATTTGTCCTTGAAATGGTCTATCTAGTTCTCAGAAGAAAAGGACCAAATTAAGTAACACACTTAAAGGGGTAAAATCTCTTATACAATCTAGTATTTAGTCCAAATTTAGAGACTCACTGAAGTGTTGCTCATAGTAAAATGTCCAGTAAAAAGACATTTGAAAATCCACATTTGAAAGAAACTGTGGACCCAACTTCTCACCCTACTAACCAAATGAGCATTCTTTTTCAGAGAAAAAAATCACAGATTTGAAAAGAGAAGAGGGAAAGAGAAATCTGTTTATAGATTCTGACTTTCCCATTTACTTGGTATGTATGTGGTGGTGGGTTATCTAACTGAGGTCCCTTTATGCATAATTTGTGATAATAGTACAGACTCATATTGCTGAACAGAGAGTAGCAATCCTGCTAAAGATGACATCTGACATTTTCTGACATCTGAAAAATTAGTGCAAATATAATTTTGCAATAAAATGTTTTCCTTCTCATCATTCCCTCTGGCCAATATATAATGAACAAAACATTGCTTTTTGCTCAACTCATTTCCAAAAGTATATTTGCTGTGGCTGGTTTTGCTCAGGTCTCCAGTGTCTGGTCACCACCAGTTAGCCTTTTCCTCTGAATAAGCCTTGTCACACCAAGGCCTGTGAACTTCAGGGACACTAACAGACTTCTGAGATATCTTAACCACTTCAGGAAATAGAACCAAAGACAACTCACTATTAATCAGCAGCCAGTAAAACACATTAGGCTTCCCTAGCGGCTCAGCAAGGAGATCCAACCAGTCCATCCTAAAGAAAATCAACCCTGAATATTCATTGGAGGAATGATGCTGAAGCTCCAATACTTTGGCCACCCGATGCAAAGAACTGACTCATTGGAAAAGACCCTGATGCTGGGAATGATTGAAGGCGTGAGGAGAAGGGGATGACAGAGGATGAGATGGTTGGATGGCATCACCGATTCAATGGACATGAGTTTGAGCAAGCTCTGGGAGATAGTAAAGGACAGGGAAGCCTGGCATGCTGCAGTCCATAGGGTTGCAAAGAATTGGACATGACTGAGCAGTTGAACTGAACTGATACTAAGATGACCAGTGGTGGAATCAAACATCACATACATTAACAAAACACATGCTCTGGGCAAGCTTCAGCCACTTTTATCCTCCAGATAAAGGAATGCCCGCTCCTTTTAAGAAAGCCTAGTTTACTTCCCAACTGTTTTCTGTCTTCTGTCCTTAAAAAAAAAAATTGAGCCTAAATTATTTCTCTCCATAGCTTCATACTATTGGTCCCAACTCAGCTTTCTGAAACAATTCATAAAAATTTGGTGTCCCCACTACATACAGCCTTTCAGAGATAGTCTTGCTCCGTAAGAAAACCTTGCTCCAGACTTTTCTCTTTTTGAAGTTGGTCATATTTAGGTACTTTCTGTAAGACATATTTTTAAAACTTTTTCCTGAAAATACACAAATGGAATATCATGGCAACCCACATTTCAAAGAAAATGAATATACTTAAAATAGCCAAAACCCCAAATTACAAAGCTATGGAAAATAGACAGTGGAATTGATAAAGAAGACTTTTATCACAGGACCAGATTAGCTTCCTTAAAGCACATGAGGCCATTTTCAGGAAGCTTTGCATCACAGCACAATTTCCAATAATGGTAAATATTATAGCTTTCTCCCTATTACTTAAAAATAAGCAACATCAATTGTTCAGATAATGAGTGTCCTAGATGTAGTTGGGTAGTTACTGATACAGAGCCTTCTAATGGTGTGGTTACTGGTGAGCTAAGACATTGAATCTTCTCCTTTACCACCATACATCCGAGGAGGGCTACACAGTCAGAGCCCTAGGCTGTTTGTTTCCATCCACGGGCAGTTTGTACCCTTTGTGATATGCAAATATCATTTGTGATATGCAAATAACATCCTTTCCTGTTGGTGCCATGATATGAACATGTTTGGGGGAAAGTGGTTTACTTCACATGCTATTAAAATAATTAGAAGTTCACTTCCTATGAAAAGGACAAAAAGTGCTACCCAACATCTACTTATCCCACCAGATATTCCCATTGCGAGACACTCTTCTGGATTAGGTAGGAAGGCTTTTTTGAGATTGCATGTATTATCTAGAAGTGCTTACACTCTGAGTAGTTATGCCAGTTTCTTGGGTATACCAAACAGACTTCTATAAATGTGCTGGGAAATTAGAAGATAAAACGATGGCTAAAAGGTAAGACCAGAAGTCCATGATGCTCTGGAGGACATAAAAAAGGAACAAATCGGGTGATTTGCAGATCAGAGGGCAGCCTGATAGATTCTGGGAGTTCGGAGGAGAAGGTAAGGATAGAACACAGGCTGGGATGAACACTCCCTAAAGGAAGAAAGGGACAGTCAGCCGTGGGTCACAGCAGGTCTCCCGCCCTGAGCGGATGTGGTCCATGGGCCCTGGGAAAGGCGTGCTCGGGATGGCACACGTGAGCCTGCGACCAGCTCTCCCAGACGCTTTTCACAAATGAGGACTAGGGTTACAACACAAGCCACCTTCTGAAGCCCGCTGTCTCTGCCCAAAAACTGCCAGAGAAATTTGATATACAAGAGCAGGCTAGAATCTCCATGAAAATAATAACTTTTGACAACAGCTGGGGTGAAGACAATGCCCGAAGTTTCTCGGAAGTGTTGTCAGTCACTTTAGAACATTGAGTGTGGGAAGCCGTTCAGTCGTGTCCGACTCTGTGCGACCCCATGGGCTGTAGCCCACCAGGCTCCTCTCTCCACGGGATTCTCCAGGCAAGAAAACTGGAGTGGGCTGCCATGCCCCACTCCAGGGGATCTCTCCAATCCAGGGATCGAACCCACGTCTCTTACGTATAACATGCACTGGCAGGAGGGTTCCACTAGTGCCACCTTTTAGGGCATTATCAGCAAGTAAGGGAAGGGCAGAAGTATCTGATTTTCCAATAGCTTGAGTGCCCAGCATCCAAGGAATTTTGAGGAGAGATGGTCAATCCCTGTCCTCTGCCAGCGTATCACTGGCAAGAGGGGAGGAGGTGGATCAGGATTAGAAATGTCAATCAAAGGGACTTCCCAGGTGGTCCAGTGGCTAAGACTCTGCTCCCAACACAGGGGGCCTGGGTTCGATCCCTGGTCAGGGAACTGGATCCTACATGCTGCAACTGAAGATTCTGAGTGTCACATCTAAGACCCAGCACAGCCAGATATAAAGAAATACCAGTCAGTGCCTCACAGGTCTGATTGTGGGGTAGGTCAGGTCTTGAGGTCACAGTGGAGAAGAGTTTTGTCCAGCGCCCAAGGCTCTCTGCTTGAGAATCTGATTCAGTCCACCCCAAGTACTGAGGTTGACTTCAGGGTCTACTATCTGGCCAGCACCAGGCTCCAGGCTTGCTGACATGTTCACAGACGAAGTCTGGTGACGACAAACTCGTCCACAGATAAAACTGTGCTATATAATGCACAAAAAGGCAAAGTGTATATAAGAACGTAAGCGGCACCACAGGAAAAGCAAGGAGCAGAGTATGGAAGGTACAGAGCACCTCATGTGAAAGTCAGTGCCTGCACAGGGCTTTAATAATCAGCAGGTTTTCCAAACAGACAGGAGAGAGACGCGCACTCTGGGAAAAGGGAAGAACACGTGCCTGGTGTGTGGGGAGCATTAAAAAGGGTTTGCGAGGGCTCAAACATCGGCATGAGAGAGAGAAGTGGTCTAGAGAGGGGCCAGGTTAGGAAGGCCTCTGACTAGCAGAGAAAGAGCTCTGGCTTCATCTTAAAAGGAGACAGAAGCGCCAGCGACTGCGGCTCTGGCAGCCACGGTCTCCACCAGACCGTCTGGAGCGCCAGCAGCCACGACGGCGCGCCATGCAGGAAGGTCAGAGGTCACCGAAATGAACGAACCCGAAGGGCAGTTAAGCACCAAGCTGCGCTTACCTAGAACTTCTCTCTCGTACTAAACGTCAGGTGCTGGAGAGTTTGTGATGGGTCATAGTCCAGGTGGTGCTAGTGGTAAAGAACCCACCTGCCAGGGCAGGAGACTCGAGTTTGATCCCTGGGTCGGGCAGATCCCCTGGAGGAGGGCAGGGCAACCCACTCCAGTGTTCTTGTGGAGAATCCCACGGGTAGAGGAGCCTGGCGGGCCACGGGGCTGCAGACAGTCAGACGGGACCGAGCAGAGCAACACACGGCACGAAGCTGAGCAGCCTCAGTGTGTTAAGAGAGACTCCAGGCTTCCTCCTGGCCCAGGACGAATGCGGAGAGACCAGAGGCGTGACAGGGGCCACTGCTGCGGTGGCCAGACAGACAAACATGGCCCCTGCCTGGCACCACTAAGCCTGGGCAACAGCATCTGCAAACTAGTCTGACCACCGCAGTCCCAGAATCACCTGGGGATCCTCATTCAGGAGGTCTGCCCCAAGTGTCTGTATTTTTGTCAATTGATATTGACAACTGGGTATGTACTGGGAATATCAGTCTAGTCCTAGGATTGTACATCAATAAACTAAAGTATGGGGAGCATCTAAATAAAATATATAACACTCTCTTAAGATGAAAAATTTCACTTCACAAATCAATCAGCAGAACTGAAGGCCTGTGTAACTTCAAACGTATACAATGAGGTCAAAATGTTTTGCTTCTGAGCATCAAAGAAGAGGGGAGTACAAATCAGTACCAGCTCAGCAAACTATTAAACCCACCTTAGCTGCAGGTACCACTTTTGTAATGTGGAGATATTCACACATGGTGGTTGGGAAGATAACTTATTTGAAGTTACTAGCAAACACCCCTGATAGAGCAAAGCTCACTAAATGTGAGTACTCTTGAATTTCCCTTAAAAGCAAAATGAGACAGGAAATACATGGAGAATGCCTCACATCATTGAAAAATACATAAGGATGTACTAAGTGACAGGTGTTATGACTCAATGAAAAGAATGGATAAGAGTAAGTAAGATACAGAAGTATGACCATTTCAAGCCATGGAACCAACCATTAAGTACAGTCTGGAACCCAGCATGTCCTCCACACTCAGCTGTCACATGTGTTATCCTCTTCCAGGGACTCTTCTGGCTCAGCGTCAGGACGATCAATACATTTTATCTTCTCTGCGATCTATGGCTCAAGGATCTTAATCCTTATCAAGTAAGCTTTACAGTATCTATATCTACCGCATTTATTTATTTGTGCTTGCTTTTCCTTGATTCTTAATTTGAATACAATCATCTGTTCAATGTACTAAAAGGTGCTTCCCCTTGTTTTACCATCAATTCAAGTTCATGTGACTGGGCATGTGAAGGAAAAGAAAAAAATGGAACTGGAAGAGAGAGGCATTAGAAGTACTGAAAACTTACAAATCTCACTCTGCACTTTTTATGTACAGAGGAAAACATCTTGTGGCAGGATAAGCTGCTGACTTTTTAATCTGATGATGCATTAATACCTAAATGGGCTCGGGAAGATCCCCTGGAGAAGGGAATGGCTACCTGCCTAGTATCCTAGCATCTATCCTTGCCTGGAGAATCCAGGGACAGAAGAGCCTGGCAGGCTACAGGCCATGGGTTTGCAAAGAGTCAGACATGACTGAGCGACTAACACTAATACCTAAATGGCAATTCACTTCTTGTTAATGAATTAATTATTTTTCCCTTGCATCCTCACCCATCTCAGGGTAGCTCAAGTCTTTAACTTCTTATATTCAGGGTTTTGGAATGCACAGGGGTATTTTTTAAAGCATAGATCCTTTGTAAAGTTCTTTTTAAAATTTCAGTCCTTTGCAGAGACTGGCACCTCTGAAGCAACAGGAGACATCAGGAGAGGCTCCTGGAGGCCCCAGATGAATCAGGTCTGAGGCTCCAGAGGGGGCGGAAGTGACCCAGTGCTGTCTGCCCCTGCACACTCCACATGCTCACACCTCTGTGCTGGGGGCCCGTGGGGCACCTATTTGAGAATCAGCGTAAAACCCCTAGGTTCAGAGACATGCCAAAGATGACCACAAAACTCAGAGACCCAACAGGCAAGAAAATGGGGGTGTCTCATCCATGATCAGGAGGGCCTTGAGACCCCTCTTTGAAGCCCCAGGACCTTAGGGAGACCCTACCAAAAGGAACCTCTGCCAGCAAGGGTCCAGAGGCAGAACAGGGATCATTCAAAGGAGATTTTTAAAGTATGCTGTCCCAACTGAGGGCTGCCCTGGTGGCTCAGATGGTGAAGAATCAGCTTGCCATGCAGGAGACCTGGGTTCGATTCTTGGGTTGGGAAGATTCCCCTGGAGAAGGGCATGGCAACCCACTCCAGTATTCTGGTTTGGAGAATCCCATGGACGGAGGAGCCTAGCGGGCTACAGTCCCTGGGGTCACAAGGAGTGGGATACAACTGAGTGACGGACACTTCTTCCAGCTGAGCTTGTGGACTGAGACTTGTACCTGCTGCACCTCTATTATTATGGCCTCTGAATAGCTTTCTTAAGTCTAATTTTATAGTGATGAGTATATTAAAAAAATATATGCTCCCCGCTGAAAGAACTTAGAAGCTGAGGCAGAACTTTCAAGTTAACAAAATAATAGTAACAATGCAGATATGTAAACTTGCCAGTAGAGAGCCAAAGGCTGTCTTTTACATATGATTTCTATTCTCTTTCTTTGCTGAATCATTGATTTTTATGTTAATAACGATGCAGCTTTGATGGATGTCTGAGTTATCTGAAATGAAGAGGGGTTAAGAAATTTAAAACCTGTCGCTTAGAGTAAGACATAAACAAACAGCTGTGAGATATTCCATCTTGATTAAGGTTGCCATGATCTCGAATAATAATAAACAGTCTATAGCTGCTACATGCACAGTGCCTAGAAAAAGAATTTATTGACTAGGATTATTTATTATGAAAAAATTATTGTAACTACTCAATGGAGAAGTTAATGTTGGGTCGTTTCCCATGATACGTAGATAATAAACACTTGATAGTCATATAATATGAAGAGTATTACATCAATAAATACTGGACTTGTGTGCAAGCCCTCGCAAATACTCTTCATTATACCATTCCTAGATGTCAGATTAGTGGAATTGACATCCGTTAGCAGAAAAATGGACAAAAAGGAACAGGACCTGCCATATGATAATTTATTTTTAAGTAACACTTCCACTCAAGACAGTCTGTATTACCAAGGAGCTAGGAATTAAAGAGAGGGTAAAATGTTACATCATTAAATCACAGCAGCAAAGTTGTTTGAAAAGGAAAAGCAAGGAATGGAATAGCAACTTGCTGAGTCAAGAGCTATTCTATCCTGATCCTGTCTTAAAGAAGCTTACTACATTTCAGGTTTTCCTTTACTTGTCTTTTTACCATTTTATTTCTTCCTCAGGTTTTAGATTGGGGTGACAGGCCCATGTTCTAATTGACATGTTGCTATGCCAAAGCACACAGAGTTTTAGGCTTGGCCTTCCTCTTGTCCTTAGCAATAGTTAGGTCGGTAAATTGCCTTGGCAATTGGTAATAGTCCTGCTGTTCCTTATTCGTCCCCTCACAAATTAGCCCCTTGGGAAGACACTGCTGTCTGGACTTAGAAATGACAGTGGAAAACTACCCAGGCTCTTAGGCATAAACTGAGAAAGATATCCAGATGCAGAATCATATCCATTCATTTAAAAATCAATTCTTTCACATGCAGGGGTATGGCTTCGTGGTAGATCTTTTGATCTGGTAGATCTTTTGGAGCTGAAGGAAAGCTAGGATAGCAACATGACAATGAAAACTTAGGCTTGCTGTTAAATGGGTTTAAGCAAATTTGCTTTTTGTTTCAATAATACACTGACACACTTGAATACGAAGTGAACACAAATCCAGTGTGAATAACTGCTTTGAATATGAATGCATTTAAACAGCTAAGTGAATGTGAGCATATGTATACCTATGTACATGCAACTTTAGTCACTCACACAGAAAAATCTGTCATGCTGAAACAGGAATGATGGTTCAGGTCAATCATATGCAAACTAATGCTGAGCCTTGGCAGCCTATTAACGTATGCAGTCAATTCCCAGAACAATAAAAGGAAGAGAGCAAGAGAGAGGTACCGTCAAATTGAATGATTTTATTGCAGTGATTCTAATATCCGGTCCTGAGAACCTGCACAGGTGAAGGCAGAGAGCCCAGGGGACAGACGCAGGCACATGTACACCCTCACACCTGGCTGGGAGCCACAAGAGAGGCAGGTCGGGAAGATTCCCTGGGGTAGGAAATGGCACCCCACTCCAGTATTCCTGCCTGGAGAGTCCCATGGATGGAGGAGCCTGGCGGGCTACAGTCTATGAGGCTGCAAGAGTCAGACATGCCTGAGCACACACACATCTGGCCAGTGAATAAAATCCAGAGACATGGGGAAAAAAAACACGAGCCTCAGAGCATTCAGCGGCTTGCTTAACATAGACTCTTACACCAAAGTTTTGAAATGTAAAAATTAGAAGGTTAGAGTTGGTTCCTGGGGATAATTTGTTAGTGTCTGTAACGGTCAGTTTTAATGGTCAACTTGGCTCATCTATAGTGTGGATTGATTCAATCAAGCCTTAATCGAGGTGTTGCTGTGAAGGTATTTTGTACATGTGGCTAACATCTGTAATCAGCTGACTTGTAAGATTATTCTCAGTAATGTGGACAGGCCTCATTCACTCAGTCGGAAGGCCTTAAAAGCCAGACTACAGCTTCCTAGAGAAGGAGAACATTTTGCCTCAATGTTGCAGCAGCAATTTCTATCAGAATTTCCAGCCTACCCTACACATTTCAAACCTCCCACAATCACATATGACATGAGCCAATTCCCCGAAATAAATAGGAGATACGTGTATCTGGGTGGAGATGCATAAACAACCCCTTTAAAGTCATTTAAAATGATAATATGGCTACATTTAATTTTCAAATGTAGCCTAGACACCTACTCAGACCACTACATTATAATCGAGTTGCAACAGTCGGCTTTATATTTAAGGCATACAGGTTTCCATGTACTTAGGGAACAGTCCAAAGACCAAAGCTGGAGAAGGAAATGGTAACCCACTCCAGAATATTTGCCAGGAAAATCCCATGGACTGAAAAGCCTGGTGGGCTGCAGACCACAGGGTCACAAAGGGTTGGCCGTGGCTGAGCATGCACGGACATGCCAAAGACCAAAGGAAAACCATCTTACTGCAGAGTGTTGTTTGCTTGACAGTGGCAGCTCCCAAAAGGACACTGTCACAGGAATTCCTACTAAGACACCATATCAGTGTTCTCCAGGATGTTCTTAATCCAACTACTTTGTGGCGTGCCAATTTTGGACATCAGCTGCACGGATGTTGCTGTAGGTACGGGAGATCCAGGACCGAGCTGAGACACATGCATCAGGGCTGATATCTGGGAACAGGTCTTGGAATTATTAACTGGGATGATGATATTTGAAGCAAAGGAAAAATGTCTCAAAGGACACTCATATCTCAGTCATTGAGTGCTCATTGCATGTCAGGCATTTAACTATAAAAGATTTGTTTTAAGCCTTACAACTACTTTCTCCTATAAATATTACTGTATCCTTTTCACAGATAGGAAAACTAAGACTGCAGAGGTTAAATAACTCGCCCAAGGTCAAATATCCAGGATTCCAACATCAGCCTTTTTGATGTTGGAGCCTGTGGTTTTTACCACGAAGCTACTGCATGGCCTGCTTTATCTCATAAATGAAGGCACTTAATTTACAGCCAGAGTTAAGGGATGGGGAGAAAGAGAGGAATCAGAAAAGTTGTCAAGGAAAGAGTATTGCCAGAGACAAGAAAAGATATTGGACAAGTTTCCAAAAGAAGTAGACAGAAAAGTTAATCCTTAAAGAAGAAGGAAGTGATAAACATTGTATATCAAATAAATGTAAAGAATAACAGGGGATGGCCTTTCTTCTAAGGTTATAGAAGGCAGGAAGGGCGAGAAAAATAAAGAAGGCAGTGGTTAAGAAATTCAGAGATTTAAAAGATACAAAAGAAATTATGGTGGTGCAGAAGTAAAAAATCAGCCCGCAATGCTGGAGACCTGGGCTCCATCCCTGGGTCGGGAAGCTCCCCTGGAAAAGGAAATGACAACCCACTCCAGTATTCTTGCCTGGGAAATCCCACGGACAGAGGAGTCTGGGGGGCTACAGTCTATGGGGTCACAAAGAGTCGGACACGACTTAGGACTAAACGCCAAGCAAAAACAGAAGCCTCAATTAAACAGACTTGGGAGGCCGTCAGGGGGAGCTTTTTCGCCCTGCAAAGAGAGCAAGCAGAGATCAATGGAAGAGGACTCTTCCCTCATAAGAACTCAGCCAATGAAAGCAGGGATTCCGTTTCCTCTAACTCTCCCAGCTTCCCTTTTCCCTCTGTAAAAACTCTGCCCTTCCCTTGCCCTGCAGGACTTCGCTCTTTATAATTGCAGACCCCAAACTGCAATTTAACGATGATCTCAAATAAATCCATCTTTGTTGGAGAAATATCTGTTTGTTTCAGGTCACAGTCTTTTGTCAGATATTTAAAAAAAGATACATGGAAGCAATCTGCCTGAGGAAGTAGGGGCGAATACACAGAACACAGGGAAAAGAGAACTCTGGGAAACACGTAATAGATGATGATAGCTAGGTAGCAATATGGGGTGTTTCAAATCCTGAAAGATGATGCTGTGAAAGTGCTGCACTCAATATGCCAGCAAATTTGGAAAACTCACCAGTGGCCACAGGACTGGAAAAGGCCAGTTTTCATTCCAATCCCAAAGAAAAGCAATGCCAAAGAATGCTCAAACTACCACAGAATTGCACTCATCTCACATGCTAGTAAAGTCATGCTCAAAATTTTCCAAGCCAGGCTTCAGCAATACGTGAACCGTGAACTCCCTGATGTTCAGGCTGGTTTTAGAAAAGGCAGAGGAAGCAGAGATCAAATTGCCAACATCCGCTGGATCATGGAAAAAGCAAGAGAGTTCCAGAAAAACATCTATTTCTGCTTTATTGAGTATGCCAAAGCCTTTGACTGTGTGGATCACAATAAACTGTGGAAAATTCTGAAAGAGATGGGAATACCAGACCACCTAACCTGCCTCTTGAGAAACCTGTATTCAGGTCAGGAAGCAACAGTTCAAACTGGACATGGAACAACAGACTGGTTCCAAATAGGAAAAGGAGCACATGAAGGCTGTGTATTGTCACCCTGCTTATTTAACTTAGATGCAGAGTACATCATGAGAAATGCTGGACTGGAAGAAACACAAGCTGGAATCAAGATTGCTGGGAGAAATATCAATAACCTCAGATATGCAGATGACACCACCCTTATGGCAGAAAGTGAAGAGGAGCTAAAAAGCCTCTTGATGAAAGTGAAAGAGGAGAGTGAAAAAGTTGGCTTAAAGCTCAACATTCAGAAAACGAAGATCATGACATCTGGTCCCATCACTTCATGGGAAATAGATGGGGAAACAGTGTCAGACTTTATTTTTTGGGGCTCCAAAATCACTGCAGATGGTGACTGCAGCTATGAAATTAAAAGACGCTTACTCCTTGGAAGAAAATTTATGACCAACCTAGATAGCATATTCAAAAGCAGAGACATTACTTTGCCGACTAAGGTCCATCTAGTCAAGGCTATGGTTTTTCCTGGGGTCATGTATGGATGTGAGAGTTGGACTGTGAAGAAGGCTGAGTGCCCAAGAATTGATGCATTTGAACTGTGGTGATGGAGAAGAGTCTTGAGAGTCCCTTGGATTGCAAGGAGATCCAACCAGTCCACTCTGAAGGAGATCAGCCCTGGGATTTTTTTGGAAGGAATGATGCTAAAGCTGAAACTCCAGTACTTTGGCCACCTCATGAGAAGAGTTGACTCATTGGAAAAGACTCTGATGCTGGGGTTGGGGGCAGGAGAAAGGGACGACCGAGGATGAGATGGCTGGATGGCATCACAGACTCGATGGACGTGAGTCTGAGTGAACTCCGGGAGATGGTGATGAACAGGGAGGCCTGGCGTGCTGCGATTCATGGAGTCACAAAGAGTCGGACACGACTGAGCGACTGAACTGAACTGAACTGAACTGGATATGGGGTGGGGGTGGGGAGGGCGAGAAGGAGGGAGGGAGGGAGGCAGGAAAGAGAAAAATGAAAACGCTCATCCTTCGGCGGTCAGTATTTATTTGGTGTCTTAAGTTTTCCAGGAGGTCAACGTTAGAAACATGGCTCACAACTTCCTTCAGAAATGACAGTCTGTGTTACAGATGAGTCTGTGACCATCACACAGACCTACCTAACCCATCAAGGGAAAAACAGCTGGGATCCTCGCCTCCTGTGATACTTCTCAAATGAACACAAACGTGACCTTTAACAGAAAATGTTCGGGTTCTTGCTATAGTGCCATACCTAAGACAAACCTGAACAGGACCATACAATCGAATGACTCTCTTTTAAAATTCAAACGCTACCCAGTTAGAGCAGACCCAGCTGATAGAAATTATTGGTGAAGACGCTTCAAGAAAGCTTAGGGCACCTTCAAAGGCTCTAGAGCTTGAGTCAAGGTTTTGTCCAGTTTTCTTTCAATACCAACACGGTTTCCTGTTTCCTGGTGCCGTTAGTTCCCTGAGACACACAGCGTGGCGGAAAGGGGGTGGTTTTGGTGCACGTTTGAGACAAATGGACACTGATTTCCTCCATCAACTCAGAAAGCTGGAGAGCTTCACGTGACTTCAGAGTCACAAAGGCAGCACGTGAGCCACGCTGCCTCCCCCTCATTGCTGTGTGCGCGCAGCCCCCAAGGGCCGGCTTCTCCTGGTCTGTGATCTTCTTTTGGAAACTTCAGAACCAGACAGAGAGGTGTGTGCAGGGTGAGGGTCGACTGCTGTTCAGCACTGAAGAACCTAAAACTCTAAACTGAATGGGAAACAGACTGTCTTAAATGACGACACGGCCAAAGCAATTGTTTTGCTTTTTAACTCAACTACAAGTTAAATACAGCTTTGCTAAATAGCTCAATAACTTTAGTTTTGCCAAAGTTTTACTTTATAACTCAGCAGCTTTGCTGGTGGCCCAGTGGTAAAGAACCCACCAATGGTGGAGACCTGGGTTTGATCCCGGGGTTGGGAAGATTCTCTGGAGGAGGAACTGGCAACCCACTCCGGTATTCTTGCCTGGAAAATCCCATGGGCTGAGAAGCCTGGTGGGCTACAGTGCACGGGTCTCAAGAGTCAGACACAACAGAACAACCAAACAACAACTCCACTATATCTAAATACCAAATCGAACGCTCTCCACGCGAGGCCCGTGAAGGAGGAAATGAGCCCTTTCTGCTGGTGCGGATCCCTTTCTTTGCCCTCGGCCAGAGCACAGCTGTTCGAGAGTCCGGGCGTTCTTCCCCTGAGGTGGATGCAGCTCTCTGTAAGTGTGGTGGGAACCCTCCTTAGAGACCGCCAGTTCTCCCCATCAATGCTGCTCTTCAGAGGCAATGAGGAAGAAGGGTCAGGCCAGCATCTGAGAGGGAGTGTTCTAGCAACAGTGACCGTCTCCCCCACCAGCATGTCTAAAGGGTCCCAGACCTTTCAGAGCCCCACCCCCACCCTATCCCATTGCCCCTCCCCATTCTCCTGCAGCTCCCACCCCAGGGAACAGGGCCAGCCCCTAGCTGCGTCTCCTCCTCAAGGCAGAACTGAGATCTACCTTTGCTTCTGAAGACATGGTTAGAGAAGTGAAGTTCCAATGGCCAGTAGTTCAAACATTTTATCTTAAAGAGAAGCAGAACATTTAGAAATCAAAAGTCTTCTTGGAACCAAGACCTGCTGGCCAGCATAGTTTCATTTCTCAATTGTTTATCATTAAAATAAAGTCTGGTCGATACCTAAACCCACACGATTCATTGCCATATATGACAAACTGTGGAATTTTCCTTACACAGTAGTTAACATGCATTTTTGTTTTTCTTATCCCCTAGTTCCAATATGAAAGCATTACAAGAGGAAATTTAAGGATTCTCCCATGGGCTCAGAACAAGAGAGTACTCAGGAGGTCCTTACTCTAGTCAGCTGGGGCGCCCTCGAGAAGTTACAGACAGCTAAGCCACCAGCAGCTTGGAGGGGGAGGAGAGAAAGAGAGGAGGCGCAGGGAAGGAAGCGGAGACAGAGAGAAAGGTAGGAGGGCTGGATGATTCCCGGAGATGACTTTTTTCCCCAAACCAACCTTCCCATTTCCAAGAAAACAATTTGAAGTCATTCTCCCAGTGACTGTTTAGCTGAGTAACCTGCTTACCTTCTGAGAAAACGGGCTAGAAATAAGGCAGACCAGAGGAATGAAAATGACTCGGTGACAAATTAGAGATGACCCATTTACATTTATTTATTGATGCTTTTGAACTGTGGTGCTGGAGAAGACTGGAGAGTCCCTGGGACTGCAAGGAGATCAGACCAGTCAATCCTAAAGGAAACCAACCCTGAATAGTCATTGGAATGGCTGATGCTGAAGCTCCAATACTTTGGCCACCTGATGCGATGAACTGACTCTTTGGAAAAGACCCTGACGCTGGGGAAACCTGAGGGCAGAAGAAGGGGATGACAGTGGATGAGAGGGTTGGATGGCATCACCGACTCAATGGACATGAGTCTGGGTGAACGCTGGGAGATGGTAAAGAACAGGGATGCCTGCTGTGCTGCAGTCCATGGGGTTGCAAAAAGTTGGACACGACTGAAGAACAACATTTATAGTAACAAGGAAGAGAAAAGGAGAGGGCATTTATAAGACAAGATTCAATATTTATTGTGCATTAAAACCACATCTTCTAATTGCTATGCCAGGAGTTCTGTTTGTACATATCAGAAGTACTAAAGATCACCTTTGTGGCCACTACTCAATGTTCAGACAGCATTTTGTCCTCTACTCTCCATTCCGATCTCACTCCGTTGTGTTCATTCTGCCTGTCAGTCACTGCCTAGATTGTAGAAGAGTGAGGATTTGCCTCTCCACTAGACTGTGAACACCTGGAAGCTGGGGCGGTGTGAAAAAAATCTTCAGCACTGAGTAGAGGGTTCAAAATTTGGTGGATTGTTCAACATTTAGATATTAAATTGAAATATACTGAAATTGAACTCTTAGAGATTAACTATATGGAATAGCCAAAATGGAAAAAATTCAAGTAGCATAGTGTGGTTGGAAGAGCACTATCAAAATGTCAATGACTGGGGGTTATCCATGTTCTTTTCCATAAATCCATGCCTCGTAGCATATCAAACCAATTTGTCAAGTCTCAGAGAAATACAGAGTATAAATAGCTCAATGGCCTGAAGCAGGAAACAGGACCAGCTAATGACCTGAGATTCTATCCAGCTCTAAGAGGCATGTTTCTGTGAAAGCAGCGTAGTCACAGCCATGATACTGTGTAAAGTAGGCAAAGATATCAATGCGTGCATATTCATAGCCTCCTCTCCTCCTCATCTTCAAAAAAGAATGAGCATTTGTTGCTTTGGAGACTACTGGGCTTGGTATTTTGGGTACATTTGTCTGGAGAATCAATAGGCAGGAGAATTGGCACAAGCCCAGAAAGGCTAGATTTATCTACACGAGTAAAGGGAAAAAAGGTCAGGAAAAGAAAATGGCATTCTAAAAGGGAGTATGGAATGGACCAGACCAGTGGGGAAGCAGTCTGGGGAGAACTGGGGTTGAGTTTGATGAGGCAGGGTCGGGACATTCTAGAAGAGGCTGCCATGCTTTTAGAGCTACTGAGACAGAAAGAGAGAGAAGAAAAGAATTTTGAGGGTTTTTTTTTTTTTTTTTTTAACAGTAGAAACTAATAGAACATGGTAAATCAACTATACTCCAAAAAACTTTTTTAAAAAGATGTGGTACCTATACACAATGGAATATTGCTCCGCCATAAAAAGAATGAAATAACACCATTTGCAGTGACAGGAAAGGACCTAGAGGTTCTCACACTGAGAAAGTCAGTCAGAGGCAAATCCACGAGATAGCTTCTATGTGGGATCTAAACCAGGGGCACAGATGAGCTTACAGAACGGAGACAGTCACAGACGCAGAAAATAGACTCACGGTTACCAAGGGGGAAGGAGAGGAGGGGCAAGCAGAGACTGGGCTGACACACGCCCTGCTGCGCTGGGCTCAGGCGCTCGGTCGTGTCCCACCCTGGCGGCCCCCTCGACTTACCCGCCAGCTCCTCTGTCCATGGAATTTTCCAGGCACGAGTACTGGAGTGGGTTGCCATTGCTTTCTCCAGGGGATCTTCCTGACCCAGGGCTGGAAACCACAACTCCTGTGTCTCCTGCATCGGCAGGCGGATTCCTTACTACTGAGCCACCTGGCAAGCCCACATACACACGTTACTACATATGTTAGTAAAATCGATAACAAGGGCCTACTGTATACAGCACGGGAAGCTCTGCTCAACGCTCTGTGATGACCTATATGGAAAACGATCTAAAAAGAGTGGATGCATGTGTGAGTGATTCACTCTGCTGTACACCTGAAACTAACATTGTAAATCAACTATACGCCAATAAACATTAAGTATAAACAAGACTGTAAGCACTTTGAAAGGCAGTGGTATTATCTGACGTGTGTCTTATTATTTCTCATTGTGGTGAGCGCATCAAAATGGTAAAAATTAGTGAATGAATAAATATGTAGTAAAGACATTAATGTTATCACTTATAGCAACCTATTATTACTCAGACAACAAAATTATGGGGAATTAAAACTCTACATAGCATTTTCTTCATTTCTTGAGTCTTTGTAACTAATGCCCTATAGCTATGAGCTGCCATGATTTTAATTTAAAAATAGCTGCTGAAGTCACCCATTGAACTGATCCTTACTGAGACAACCTTGCAGAGATGATTATGTTACACTCCTAGCATACAGAAAAGCAATCAAGGAAAAGCCATGCTTAAGTAACTCCTAATGAACAGAAGAGATGCTTCCTAAAGGAAAAATCTGTGACAGCCTCCAAAGTGTACATCAACAAAATGAGTTTAAAACACGAATACAAAAAAAAAAAAAAAAAAAAAACACGAATACAACAAAATTCACCAATGCTTTTGTGAGTATGATTCAAACATCAGATTTACAAATTAACGTGCAGCTTCTGGTAAATAACAAATGGCTAAATCGAACCTAACTTGATTATTTTATCACAAAAATAAAATTTTAGTGATGAATGTCATGCATCAGCTAAGTTTTTTTCTTTTCTTATTGAACAACTCAATTAAAACCAAACCTATGGAAAATCACAGAATAGCTTAAGGTCAAAAGGTAAAATATCTGCTTTCATTTAGTCTGTTTCATTAACAACCCTCAAAAAGACAAAAGTTCCTCATATTAAAGGCTGTGGCCTACCAGGCTCCTCCATCCATGCGATTTTCCAGGCAAGAGTACTGGAGTGGGGTGCCATTTCCTTCTCCAGGGAATCTTCCCGACCCAGGAATTGAACCTGGGTCTCCCGCATTGCAGGCAGACGCTTTACCATCTGAGCCACCAGGGAAGCCCCATATTAAGGGTAAAACCTACAGAATGGACACAAATTGGACAACAATAATTTGCTACCCACAGTTTAATAATCCCAGAGCCACTACTTCTAATTTTCTATAATAGATTGATATTGCCTCTGGTAATCATTACTTTGAAATGATTTTTCCTTCAATTACTAAAATCGAGCTTTTAGTACTCTGTAACTCGCAATAAATAGGAGAAAACATCTAGTGTTACTGAAATTAATGACAAAGATCAGAAGTCATCCTCTACATATTATTATAGATTAGATTCCTCTTATCTGGTTCCCGGGAGTTGGCTGGTCACTCCAAAGCATCTGAAGTCAACCTGGGGGTATTTCCTGTTACTTCACTTAAGTAGCCACTTTTTGCACCTGGCCGGTGACATCTTCATCTTCAACCAAACGTCTGTTGGCATCTATTCAGCTTCATCTGGAAGCCGCTGGAGTGATGGTTTTGAGGGAACAGCGTGGAAACACTCTCTAATCTACCTGGCCTCGTCAAGTCCCTGGCCAACCCCAGAAGATGGGTATCTTATTCAGTGAACCCTCCTCAGAAGCAGGGCCTGCCTCTCCTGCCAGTCCTGCGTTCAGCAGAAAAATGAAACAGCAAGTTTGGGAGAAAGAGAGGAATTAGGGAGCAACGCGGACCTGGCCACCCACGTCACCCAGAGCGTTCAGTACAGCTGCCTCCACTTACGGGGTGCAGGTGAGGAGCTGGACGACCCAAAACTGCATGGGACCAAAAGAAGGACCCCCCTGGTGGTCCTGTGGGTGAGAATCTGCCGAAATGGGACCCGGGTTTGACCCTGGTCGGGGAAGACCCCGGGCACCATGGAGCAACGGTCACCGTGACACCCGTACTGAGAGCCGCCTGCACTGAGCTCGTGGTCCCCGACAAGAGGAGCCCGTGCACACAGCGAAGGGCGACCTCCACTCACCGCAACACACGCCGCACCAAGGACGTGAATGAAATAGGGAATACTGAGGGGAAACCCCCACGCCATGCTGTCCAGAAACAGGTGGGCTTTGTGGGCTCAAACAAAAAGCAGAACTAGCTCCGGAGTTTTGATGTTTCCTAATTTCAAAAGACTGCTCTTGACAATTTTTGAGCCTTGAGTAGTTCAGGAAACTGGCGAAGGATGAACCATAATTGCCAAAAAACCCCAAGTGGCAGGATTTCAAAACAAATGAAGTTGTAAAGATAAGATGTCAATTGTGCTAAGCAATGCTTTAAAAGCCCTTGTTAGTTTTTGCAACAATGGAGAAATACATCTGTAGGACTATCCCCCAGTCACTGCAGTCCCGCTTGTCTAAAATAACACAGAGTAATCGAGAGTAATACCGTAATAGCTCTGGACTTCTTTCCTGGCAAGTTCATGGACACATACATGCCCTGTTTCTTCACCAAAGTATGAGAGTGCTTCCTATGCCTTTAGGCAGGTGACTATTTTAAGATAACATTTAATGGATATCATCTCAAGCCAAGGTTAAAAAAAAAATTAAGATTTTCAAAGTATCTTCTGTCCGTTTCTGGTTTTCGTGTTCTTGTGAGTCACGGGCAGCCTTCTGCTCTATGCCAAAGTGTTCTCTTTATTTCTTCCGTCGCGTTTGTGCACGCTCTGTAGCTTCAGTCCGAGCCCGCCCGGCTCCTCTGTCCATGGGATTCTCAAAAATCCTGGAGAGGGTTGCCATTTCCTTCTCCAGGGGACCTTCCTGACCCAGGAGCTGAACCCACATCCCCTATGTCTCCTGCATTGGCGGGCAGATTCTTTACCACTGAACTACCTGTATTATTTTTTATTAATTACAAATGGCCCCCTCAGAACAATGAATAAAATACAGTTTTCCCTTATTCTTCCTTAAAGAGCCAAACAAAAGATGTTTGAAGAAAAATTGTTATTCTTGGTAGAATGAACTGAGCTTCATTAGGACCTTCTCTATTCACCTTTTCCTGGAACAGCCAAATCATAATTGTTCTTGGCAAGATCCTTCCTTACACTGCAAATCAGAGACTTGGAATTTACATCTGAGCCTGCTGTGTCATTGTTATTCCCTCCCTGCTGAGAAGGGCTCTGGTCATCAGTGTTTCTTACGTCCTCTAATAAAGTTTAAAACGTGGCTATTTTGACCTTATAAGCAACAAACGAATCTCTAACGACACCTACTCACTGGGAAGGGAAAACTAAAATATGTAAATTTGGTTGCACAACTTCCATTTCATTCCCTTCAAATCAAATTCCTATACGTTCTATAGATGCTTTTCATCCTCACTGCTTGTACTCTGATAAATTTCTCTCTAAATCCCAAAGTCAAATGGATGTTTGAAAAAGATGTGAAATGAAAACAATTTCTCTTCATTTTTAATTGGAAATTCTTCATAAAAGAAATATTAGTAAAAGAATAAATATACTTTCTTGGATAAATATTGTTACAAGACCCCTTTTTTCTCCTGCTAAATATATATATATATATTCAAAATGTAAAAATCTAAGTGACAAATCTAGAACAGTTTAAAAAATTATTTTTTTTAATCAAGAGAAAACTTATTATCATCAAAATATATTTCAAGTAAATTCATACCACTTTTGAAATTAAATCTTAACTAAACAAACTCAAATCTGTTGACTTGAAAGATATACTAGACGATATCATATAACCGAGACACTGAATTTTGAAAACATAAACAACAGTTGATATGTATATAGTAAATGAGTACATACCATTTGAAAAGAAGGGAAAGTTGTTTCTGTTTATTTATGCATGATCTTTATAATAAAAATGAAAGTATTTTCATTACTATTAACAATTCATTTAGTTGTGATTTTCTTCTGCACTCTCCATAACTAGGCCAGAATTTCTATACCATTACAATCTGAATAAATATTCATTTAGTGACTGGAAAAAAACAACCAAATAAACAAATGAGCTTATAAATAAAAATCATGATACCATGGTAATTAAGGCCAGCAAATCAAGCCCACCAATCAATTTAGTGAAGTGGGTTTTAAATATGTTTAAATATAATTGAGAAACCATTCAAAACAATTTAATTTGAATTAGTGAGGTTTGTTGATTTCATTAAAAAAACTGACTTTAAAAGAAAAGTGAATATGGTGCTCCTGGCCTTGAAAGAGTAACAGCATATTTCCCATCCCAAACCACTGGGAAACAGGAAAGAGTACATGTGGTAATTGATTTCTAAAATTAGACAACAGACAACATGGGGCCATGATCCCTGGAATAAGGTAAGTAAGCAAGACGAAGCCTAAGGTAGTCTTGGTTTTTGCACTGAGATAATTCCTAAGGCATGAAGGAGAAACTCAAGCAGCGCCCAGCAAAGTCTTGATGAGCTGAACTGATAACTAAAGCCACTCAGACAACTCCAGAATAAGGAGTTCAAGGAAGCCTAGGCAGCCAGACTTTGTGGGTCAGAGTTCTAGAGAAGCAGCAATTACGACATGCAGGAGTCCCAAAAATCTATACAGGAGCCCCCCGAGTTTTCAGCTAAATACCAATCTGAGTACGTATAGAGTAAAACTTCGCAAGACTGGGGATGTACAAATCCCAAGAAACAGCAGTTACTGGAGGGAGACCTGTAGGCAGGAAAAAGGGCTGTGGACAGGCTGAGCTTTCAAGAGCCAGAGTGGGGAGTGACTGAGGGAGTGAGAGTCGCTCTGTCGCATCTGACTCTGCAACCCCGTGGACTATACACAGTCCATGGAACTCTCCAGGCCAGAATACTGGAGTGGGTAGCCTTTCCCTTCTCCAGGGGATCTTCCCAACCCAGGGATCGAACCCAGGTCTCCTGCCTTGCAGGCGGATGCTTTACCAGCTGAGTCATGAGGGTTAAAGGCAAAGAAATTCATATCCTTGAATATATTACAAGTTTAATAGAGCATTTGAGAGGGTCACACTTTAGTAGCAGGGCTAAACTATCCCTGAAGTAAAGTAAAGTATCCTTTAAACCTGAGCTGTCTGTCTAGTCAAAGCTATGGTTTTTCCTGTAGTCATGTATGGATGTGAGAGTTGGACCATAAAGAAACCCGAGTGCCAAGGAATTGATGTTTTTGAACTGTGGTGTTGGAAAAGACTCTTGAGAGTCCCTTGGACTGCAAGGAGATACAACCAGTCCATCCTAAAGCAGATCAGTCGTGAATATTCATTGGAAGGACTGATGCTGAAGCTGAACTCCAATACTTCGGCCACCTGATGTGGAGAACTGACTTATTTGAAAAGACCTTGATGCTGGGAAAGATTGAAGGCAGGAGGAGAAGGAGATGACTGAGGATGAGATGGTTGGATGGCATCACCGACTCAAAGGACATGAGTTTGAGCAACTCCAGGAATTGGTGATGGACAGGGAGGCCTGGCGTGCTGCAGTCTATGGGTTTGCAAAGAGTCAGACATGATGGAGCGACTGAACTGATAAAAAACTTCAAGTCCTAATAAAAGCACTGGAGAATCAACCTATAAGTAAGTTAACTGCCTACAAAATAAAAATCCAACATTCGTTAAAGGAATGCAGCAAAACACAGAAATTAAAGCATAAATTCATTATCTAGGATCCAATTAAAATTTATTAGCTATGTAAAAGAAAGAAAGAAAGAAAGAAAGAGAAGTCATTCAGTCATGTCCGACTCTTTGCAACCCCATGGACTGTAGCCCACCAGGCTCCTCCGTCCATGGGATTCTCCAGGCAAGAGTACTGGAGTGGGCTGCTATTTCCTTCTGCAGGGGATCCTCCCAATCCAGGGATCCAACCCACATGTCCCCCACTGCAGGCAGATGCTTTACCTTCTGAGCCAGCAGGGCAGCCCTGGCTATGTAAAGGAGTAGGATGATTATCAGAAAAAGAATCAACAAATAAGAGAAGCTTGGAAATGACAGATACTTTGTAATTATCTTACAAGTTTCAAGCAGCTGTTGTAAATGTGTTCGGCATGCAGAAAGTTTTAATTATGTGAAGAGAGAATTCAAGACTTAAAAACATCATGAAATGGAATCTTTAGAGATAGGAAGCATAACATCTAATTCAAAGTATCAGTTGATTAAGAGCAGATTAGATATGGCACAGGAAAAGATCTGTAAACTTGAAGACATAACAATATGAATTATCCAAAGTGAAACTCGGAGAAAATTGACAAAAATAAATGAAGGGAATTTAAGTGATAGTGACATCATGTAATTGAAGTCTCAAAAGGAGGGGAGATGAAAGGGATACAGAAAATACTTGGAGAAAAAAATGGCCCTCAAATTTATAAATCTTCTGAAAACTATAAATTCATGGGTTCAAGAAACTTCAAATAACCCCAAACAGAACGAATCTAATGAAAACCATGCCAAACTAAATCAAATTGCTGAGAACTTCTGAGAAAAAGAAAGTCTTCCAAGAGGCAGCCCAAGAAAAGAGGTTACCTTACCTAGAAGAAGAAAGCTAAGCGTTATCAGAAACATCTTCAGAGACAATTCCAGCCAGAAGACAATGGAACGACATCTGAAAGAAAATGCTCATGGAATTCTATACCAAAATAGAAAAGAAATTTCCAAATCAAAGGTAAAATACACCATTTTCAGCAAAGTGAGTTCTGAGAGCATTTGTTGCTAGTTCCCTGCACAAACTGAAAGAAGTTCTCGAGGCAAAAAGCGATCCAAAACAAGCCTGGAGTTCAGGCAGTAATTATGCCCAAGGCTGGCTTCCCAGTTTGACAACCATATCATGAGAGTGGATGTTAAAGCAGGAGAAGCTGCATGAGGACTATACAGGAACTGCCCGCATTAACCTTTGCAACTGTTTCTGTAAATCTGAACCTATTCTAAAATTAAAAATTTACTGAAAAAAAGAAACATTTGACCTTTGAATGATATTATTAAGGGACTAAAAATACAAGTCAAAGAATGGAATAATTATTTGTAAAACATATATAATAAAGGGCTTGTATCTAAAATTTAAGTAACTCACAAGTCAATAATAGGAAAGGCAACTCAATAAAAATGGACAAGGGAATTCCCTGGTGGTCCAGTGTTTCCAGTGTTAGGAATGTGCTTTCACCGCCACGAGCCCTTTTCACACCACGTGTGCTTTTCACCCTACAATTCAATTCCTGGTCAGGGAGCTATTGATAGGATCCCACAAGCTTCTTGGCTGGCCAAAAAAATAAAAAAGACAAGATATTTTAACAAAAAAGAGATACAGATGACATAGCACTAAAAACCAGTACTCATGTCAACAGTTATTGGGAAAATGCAAATTAAAACCACAATGAGATGGCACTATACACCTAGCAGAACAGCTGAAACTTTAAAATCTGACAGACAGGGATCTGGAATGACTGGAACTTTCACAGAGTGCACAAAGGAATGCAAAATGGTACAACTATTGGAAAACAAGTTGGGAATTTCTTTTAAAGTTAAACATACAGTGATCATCCTAGTCACAATCTCATCCCTCAGTATTTGAATAAGACAAATGGAACTATATCTCCAGAGACGTGTACACAAGATTTCACAGTATCTTCGCTTCCCTGGTGTCTCAGACAGTAAAGAATCTGCCTGCAATGTGGGAGACCTGGGTGGTCGCTGGATTGGGAAGATCCCCTGGAGAAGGGAAAGGCCACCCACTCCAGTATTCTTGCCTGGAGAATCCCATGGACAGAGGAGCCTGGCGGGCTACAGTCCATGGGGTCTCAAAGTGGGACACGACTGAGCGACTTTCACTTCACTTACTTATTACAGCTAAA
Organism: Oryx dammah; assembly: GCF_014754425.2. Lineage (NCBI taxonomy): Eukaryota > Metazoa > Chordata > Mammalia > Artiodactyla > Bovidae > Oryx > Oryx dammah. The sequence goes on along the minus strand of NW_024070206.1, from coordinate 3,044,178 downwards.
AAAGGAAACCATTCAAGTGCTGACGAAGAATGAACACGTATAAAATTACATAATGGGGCACTACCAGCAATCAGCATGAGTAAACTACTGACAAATGCAACCATGATGAGTCTTAAAATCATTTATGCTGATGAGAAAATCTAATACAAAAACCTACAGTTTCATTTACATGACGTTTACCAAAAGGCAATGCTACAGCGACAGAGGTCAGGGCAGTGCTTCCCAAGGCCTGCAGGTGAAGACAGGGTATCATCTGCAATGGACACAAAGGAAATTGTTGGGATGATGGAAACATTCTGTATCTTGATTGTGGTTATGAGTCAACAGCTATATACATTTATCAAACCTAACATAACTATACAACTTGAAAGAGTAATTTGTCCTGTATATAAATTACACCTCAATAAATCTGGCTGAAAGAAAACCAGGGTTTCCCAACTGGTGCAGTGGAAAAGAATCAGCCTGCCAGCCCAGGAGATGCAAGAGACTCAGGTTCAGTCCCTGGATGGGAAGATCTCCTGGAGTAGGAAATGGTAACCCACTCTGAGATTCTTGCCTGGAAAATCCCATGGACAGAGGAGCCTGGCAGGATACAGTCCGTAGGGTTGCAAAGAGGGACACACAGCTGAGCCAGAGGGGCCTGGCTGCTGCAAAGAGCTGGACGTGACTGTGCGACTGAGAGCACAAAGAAAACCGAATGGGCATCTTCGGCAGCGGAAGGGAAGTTTTGCATAAATGTTTAAGCTTTAAAATAAAATTTCAAAGGACTGCTTGCTGTTATAGCTGCCTTAGGCTCTGCTGCCACTTATCCCGGGGAAAATTAATCACTGTCCTCTGCCCTCAGGAATATTCCAGGAGGAAAAAAAAAAAAAAAAGTAAGGGAAACTGACACTCTGTGATTTTCCATGCCTTGAAATTTCTTTAGTACGCTTTTAGTAACTTTTTTCTTTTTGGGTAGAAACCTTTCCTTTTCTAGTCATAAAATACCTGAGTAACATATCAATACTAAGTGGTGATTACTCTGAATTGCAGTAAAAGATCCTGCATTTGTGGTATACTGAATAAAGGAAAAATAACACAGTTGCTTTCAAACATTAACAACGTAAGGTAAAGGCCACTGAAAGTGTATCACTTTGAAGGAAGTGGTTCATCTATCAAGAATTGAGCTAGGGTAAGGTCTTTTTAAGCTTGAAGTAAAAGGCAAAAACAATAAAAGTAAAAACTGATAATATGAATATCAATATTTAAAACTATTTGGGTAACAAACTATGAAAAATAAGTCAAATGAGAGACAGAAAGCTGTTGGCAAACTATAAAACTGACCACGAGTTAACATGTTAAGGGCTTCTATAAAATTATAAGACAGAATAACATAGTACAAATGGAAGCAAAGATTAAGCACTGCCGACTCAGAGAAGAATAAATCAAACATTCAAAAACCTACAAAAGTGTACTCATTTTGATTAGTAATAAAAGGAATAAACATTTTAATCTATCAAATTTGCTACAGCTTTTAAATAAATATCATCCATATAATGCAAGAAAATAGACTAAAATGTTGGTTGAAATGCAAATTAACGGAATATTCTGGAAAAACAATTTGGCGATATGTATTAAAACATTGTGCAAAGTATGTACATTTTGTTTAAACAAAAAGATAACCTACAGAATGGCAAAAAATGTTTGTGCAAACTATGTGACTGATCAAGAGATGAATTTCCAAAATATCCAAACGACTTATATAGCTCAACATAAAAAAAAAACCCACAAACAACCCAATGGAAAAATAGGCAGAAGACCTAAACAGACATATCTCTGAAGAAGACACACAGATGGCCACCAAGAGGAACATGAAAAGGTGCTCAACAGCGCTAAATACTAGAGAAGAGCAGATCAGACCTATCGTGAAGTATCCCTTGACACCAATCAGAACGGCCATGAAAAAGTCTACAGACAATACGTGCTGGAGAGGATGTGGAGAGAAAGGAACCTCCTCCATTGTTGGGAATGTAAGTTGGTGCAGCCACTAAGGAAAACAGTATAAAGGTTCCTTCAAAACCGAAACTAAGAGTCGTCAAATGGCCCAACAATCACACTTCTCAGCGGATGTCTGGAAAAGAGGAAAAATAATTAGAAACTCGCACCTCCATGATCATAGCAGAATTATCTACAACAGCCAAGACGTGGAAGCACACACACATCCCCTGATGGATGAACGGATGAAGATGTAGGGCACACACACACACACACGATGAAACATTACTCAGCCATAAAAGACGGAATGATGCCACTTGCAGCGTTTTTGTCCTTGGAACACTCGGTTTGTTCCTTTCTGAGCTGTCAGTGCAGAATCCTTGTTTCCATTTGTATTCGGTGACGGAGACATAGGTTTATTAAACCATTTTCTGCATTTTCATGCGTACTTGAAACTTCTACTATGTCTTGTTCTTTCTTATAAATGACAGATTGACTGCTTCAGTTTCCTACTATTCAATGTAAAATGCTCCTTTACTGTCAAGCTGCATTGCCACAGAGCCTATTTACCTCTTTGCGGTAGAGACTACTATGCATCCCTTAATATTCATTCTCTTCTTAGTCATAAAACTTTCAGCTTAGAGTTCTCCTAGCTTCTCTTGCATCTGGCCACATGACAAGATTTTGTTACTAAAAATGTAGGCAGAAGTGACCTGTGCAACTTCTGGGTTGGACCTAGCCCTTCCCATCCTCCTGAAGGAGGGATGGGATGCAGACGTGTGGTGAGCCAGTAAGGACCATGTGGACAGAGCGGGCAGGAGGAGCGTCTTTTCCCGCTGAAATTGCTCATTGCTAAGAGCATTTCCCTGGTGTTTGAAACAGCAGCTCCTTCAGTTATTGCCTCTCTGTACTTCTGACAATTTTTAAGTTGAAATACACACTACAGAAGTCTCCTGTCTCTACAGGGTATATGGGAGGCTTACCTGCTTGCCTCTGACTCAGCAGCTTTCTCCTTTGTGGAAAAATAATGTGAATTCTCCCTTACAGATCATGGTAAAAGGAGCAGCAGAAGGGGTATAGTATTTCTCCTTTGTTTCTTTTCAAACTTGTTACTCAGGGACAACACAAGTATGACGTGACCAGAATATGGATTAGATAGAGCTTTATAAACTTGAATATATTTTATTAACTCCATTATAGATATGTTAGGTAGTTTAGTAGATTAGGCATCTAAATAGGGCCCTAAATTATTACCCAGATCATAAGGAAAATCATCCTGCCAGGAACTGATCATGTTAAGAGAGATGATGGTGGTTAGCAGTAATGAATAGACTCTGAAAGTCACTGAAGCAGAAAATCCAGTGCTCAGGTGGAAAAACTGACCTTAGATAGAACAAATGCACATTTGAATATTGACATAAAAATATAAAATATCAATAAAATATATCCTGAAGCCCATTAAAGGAAAATTAAGCTAAAAAAAAATGTCTGTAGACTCTGAAGCTCAGATGCCTGCACTGAAGTCCCAGCTGTTACTTCCTCTCTGCGTCAGACTGGGCAGGTAGCTGAAGCTCTCTGTCCCAGCTGTCTCATACAGCTACTGGAGGGAGCAATAGTGTCTGCCTTGTAGGGCTGGGTGACTACTGCTGTGAATTGTGTCCCCATCCAGATTCACATGTTGAGGTCCTAACCCTTAGAACCTCAGAACGTACCTTATTTGGAAACAGGGTTGCTGCAAACGCCCTGCCCTGCTCCAGCACGGTTGGTGTGGTTATAGAAGGAGAAGTTGGCAGACAGACACACAGAAAGGGAACATCATGTGGAGATGAAGGCAGGGATTAGGAGGACGCTTCTGCAAGCCAAGGAGTGGCAAAGATGGCCAGCAAATCACTGGGGACTGGCAGAGGCACGGAACAGATTCTTCCTCCGTGCACTCAGAAGGCACCTGCCCTGCTGACACCCTGGTCCTGGACTTCCAGCCTCCAGGACCCTCAGACAATGAGCTTCTGTTGTTTCAGTCACCCAGCTTGTGGCGCTTCGTTACATGGACGTCCTAGCAGGTAATGCAAGTATTGAGTCAGGACCTGGGAAGCATTGTGAGCTGTATCTTGCACATGCCAAGTGTTCAGTAAAAGAAGTTAACAACTGTTCTGTAAAATTAGAAACCTTTCATTTGTGTTTTTATTTGCATAATTCCATGCAGCACTTACCCACTCCAGTCTTCTTGCCTAGAGAATCCCATGGCCAGAGGAGCCTGGTGGGCTGCTGTCCATAGGGTCGTACAGAGTCGGACACGACTGAGCGATTTAGCAGCAGCAGCACTTGCTTGGAAAATTCCATGGACAGAGGAGCCTGGCTGGCTACAGTAATTAGGAAGTTGGCACATTTTACCAAGACTAAATGATTTCTACATTTAAGGAACTGTCATGGAATTATATCAATGGCTATAACATACTTCATCAAATTATCATTTAGTTATAAATTATACCATTTTCTTACATATATTTTTAAATGAAAGCATGATAAACTAAAATGCATTCAGTTATAAGATGATTAATATGAAAACCAACAAAAGAGCCTCAAGAGAACTCTTAAGATCTCATTTATGGAAATCAACTTATGCCCTGAAGTACTGCAAACATTTGTATACTAATATACATCATTTTATTATATTTATCTGAGGCATTCTATTTATTTTTTACTAATGTAATTCTGATTCTTTCCCCCTGTACATGCAAATAAAGCCACTGTGTGTTGAGTTTTATGAGGAATTGCAGTTATCCTTGAGTTTAGAGCATTATTTCTTTTTTTTTTTTTTTCATTTTTTTTTCTTTTTTTTCAATTTAAGTCTGAATTTGGCAATAAGGAGTTAGAGCATTATTTCTTTACAGAAAAATGGCTTAGGGTTTTGTTACTTATTTATTTCACAGGTTTTGGCTAATATTTCAAACAGTAAAATTAAATACTTGGATCAAAGCATTAGTATTCTAGAAGATCATGCCATTTATAATGAAACTTTCTTTTTTTTTTTTTCTTTTTTTTTTCTTGGATTACCATGATATTGAATGGTTTGCCTTGGATATAATGAAACTTTCAAAAATTAAAAAATGATTATTTGTTTAGTACAGAATAATGTTTACTTTGAGGGATGAAAGCTTTAAAAAATGTGTTTGAATCATATGCGTTCTGAAAAAGGCTTCTAACATTGTTTTTAAAAATCTGCCTAAAAAGTTTAAAAATATTTCTGTTCTTCTCTTCTTGCTGCTGCTGTCTTGTTCAGTCTCCGTGAATATGTAAGATGACTAGAGCAACACACCGCCAAAAGCCCATCATTTAAGATCAAAGGCAGCTGGTCAGCGACTTCCCTGGTGGTCCAGTGGTTAAGACTCTGTCTTCCCAGTGCAGGTGGCCTGGGTTCAATCCCTTGGGAGGGAACTAGAGCCCACATGCTGCAACTGAGACCCAGTGCAGCCAAATAAACAAATAAATTTTAACAACAACAAAAGTCTGTTGGTTAGCAAGTACCATCAAAACAAAAGAATTTGTCATCTGACTGCTTATTTTGATTTCATATAGACAGAGCTTGAGTCTCAAGAAAGAATTGCATAATCTTTATGCAAAGACTATATAATCAACATGAGTTAGAGGAAACAGCTGTCATAAATTGACACTAAATTATTCAGAAACTCAAACGGCTAGTCGGAGAACAAAAGGTACCCAAAATGTCAGATAACTTTACTGGGGATAGCGCAGTGTTATTCATCTTGGACAATTCGGAGGCAGAAGTTACATTTGAAATCAATTCAAGTGAGCTGAAATTTAAACAAATAATCAAATACAATGCAGCCCCCCTGCCCTTTTTTGGTGAGGCAAGCCAATAAAATCAGGTCTGTAAAAGTATGTAATAAATGGTTTTCAGGTGCGTAAGAGTGCTACAGACTATATACTATTAACGTGAAAGGTGACTTATTTGCTCATATTTGCACTGATGTGAGAGTTGGACCATAAAGAAAGCTGGTGCCGAAGAATTGATGCTTTTGACCTGTAGTGTTGGAGAAGACTCTTGAGAGTCCCTTGGACTGCAAGGAGATCCAACCAGTCCATCCTAAAGGAAATCAGTCCTGAATATTCATCGGAAGGACTCATGCTGAAGCTGAAGCTCCAATACTTTGGCCACCTGATGTGAAGAGTTGACTCATTGGAAAAGACCCTGATGCTGGGGAAGATTGAAGGTGGGAGGAGAAGGGGAAGACAGAGGATGAGGTGGCTGGATGGTATCACTGACTCAATGGACATGAGTTTGAGCAAGCTCTGGAGTTGGTGATGGACAGGGAGGCCTGGCGTGCTGCAATCCACGGGGTCCCAAAGAGTCGGACACGACTGTGCGGCTGAACTGAACTGAACTACATATAAAATAGACAAGCAACTAGGATACACTGCACAGCATGGGGAATGAGACCCATCATCTGACAGTAACCCACAATGCAATGCAACCTGCAAAAGGTCTGAATCAGCACGCTGCTTAACGTGATACTGGAAATCAACAACACTTTAATTTAAAGAAGTTGTTAAAAATGCAGCTGAGATCCTGACTATTTATAATGCAGCAAGAGGGTATTTTTACATAGTGGAACATCGTATCTGAACCTCCTGGGTGCAATTTAAAAGACTTAGTTCCTTCTTCACATACAGCCAATGGATCTCGGATCCTTTTTAATTGCTTAAAATCTGAGCTAACCAAAAAAATCAAATAAGCAAAAATTGGATAAATGAGATTTATGTGCAAATTTTGCACAAAATAAGATTAGAGATATTTTTAAAAGCTGCAACTCAAATTTCAGAGTTTTAACTTGGTCATTAAAAAAATGTATTAAACTTTATTATTTAGAACAGTTCTTCCCTTACTTTTAAAATTTTATTTAATTTTTATTCACATAACATAAAATTCACCACTCCTCTTAAAGTACCAAATTGTATTTAGTACATTTTCAATCTTGTACTACTATCTAGTTCCAGAACCGTGTTGCCACCCCAAAAGAGAAGTCATTAAACAAACATTCCCCATCCCACCTTTCCCCCACCCCTACCCCTTGACACCAAGCAACGGGTACTTTATCTCTATGTATTTGCCTGTTCTGTATATTTGATAAATCATTTTAAGCTATATAATTTAGTGGTTTTTAGTGTATTTCAAAATGTTACGTGCAATCACCACTAATTTCCAGAACATTTTCAAAATGTTCTTAAAAACAATTACACCCATTGGTCATCAACCCTAATCCCCCCTTCCTCCAACCCGTTAGCTGCCAGTGTGCTTTATGTATCTATGGGTTTACCTTCCATGGATATTGTATATAAATAGACTCACACAGCGTGTGGTCTCTCGTGCCTGGCTTCTTTCACTCAGCATAATGTTTCTACGGCTCATCCATGTTGTAAACTATATCAGTATTTCATTCCTCTTGTGGCTGAATGATATTCCACTGCTAGTAGGTTGACGTACAATGCATTGTTTGAACACCTGCTTTCAATCCTTTGGGGGGTATATACTACCTAGAGGTGGGATTGCTGGGTCTTATATAATTCTATGTTTAGCTTTCTGAAGAACTACTGAACCGTTTTCCATAGCGACTGCACTATTTTATATTCCCATCATTAATGCACAGAGATGTGAATTTCTCCATATCCTCGTCAACACTTCTTTTTCCTTTTTTGGTTACAGCTATCCTACTTAGATGGGAAATAGATGGGGAAACAGTGGAAACAGTGTCAGACTTTATTTTTTGGGGCTCCCAAATCACTGCAGATGGTGACTGCAGCCATGAAATTAAAAGACGCTTACTCCTTGGAAGAAAAGTTATGACCAACCTAGGTAGCATGTTGAAAAGCAGAGACATTACTTTGCCGACTAAGGTCCATCTAGTCAAGGCTATGATTTTTCCAGTGGTCATGTATGGATGTGAGAGTTGAACTGTGAAGAAGGCTGAGTGCCGAAGAATTGATGCTTTTGAACTGTGGTGTTGGAGAAGACTCTTGAGAGTTCCTTGGACTGCGAGGAGATCCAACCAGTCCATTCTGAAGGAGATCAGCCCTGGGATTTCTTTGGAAGGAATGATGCTGAAGCTGAAGCTCCAGTACTTTGGCCACCTCATGCGAAGAGTTGACTCATTGGAAAAGACTCTGATGCTGGGAGGGATTGGGGGCAGGAGGAGAAGGGGACGACCGAGGAAGAGAAGGCTGGATGGCATCACCGACTCGATGGATGTGAGTCTGAGTGAACTCTGGGAGTTGGTGATGGACAGGGAGGCCTGGCGTGCTGTGATTCATGGGGTCACAAAGAGTCAGACATGACTGAGCGACTGAACTGAACTGAATGATGGATGATGTTGAGTGTCTTTTCCTGGACTTGTTGGCCACTTGAATATGTTCATTGGGGAAGTGTCTACTCAAGCTCTTGGTCCATTTTTGAATTAGGCTGTGTTTCTGTTGTTGAGTTGTGCGGGTTCTTTAAATAGTCTGGCTATCAGATCTTTATCAGATACATGATTTGAAAATGTCTTCTCCCAGTCTGTGAATTATTTTCCATCTCTTGATAGTGTCTTTGGACACAACTTTAAAGTTTTGATGGAGTCCATTTCTGTTTCTGTTTCCTGTGCTTCTGAACCATTGCCACATCCAAGGTTGTCAAGATTCACTCGTACATATTTTCTTCTAAGAGTTTTATATAGTTTTAGCTTGAATATCAGGTCTCTTGATCCACTGAGTTAATTTTTACGTATGGTATGAGGTAAGGATGCAATTCATTGTTTTGCAAGTAGGTACCCGGCCAGTTGAAATATGGACTGATAAAGGTAGCACGATCAGTGTGTGCTATGTCTTATGCACATTATATTTGTTCTAAGGCATCTCTCAGGAGTTAACTGGAAGTAAGAGACAAGTTGGAATATCCAGGGAATGAAATATGTAAATTAAGTCCACGCTGGGTCTCCACAATTTTCATAATATGAGTAAGTGCAAGGAAAATTTATGAGCAAATATGTGACCCTTACTTCCATCTGCCACACTGAAATTCACATAGGACAGTCACACTGAAGTCGTACATAAATGTAACTTAGACAATTCATGGGCATTTAGTTTAATGGAATAATAATAAATTTTAGCTGTGAAACGCTTCTGTGTAAAAGAAGTCACAGCGACCTTGTTTATCTGCTCTGTGAAGAATTTTTTTTTTTTAACACAGATTAGATTTTTAGAATTGGGATAACATGCTTCTTTGGTGAAGATATTAATTTTCTTCTCAGAGTTCATGCCACACTGGTGATTCATTTGTCGATCTCAAAACTGCCTGCCACATACCTTTCTGAACAAAAGTGATAATACTAGATATAGAATTTTGAGCAGAACATTCACTATTATTTAAGAATTTCTTCCCAGTTACCATGACAATGTGATCACACAGCTGAAAGGGCTTGGAGAGATTCAAACAATCTTTCCAGCAGGAAAGATACTGTTGTTATTTTCTAGGCACGTATTACACTAGTCAAACAACTATCAAAGGGAAAACTTGTGGTGTAAACGCTAGAGCCAGGTCAACGATCGCATGCATTTGTCTTATTACGATATACTCTAACTGACCATAATACAGCTTTTATCAGGCTACCCCCTCCATATTCTGAAATCCCCTCCCTCCAGTAGAAAGCGAATTGTGTACATGGGCAAAACTAGATCTTAAATGGGGCAAACACGTTTGAGAGGTTCAAGCACGTGCTCGAACAATAGCAGGTATGTTGAAACTTCACTGACTCCTCTGTCCCCGTGAAAAATTAGCTCGAGCTTAGCCTCTAAGTTAAAGAACGGAATGACTATTTCATGAGCTAAGAGCCCTTACTCCTGGCAATGATCTCATGAATAACACTGTTTCATGCAACAATTTTGTGGAAATTATCCCTTTTGTGGAAATTATCACTAAAGTTAACATTTAATTTTGTGACAAACAGCCATTCAGTGCATTTTAAAGAGCTTGTGCCACGCCATGGAAGTGAAGAGTCACAGCAACAGGGAAAAGGCCACCCACACCCCAGGTACTCTACACCCTTAAGCAGCCCCACAGGCCCTGCCCATCCAAATCTGGTTGCACATTTATCCTGCCAACAGGCTAGACATGAACGTAGGGACTGAGAGAAGCAGCCCGCGCTAGAAGAAACTCTTTACTGACCACTGCATTGCCCATTCAGCTCCCAGCATCCATGCGTGGCACCGCGGGGTGTAACTGTGGAGATACACTGAGTGCAATATTTAGAGGCCACAGGTAACTGGGAATCCTCCTCAGACCATTTGCTGGGACAAACTACCACTGCATTACATAGGACGTTGATTCCTATTTTTATTCATGAAGAAATGGATCCTCTTTCCCTAAAAGAAAAAAAAAGAAATCTTCACCTAACTTATTTCCATTGCTTTAATTATGCCAATTTTAAAAATTGAGATCAAAATATAGTGTTGCTGATTCCATCTCCTATATACCATATCTTCCCTTTTATTGCTTCTGGGACCGTTTGATTCTTTCTGATTTTTTCTTAACGTAAGCTGGTCCCTACTTTTCTCAACCCATTTGTCATTACACATGATGTTCTAAAACAAACTGGGTTCTCAGGCAGGTATTTTAAATGTTTCTTTTTTTTTTTTTCCCCCTTGCCATGTAGTAATCCTCTTTGGAGGGCCTGATGTTCTATTGAACACTTAGAGAAATGTTCTTCTCTTGGGTTGCAGACAGTTTTATGAGCTTTGATCTGATTTTCTCCACTCACTCACCCGTGAGAAGAATGCAATTTAGCCAGGCTTAGTGTTAGGATAACAGCAAGAGTTCACAAATTAGCCTGCTCACAGAGAAGTGCACTTTGCTGCTCCGTGCTCAGCACATTCTGTAACTTAAAATGCCCTGCACCTTCCCCACCAAAATAGAAGACCTTAGAAACATTTTATTTTCTCTGAGGTATGTGGTCCCACAACCACCCTCTAGGTAGGAAAAGATTCCCACGGAAGTCCCATAGGGTGAAAAATATCTTGTCCAATTGGCGTCCAATTCGGAGGACAAAGGCCTTATGTCAGAGCCTCGCGATTTATCAGTGCTGTGTCCACTCAAGCCCTGATCAGACGCTACATCGAAAGATTACACTAGGCCTCCTCTCTGCCTTTCAGAGGCTGGTCAGGCGCTACCATCTCTAGTCGTTTGGAGCAACTGACCATGCTTGACATCTAATCAGAAAAGGACAAAGAATCTTAAAGCTGCGTGCACACTGGAGACTCCTGCAGAGCTTTAAAAAACCCAAGACTGACACCTTGGTCCCAGCCCGCCAGCCCAGAGACTCTGAGATTGCTGTTTTTCAGTGTTCCTCAGGGGAGGCAAATAGCCAAGGCTGAGAACATTGACCTTGTGTTGCTCCTCACTTTTGTTTGATTTCAACTCAGCTGCCATGGAGAAGAGCCCTGTAATGCAGTAAAATTTAGTTCCCAAACCCGTAGCACAAGCATTTTGGGGGGAACTTGTTTGAAGTTAATTTTGAGACCTCACCGCAAGACATCAGAAACACAGGGAGTAGGACTCAAACACATATGTCTTAAATGCCTTCTAGGTGCAATGAGCAGACACGAATTACTATCTATAAAAGATAAAAAAGGCCCTAGCCTTTAGCACAGGGAACTACATTATCTTGCAATACACCCTATGATAATATGAAAAAGAATACATACACATACTCATATATCTGAATAAATTTGCTATACACCAGAAACTAACACAATATTTAAATCAACTATGCTTCAATAAAAAATAAATAAAAATTACAAATGCCCTCCAGGTGATTCAGAGGCATGCCAAGGTTTAAAGTATGAAAGATATTAAGGATTTTCCAGACTTTCAAAGTCCTACAGCAGAGACACACACAGAGCATCAAACCTTGCCGCGTCCCTCCAGGGTCCAGAGCTTTAGGAAACTGGCTGATGCCGTCTCTTATTTCCCTGTTTTCTGCACTGCTGTTCATAAAAGTCCTATCTGAACCCCACATCTGCTCAGTTCTTTAGAAGTTTCTGATACCCCTGTGAAATTATGTTTCCCCACTCAGATATTTCGATGGACAACACAGTAGGAAGTTAAGTCAAGGGGTCTGGACCCTCAGACTCAGGTACCTTCTGGCCCCAGAACTGTTAAGGCAGATTCTTTATATGAAATCAAACAAGCATGAATGGCTCAACACGGAGCAGTTCTTTCTCTCAAAGTCTGAAACTCAGATTGTGAGCTCAGACATGACTTGGCAGTTGGAAACTCAATAAAACAGCATTAGGGCAGGCTAACTGTGAATCAATCATTTTTATGTTTAAGGAAAAAAAAAAAGGAAGAAAAAAAAAAGGGAGAAAAAGAAGCTGCTGGATAGCTCTTCTTTTAAATGCCTGCTTGACCTGCGGCTTTTCTCTCCCCCTCCTCTGGATTTTTCCTCCCTCAAGGGAATTACATGATGACAGAAAGGCCTCTTTAAAGGGTCAGTGGGAGAGATGGGTGGTTGATGGATGGTCTCCATTTCTTTTAAATGGCAATCAATAATAATAAAAGAAAAAGCTGGTTTACAAAATAACTTGAAACGTTTCTGGAATCAAGAGAAACAGTCAGTAGATGCCATGGACTGAATTGTGTGTCTCCTTGCCTACATCCACCTGCTGAAGCCCCAACCCCTGGGGTGACTGTTACCTGGAGGTAATTAGGAAGTCATTATGGTTTGTCGTTGTTTAGTTCCTCAGACAAGTTGGACTCTTTTGCGAGCCCATGGACTGGAGCCTGCCAGGCTTCTCTGTCCATGGGATTCTCCGTCCATGGGATTCTCCAGGCAAGAATGCTAGAGTGGGCTGCCATTCACTTCTCCAGGGCATCTTCCTGACCCAGGGATCGAACCCGGGTCTCCCTCATTACAAGCAGATTCTTTACTGGAGGAGCATTTAATTCATGCTAAAATTTTAATTCAAAGATGATATTCCTAAAAGGAAGGCAGTAAAAATTCACTCCAAGTCATGGATACATTCTGCATGTTAAATGTTTTCTGATCTATGACCAATGGAGAATCTTCCTGAAATTCTAATTTGCCTTATCAAGCTTAAGAGTTGATGGGTTGATGAATGCCTCATCCCTTCTACATGAGACCACACGTCATGGTCCATTCTCTGGCCATGAGGCCACGTCAAGTCCACTCAGTAAGCCATTCCCGGGCAAAGAACAGCCTGGGAGCACCTCTCTGAGTAGGGAATGCTTCTGGGGAAATTTACACCCAGAACAGCGGGGAAGAGAGGTCAGTTCATGGGCATGACCCATGGAATATTGTTGCTGATCTCTGAAAGGATCGTGTCTAGAACTCAGGCCACCTTAAACCAAGAAATTTTCCAAAATTATATCAAAAATGTAATTTTCATTAAACTATTAAGTAAGCTAATACCTTAAAGACAAGAAAATATCATAAAGACAATGCCCATTTCCTTACATTAACATAATTCAAAGTGTATCTCATGAAAAACATGTGCTGTACTATAGGCTAATGGGAATTTCTTAAAAAATTAATACAATTATTTATAAATATTAAACACATTTTATATTTGTAATTGCATGTGAATGTATATGTAAAAAATACTAAACAAGCATGTGTGTATCTGTAGAGCAATTATGCCACCCTGTATTCAATGGTTCTGTTTTTTTAAATGACAAACTGCCTTCTGGAAATGGTATGGCATGTAACCAAATGCCTGAAAATTTAGCATGTTTGACCTGAATGTTAATTCATAAACAACACTACTAACCAAGAATCCATTAATAAGCAAGACATCTGCATGATTACTTTTGGTAAATGTGGTTTTTCTTCTTTGAAATGACAATGTATAGTGATAATATTACTTGATGTTTCTTGCCCTTAACCTCATCGCAAGCGTGCATGGTAGCTCTGCAGCTACTATTGGTGTCTTCTTGACTTGTTATAACTTACAAAAGCAGGACTTCCCTGGAGGCTCAGTGATAAAGAATCTGCCTACTGATGCAGGAGACCCGAGTTCGATCCCCACCCGGGAGGATTCCGCATGCCGCGGAGCAGCTAGGCCCGTATCCCACAACTATCCAGCCTGTGCTGCAGAGCCCTGGAGCTGCGACTACTGAGCGCAGGCACCCTGGAGCCCACGCTCTGCCCCCGGGGGAGCCACCGCAGCGAGAAGCTGGTGCGCCGCAAGTAGAGTCGCTCTCGCTGTCTGCAACTAGATAAAAGTCCGCCCAGCAGCAAAGGCCCAGTACAGCTCCAAATAAATAAATTGTAAAAGAATAAAATAAAAAGCTCCCCGGTAAAAAAGCTTGAGGAAATGTCCCCGCCAGCTTGGAGGAAGAGGAAGAAACGGAGACTGGTACAACCAGCACATATAGAGGCGCGCTGAGTACCCTGAGGAGCAGTGTAAAGGGAGCGACATCTCCAAGACCCGCGTGCAGCCGCCTGGCATCCAGGAAACAAGATGCAGCCATGCGCATAGCGTCAGGCCGCTGGCGTCGCTGCATGCTCCTGCCCCTGCCCCGTTCACGCCCGCAGCCCCCGCTCAGCTACCTCTAGCACCCCCTTCCTCCTCATTAAGGGTGAAGCAATCAAGGCGGCAGAGGGTGAGTGAGTATGCAAAACCGCTACAGCTGCCATCCCCCCGAGCCACAAGTCAGCTCGGGTGGAAAACAGGGAAGCATAATGGTGCCTTAAGGGAGGGCAGAACTGATGAGAAGGGGGATGCAACCTGCATACCAATGTAAGCAAGTTAAAAATTCAAGTTCTCACAAAGAAATGGAGTCCACAGAGGAACAGCAGCAACCTGTGATGTAGGTTAGTAAGAGGACCCGTGCATGCCCAGTCTCGTCTGGCTCTCGGTGACCCCGCGCACTGTAATCCACCAGGCTCCTCGGTCCATGGGACTCCCCAGGAGTACTGGAGTGGGCTGCCACTTCCTTCTCCAGGGGATTTTTCTGACCCAGGGTTCAAACCCGCATCTCCTGCATTGGTAGGTGGATTCTTTACCACTGAGTCACCTGGGAAGTCTAAGACCATGACATTACAGAGCGAAACAAACCCATATCCTTATGGAACAGGTTACTTACGCTAGACCTCAGAGCTAGGAGGGGAGTTTGAAGAAATTCTGTCTTGAAAGTAGGATGTAGTTGTTTTCAGAGAAAGAACTAAGTTTACCTTTGAGACAGATATTCTCAGAATTAAGAACTATAATCCAAGTAAATTATTTAGGAGAACAAAGTAAGTATTCACACGCTCCAGGGGGAAACTGAGGTCATCATTAACCAAAAAGCAGATGATTCAAGTGAACACGTGTCATTTTTTTAACATATTAATGATCATTATTTATTGACTCAAGTATTGATGCTACATTTTTCGCAAAGATAATATATTTAGTTTATGAGTTTGTCTGTTTTTCAAATGCATTTTTATTGGAGTATAGTTGCTTTAGAGTGTTGTGTTAGTTTCTACTGTACAGCAAGGTGAATCGGCTATAATCTAAATATGTCCTCTTGTTTGGACTTCCTTCCCATTTAGGTCACCACAGCTGGCTCAGATGGTAAAGAATCTGCCTGCAGTGCAGGAGAGCTGGGTTGGATGCCTGGGTCGGGAAGATCCCCTGGAGAAGGGCATGGCAACCCACTCCAGTACTCTTGCCTGGAGAATCCCATGCGCGGAGGAGCCTGGCAGGCCGCAGTCCATGGGGTCGCACAGACAGCCCTGAGCAGAGTTCCCTGAGCAGAGTAGGTTCCTCCTAGTCATCTAATTCACACACAGCGCGGACAGCATAGCTGTCAATCGTCTCCCGATTCACACCCTCTCCCCTCAACAAAGCGGGAGGAATGGGGAGCACGTATCCCTTTTCTCGTTTAGTAGTAGTCCTTCATTACGCTGTAAGCCCTAAGTAGGTGAGCGCTAAGGTGTCTCTCAATGCTCCCTTCAGCCCACACATCACAGGGACTAGCACACAATAGGCCTTCATGCATGGTGGCTGGATAAATACAGGAATCAAGCATAAACCACTGGTGCTATGGATATAACTTCTAAAATGGGAAGACAGAACCAGCCCATCAACAGTGCTTGCCATGGAATTATCAACTCCAATTAGAGGCACATTTTCACTCTGAAGGATTTTCATATACGCTAAAATATGAAACATGTTAAAAATAGATCTGGTACAGAATTTATCTAAGAGGTTAAACTTTAAGCTATATTTATCTTCCACTGTTTTAAGTTCAGAAATAATGACTCATTCTTCTGTTGTACAGTAGCATCTGTTAAAGGTCACTGCCGTTGTTGCCTCACAATAAACCCTTTTATTAGACTCAGAAAACTGTATGAGCTGGTTGCAAAGTGAAAGGGCACTTCGTAATTAAATTCTGACACGTACATTTTTTGTCATATTGAAGGTTTCGTGAATCAGGGCAGGTGACGACAGAAGAAATGCATGTGAATACAAGCACGTACCTTCTCTTACCATGATTTCTGAAAACATCTCACGGCAGAAGTTATTGTATGATCACATGGATGATTTTATTTCTCAAAATAAAAGTTTCAGAGGCTGAAACTGGGTTGTTTTCTTGGGCAAATCCCGCAGAGTTCCAATAACAGTCCATGGAATTCTCCAAGCCAGAATACTGGAGTGGGTAGCCTAGCCCTTCTCCAGGGGATCTTCCCGACCCAGGGAATGAACCCAGGTCTCCCGCATTGTAGGCAGATTCTTTACCAGCTGAGCCACAAGGGAAGCCAAATATACCAGGAGAGTGGGTCAGATTCTAGCCTGGCCATTTTTTAAGCTGCAGCATGTCATTGAACCATTAAACCTCAGTTTTCGCATCTGTCAAATGCAGCTTAAAAACAAAGCTACTTTTTAAAGAGTTATTTGGGGATTAAATAATACAATACACATACAACAGGTGCTGGCATCTTGAATGTGTCCAGTGAACTTTAGCTGATCCTGAAAACAATGACCACCTCCAGCCACTTGCATTGTCCCAGGGACAGTTCTACACACTCAGCAAACTTGACTCACTGACTCCTCATATCACTCCTTTCAAGTAAATATTTGCATTATCCTGCATCTGCACAGAAGACACTGGGGCACAGAAAGACTGTGTAACTTGCCCAGACTCAGCTAATAAACTGCAGAATTGGAATCTGGATCTAGGCAATCAAGCTCAAGAATGCAAGCTCTGTATAATTTCACATTAGCCATTCATGTGGCATTGTTAAAATCAGATCACTCTCTCATAAGCAGAAGAAATATACCTGTACTATTAGCTTAAATCAATATGCATGGTAAGATTCTAAGGAAATTAGAACTGTTACTTGTACAAGGGAAATAAAAGAAAGGACTCAATTTTAGAAAAGGTCTCTGCATCTGTCTTTTTCTTGTGAATATCTATCCAGTCATTTTTTATTCTGTCATATTCGGTACACACATATTTCCATGTAATTATTTAAATACAGTGGACTTAAGATCTTCTTTAAATTTGTATCTGCTATTTGACTGTTTACAAAGGATGTTCTCTGAATGTAATTCAGATTCCTTTCTTTTAAGTATCTAGCTCAGCTTGACACTGAATGTTAAGAAAATTTCTTAGTGCTTTTCCTGATAGCTTAACATGATTTAAACCATGGATTTGCTTTCACAAAGTGAAATGTAGAATCAATGACTGCATTGTCAAGAGAGGAAGAGGGACTACTGGAGACAATATATAACCTACAGTGCTTTCACACTGCAATATCTTAACAAAAAAAAAAAGAATTGGGATGGAGGCAAACTTGCTCCCTTTTATGCAGCATTATCAAGAAAGAACTGGAAGTGTGAGTGATCTGGGTACTTAGTATATGCTAATGTCTTGTAATTATTATTCAATTTTGGAAACCTTGGGTATTGAGGTCAGGAGGCAATCCCATCAGAGGAATACTTTAACTGAAAGGGAAATGAGATTCTGAGAACGCCACTGTATGGTGATAATGGGGTACCACTGAAGTACAGATACAGATATGTCTCTAAAGTAACCCATATATTAAGATCACATACTTTATTGGCCCAAAACACAGACATAGGAAGAAGAAAGACATTAATAATAATTTAGCAAACACTTTTTAAATGATTATGTATCAGACATATTATGTACTGCAGCTGCAGAGGATTAGACCATATTTTCAAAGTTCTTACAAAAAAAATGTAAAAAGAGGCCCGTGCACAGAAAATCAGCATATAACATTAGAGGTACAAGCCAGCAGAAAGTTTCCACAGCTCTCCTCAGAGACTTAAGGGGGTTCTGGAACCAGAAAAAGGTAACCCCCCCCCCCCCTCCCAAAGATCTCATGCTAACCTGCTGAGAGTTTGGAGTTTTATCTTGAAGGTTATGGGATGCTGTGTGAGAATTTTAAAGATGGGAAACCTCTTATTCGGATATGAGTCTCAAAACAGTTCATTTGCCTTTGGGCTACAGCAAGGAAGAATGTGGGTAGGAAGGGAGGATGTTGGCAGCTTGAAATCTTTTAAGAGTGATCTGCAATGAACAGTCAAGACAGAATGTGAGGAACGGCAGTGTCAGAGGAATGGGTAGAAAGAGGGTGGTTACAGAAATATCCAGGAGGCACAATGAGGACGTCGGGGGCAGGTTAGACATGGAAGAAGAAAAAGAAGCCCTGCACAAACGGGTAGGTTTGAGGTTCAGAAGTAAAGGAAATGAGGGACTCCCCTGGTGGTCCCGAGGGTAAGAGTCTGCCTGCCAGTGCAGGAACTCGGGTAAGATCCCTCGTCTGGGAGGAGCCCATGTGCCCGGGTAACATAGCTGCTGAGCCTGTGCTCTAGAGCCCGCGAGCCTCAAGTACTCAGCACACACGCTCCAGGTACTGAAGCCCTGCCTGCCTAGAGCCTCTGCTCTGCAGCACGAGAAGCTATGCCTGAGAAGGAAGCCTGCACGCTCTGAGCAAAAGCAGCCCCAGCTCCTCACAACTCGAGCAAGCCTGCATGCTGCAACGGGGTCCTGCTGCTAAGTCACTTCAGTCGTGTCCGATGTGTGACCCCATAGACAGAAGCCCACCAGGCTCCCCCGTCCCTGGGATTCTCCAGGCAAGAACACTGGAGTGGTGCCATTTCCTTCTCCAGTGCATGAAAGTGAAAAGTGAAAGTGAAGTTGCTCAGTCGTGTCCGACTCTTGGCGACCCCATGGACTGCAGCCCACCAGTCTCCTCCGCCCATGGGATTTTCCAGGCAAGAGTACTGGAGTGGGGTGCCATCGCCTTCTCCCACAACAGAGTACTAGCACAGCCAAAAACAAATAAATAAGACTAAAAAGAAACAAAGGAAACGAAGCCAACTAGGGGAAGGTTGGTGTGAGGAGGAGAAAAGATTAGTTCTGTCTGTGAACATCTGAGTTTGAAGAATCCACCAGACCACCAATAAAAATGCTCAGCCAGAGTAGAATCCTGGGAGGTGGCTTTGTGGGGGCAGTGAGTCCACCATCGCCCCGGTTCACTGGCATTTGATTAAAAGCAACTTTCCTTTCTAACAACAACGACAACAGCAAAGCCCAGCCAGTATATAACTGGATATATGGATCTGGAGCTCAGTAGAGGAGCGCAAACTTGACAGCAAGATTTGGAAGTCATCGATTCACTGAGGCGATGACTGCAGCCAAGAGACCAGATAAGATCGCACAGGGTAGATGAGCAGCATGAGAAGTTACGTCACGGGACAAAGAAGCCCACAGGCCGGTCGTATTTAAAGGACAGACAGGAAAGAAGAGGCTGAGAAACTTTAATGAACAAACAGGACAAGAAATCAGAAGGAAACCCACCGCGTATGTGGCCAAGAAGCTGTTTCCCGCTTGACTTCCTGGAACAAAGGGGTAATCAATCAACAACGGCGAATCCCATGGCATTTTCAGAGATATAAAGAATTAAATCATCTTCTCGAAGAGGACTGGACACACAGAGAATATGAGTCTTGTGTGGATGGTCTTGCTCTTCGCAAACAGAGGAGCTCCAAAGCATGCCCTTCTTTCCTCCAGACGGTGGACCGCAGCCTGGGTCTCACCGCGCAAAAGACCACGCGGAGGAGGACGCGCCGTCAGTGAGAGATGGGCCGCCGGGAGCCAGAGCAGGGCGCCACCCAGCGCCAGGGTCAGAACCAGAGAAAGGTGAGGATACCTACCCTTGTCTTCAGCAAGCGACAGACGATGATCCGATGATGGTCAACGAAACATACAGGACGTGATGAGAGGGGGCTTTCCCAAGAGACTTCCCTCTGTGCCGAGGAGAAGGCACGCGTGTGACTCCTTCCTTGATGCGACTTCCCACTCTGGCCTTTGAACCCTGTCCTTTAGCCTGACTTACGGGGGATGACAGAGCCTCCAGATGGAAGGAAACCGGGTCCTAGATGACATTACTGAATGCCTGAAACAGACTAAAAAAGAGTCTAACAGAGACCAGAGACGAAAAAGAGTCATATACAATTTGGCCACCGAACAATAAAAAACACTAAAAAAGACTAAAAATCACTCAACTCTGGACTTGTTATGTGAAAAAATCATCAACCCACACAGTGTAAGTCAATGCAGTCAGACATTCTGTGAATTATAGCCGAGAGCATCCTAACTGATATACCCTATATACCCAAGGGCTTAGATGATGTTATTTAGACATAAATGGAATAAATCTCCTTTCTCTGAACAGGAACGATGTAAAGCTACCTTTGAAAAAAATTATTACTGTGTAAAAAACTGTCCAACAAGTATGATCTTTTAATATATTTTCCTACTACAATGGAAATGCCTATTTTGACAAAGGCAGCTGAAGCACACAGCCTGGAGTACCCATCATGCCTGTAGAAACTTAGGATGAACGGTTCCAGGAAAATCTGGGAAAGAGCTGAGATGCAGGTCAACAAATAAATAAGCTCTACGCCGTATCTGTGGTTGAGTTTCAACACAGGAGGAGACCATCGTGTCAGGAGAATGGATTAAGATGTGTAAATAAACCCCTCACCGCGCACACACCCCTCCAGCGTCCCAGCCAAGGTCAGAAGCCAGGTTTTTGTGTTTTTAAAATGTCCAGACGCAGTGCCTTGCACTGATTGGCAGCATGCACCTCTCTATACGAATGCCCTTGCAGACCGCAGCAAATGGAACCGTTGGGTCAGGATTAAAGTGACTGTAGAAAGAACTCCAGCAGAGGCACATTATTAGAGCCGAAGGCTTTCTCAGGCAGGAGTCCTCCAGGTAAACACTGCCTGGAACAGACATCTCGCCACACCATTAAGACTCTGCTGGAGCAATAAGAGGAATCTGCCGTTTGCAAGGGTGCCTAGGGATGTTGCTTTTCATTCCCCCAAATTCCCTTTATTCCTCTGATCTTACAAGATTAGCAAAGAGTGACCTGTGGGTGCACAAAGAGTTGGTAGACATTAGTGATACTTATCTCAGCAAATGAGTGATACTGACCTTTATCTCAGTAAACAAGAAAGTTCTCATCGAAGCTTGAGCTTTTTTTTCATATCAAAGATACAGACTTAACCCGAATATATTCTTGTGATGACTGATGTGAATTTTCTAAAGCAGCGAGGATGGTCCCCTACAGACGTGGTGTAGGACAGAGTCCCCTGAGTGTTCTAAGTCACGGAGAACCTTCCCTTGCTCTCCTTTGACCCCAACATAATCCAGCTCTCAAAGTCCCTAGGTAAATATATTGTCTCCTTAAAATCTCCCCAGTGACCTAAGCCAAGTCATCAAGTTCTTCCTGAGTGTCTCAGATAATGTATCGATTATACGGAAATTTCCTTTTGTTTGGGAATTATCTGTTTCCATTTGGTTCCTGGGATTCACAAAGTGCAACAGTAACCGCAGGGCTCCCGGGACAAGGACGAGGCTCTGCACAGGAGACAGCAATGTGATTACGGTGTGTGGACACACAGGGGCACAGACAGACCCTCTGGATGCCGGCAAGTAACAGCCACTGTGTTCTTCTTCCAAATAAGACGTTCCTGTTGGCTTTGATTGTAAGAAATATGCTGTGTGTGTCTCGAATCACATGTGTTGTTATCTGCTTAGCCAAAGTGTTTGTAAATCGAACAGAGAGATTCCTCTGTGGTGAATGTGTTTCTGGATTCTGAGGGAAAAGGGAGCCCTTTTGGCAAATGTGGGACTTCATAACTCTAAGCTTAATACAATACTTTTCCAAGGGCAAAGAGGACAATTCTGCATCAATCCACAGGCAGAGGTGAAAGCGATGATTATTAATTTTTAACAAAGCCTAATCAGAGAATTAGTAGTGTTGGGACTTAGGGCAGGCTGCCCCCAAATACACCAAGGTAGCATATTGTTTATTTTTAATTAAAGCTCCTGAAGTAACAGCCGCACAAGAAGGACACGCTGACTGTTCTTTGTCTCCCTGAAAGCAGGAAGCAAATCTCCCACGGGAAAGGCACCCTCCCTGTATCAAGAGGGTAGAAGGCATCCTTAACACAGACACAGAAAACCTAGTGTCCCAAAGACTGTATGAACAAATCTTGGTACTTCTTCATTTATTTATTACCCCAAGCCCTAACTTCTTTATCTTGTCAGTTCTTCACAAATATATATATATATATTGTCTAAAAGGTAAAAGCTGCCTGCTTTGGCCACTTCTCCGAGCCCCATCACTTTGGGTTTCCCAAACACACAAAATAAAAATTTGATTTTCTCCTGTTAAACTGGCTCATTATCAGTTTAAAAATTGTTAGATCAGCCAGAAAAAGCTAAGATGGATAGAGAAAATTTTTTCTCCCTAACAGTAGTATTGGTGTTGTGCAGTTTCAAGGAAACCAGGACACCACCATTTCAGAGGCGACCTCTGCGAACCAGTAGCAACAACAACACAGATTCAAAGCATCCTTTGATGTCAGATACCAGAAAATTCCAAGATCCTCCATTTCAGTGAAAACCAATTCTGAGTCCGATGGGAGCAACTTTTCAAGTCCCCCTCATCCAGGTCATTGGGTCAAGAAAAGTCTTCCTTCACGTGGCTTTGAAACTTTATGTTTAAATCTGATTCAACTATCTTGACAACATCGTTGACTGGAAATTTCTTGAGATTGTATTAGAATAAACGAGGTGCTGTCTGCTTTTCATTAAGGACCAATTAACTGGAGATATTCTGTTTGTAATTCCTCTTTAGAATGTGGGCATACTGACTTGCTGGCAGTCAACCCCTGTTAGGCAGGCTCTAACAGAATGGAGAAGGAAATGGCAATTCACTCCAGTGTTCTTGCCTGGAGAATCCCAGGGACAGGGGAGCCTGGTGGGCTGCCACCTACGGGGTCGCACAGAGTCGGACACCACTGAAGCGACTTAACAGCAGTAGCAGCAGCAACAGAATGACACAGATGGTGCGGTATTGAAAGTCTTTATGTCTTTCACTTAGGTGTTGCTAAAATCACCACCTATATCAATACTTACCTTACTTAACTTGGAATAAAGCAGTGCTGCAGAAGATTCCTTTTTAAATACAAATATATGATCTTAGGCTGCAGTGTTTTGACCCACTAGTTGTCACTAAAACCTTGCTCATTCCATGAGCAGAAAGACAGTCCTGAGAAGGATGACAGGCACGTCTGGAGGTGGGATAAAGGCCAAAAAGGTGAACTGGAGCGTGAGCAGGGCGTAATGATGGATGTTCAGGCCTGAATCGTGCTCCACAAAATTCCTATGTTGAAGCCCTACTCCTCCTGTGACTGTGCTTGGAGATGGGGCATTTTGGGGATAATTAAGATTAAATACAGAGTACATCATGCAAAACGCTGGACTGGAAGAAGCACAAGCTGGAATCAAGATTGTTGGGAGAAATATCAATAACCTCAGAGATGCAGATGAGACCACCCTAATGGCAGAAAGTGAAGAGGAACTAAAGAGACTCTTGATGAAAGTGAAGGAGGAGAGTGAAAAAGTTGGCTTAAAGCTCAACATTCAGAAAACTAAGATCATGGCATCTGGTCCCATCACTTCATGGGAAATAGATGGGAAACAGTGAGAGAATTTATTTTGGGGGGCTCCAAAATCACTGCGGATGGTGATTGCAGCCATGAAATTAAAAGACCCTTGCTCCTTGGAGGAAAAGTTATGACCAACCTAGAGAGCATATTAAAAAGCAGAGACATTACTTTGCCAACAAAGGTCCGTCTAGTCAAGGCTATGGTTTTTCCAGGAGTCATGTATGGATGTGAGAGTTGGACTATAAAGAAAGCTGAGCACTGAAGAACTGATGCTTTTGAACTGTGGTGTTGGAGAAGACTCTTGAGAGTCCCTTGGCCTGCAAGGAGATCCAACCAGTTCATCCTAAAGGAAATCAGTCCTGAATATTCAATGGAAGGACTGATGTTGAAGCTGAAACTACAATACTTTAGCCACCTGATGCAAAAAACTGACTCATTGGAAAAGACCCTGATGCTGGGAAAGATTGAAGGTGGGAGGAGAAGGGGATGACAGAAGATGAGATGGTTGGATGGCATCACCGACCTGATGGATGTGAGTTTGAGCAAGCTCCGGGAGTTGGTGATGGACAGGGAAGCCTGGCGTGCTGCAGTCCATGGGGTCACAAAGAGTCGGACACGACTGAGTGACTGAACTGAAGATTAACTGAGGTCCTAACGGTGAGGCCCTAATATAATAGGACTGGCTCTTATGAGAAGAGGAAAAGATGCCAGAGTGCTTGCTCACTTACTTGCTTGCATGTGCTCTTTCTTTCCCGGGAAGGGGAGACCCGAGGAAAGGCCACGTGAGAACACAAGGAGAATGTGGCCATCTGCAAGCCAGGAAGAGTTCCCACTAGAAAGCAGCCTGCAGCACCTGGATCCCGGATCAGCAGCATCCAGAACTGTGAGAAAAGGAACAGCTGCTGTCCAAAGCACTCAGCCTGTGGCATCTTGCTAAGGCAAGCAGACTAATCCAATGGGAAACCCTGGGAACCCAGAAAACACAAACACGTCTCTAGCTTCCGAGAACAGGAAATGGAAAAGATAGAGAAAGGCCAAGACATGGGTTGACCAATCGAGGAAAAGGCACAGTTTCCCAATGTTAGACCTCGGCTTTAGTGACAGACGAACCAATAGTTCTCTTCTTGGGCTGAAAGGTACACTCTATGTAAATCATAGATATTTGCAACCTTTCAAGTTTCAGGTCAATATGCTGTTTCAAAATGAATTTAACAGTATCTACATAATAAGAAAAAATTCCAAAGGGATTTTAGTCCAAATATTTGGACAAAATTCTAGAAGTAGGGGCACCAAGTTCTAGATAAAATTAATTACCAGTGGCACTTAAAACTAATTTTATCCATCGGGGAAGATACAAAAATTGTTTCTATTCTGCAGTGCCACAAATTCATAGCTTATCAGAGCTTGAGGAAAACTGAGATTGGCTCAACCCTCTCATTTACTATGTTTATACACTTGTTAGATTTTAACTTGCTAAAAATAATGCATTAAGATCATTGTAAGATAATTCTTGTTTACTTAAGTATTAATATTATATTAGAGTACACATAGAAGGGTAAACCTTATTGTTTAAAATAATTGACTTTTTCTGGAATAGATGAGAAGTCTAATTTGAAAGGATACATGCAGCCTGATTTACATAGCAGCACTATTTATAGTAACCTAAATGACCATTGACAGAGGGATGGATAAAGATGTGGTCTATATATATGTGTGTGTGTGTGTGTGTGTGTGTGTGTGTGTGTGTGTGTATGACAAAATGGAATATTACTTGGCCATAGAAGAAGGAAATAATGCCATCTTCAGCCACATCGATGGACCTAGAATCTACTAAGTCAGACAAAGACAAATACCAAGATATTGCTCCTATGTGGAATCTATGAAAATGACAAAATTTACGGAACAGAAATAGATTCACAAACATTGGAAACAAACTAATCATTACCAAAGAGGGAAGAGGGAAGGAAGGGCTAAATTAGGAGCTAGGGATTAACAGATACTCACTACTGTATATAAAATAAACAATAAGGACCTACTTACAGCATAAAACAAGTAACTACATTCAATATCTTGCAATAGCTAAGAATGAAAAAAATCTAAGTTATATATGTATATATATACACCTATAACAGAATCACTTTGCCAAATGCCTGAAATTAACAGAACATTGTAAATCAACTATACTTCAGTTAAAAATGTAAAAAAAATGATTTCTAATCTATTAATTTATCTTCACTCAAATCAAAATGATTATCTAATTTCAAGGTAAATTGTAAAATGTTTAATATATCTGCCTAGTGAATAATACAGATAAACAGACATAAACACAGACAGATGTAGATATTTCCAGGCAAAACATTCTGCAAGGTCCTTTAAGTAGGTTTCAATGTCCAAACTGCAGAGCAGCTTTTCTTCACTTCTTGGGTCCCTCCTTGTACTAACCACTCCAGATGCTGAGAACACCCTGAGGGTTCTCTGATTTCAAGCTGCTCTAAGATGAACCCATGGTACATATGCTGTGGTTAGACCATAGTTACATCTGTTTCCTCTTAAAGTGAACCTCTACGTGCAAAAATATAATAGCTCACTACCAAGATTTTTCTTTTCCGGGGAAATAATGACAATTCTTGTCCCACAATTGTTCTGCTTGGTTTTGTTGATTTTAATGATAAGATTAGTGATATTTATTTTCAATACCAGTGAACTAATAGTTTTTCTGAGTCCATTACCTATATCTAACTTATTTATATCAGCAGAACTAAAGTCACGACAGCTTGAAGGGTCTGTAATAAGTGTGCACTTTTGATTTGTTGGTTACTCTTTCTCATGTGCCAAGCCTTGTTAAGAAAGCCTGCATGTGTTTAATCTGTCTTTGCAAACAGGTATACATGCTACAGGAAAAATATTTTTGAAATATTATCAAGGTTTCTTTCCCCCTAGCCAGTGAGGGTTACTCACAGCCTCAAGGAGAACTGGAATCCTTTGAACAAGAATGCACGCAGCACGAGTCAGCTATAGATTTTGACTTACAACATAGCATCCAGAGGCAAAGTTATGCTGCTGTCTTGATAAAACAGACTTTTTGGAAAGGAAAAAGGGAGTTTCCTAATGACAAAGCTTCCTTTTAATAAATCAAGAATAGAGATTAATCAATGAGCCAGAAACTTCTCCCTGGATCTTCAGGTGAGACTCTCACCGGCGCCCCGTGCCAACCCAGGGAAGCCACTCATGGTGGATCGGAAATGATGGTGTGGCATCTTCAGGCAAGGAGGGAGCTGGAGGCAGTTCCTCCAACCGTGGTGGTGCAGAAAGGGTAACCAACATCTCCTGTGTCCCTTCCCAGGTTAAATTCAGAAGAAAGTTGAAGGTCCTGGCTGTGTGTCTGCCAGGGGGTCTCCTCCACGAGGGGTGTGCTCAGAACTCAGAAGGTGCCGAGATTCTTCCTTACTTGGGAGCCAGTAAGTTCGATGCCCACTGCTTCCTAGACACCAGAATACCCCAGACTCCTGGGATGGGGCTGAAGGAGAGTTTCTGAGTCCCAGCTACAGCAGTAATGCAGTTTCAGGATTTCTCATTCCCCAAGCTCTGGTCCCACAGGGCAACACAGAGCAAAGCTAACAACTGCACACAACGCAAGGAAGCCGGCCCTTTCCTAACAGGAGGCCGGCGGCTGCTCTTTGCTCCGAGGGGGAGAGTAGCTCCGCTGGCCATGAGGCAGGTCGGTTCACAGACGCTCTGGAAATGCCCTTGCAGCCCCCAGAGCGTCCGCGCCGCGCTCCAAGACGCACAGAAATGCCCGTGCAGAATGATCTCCCCACAGGGTGAAGGGAGCCGCCAGCCCGGTGAAGTGGTGATGGTCAGTCAAGCCAGCAGTCCTCTGGGAGTCTCCCACAGCCCAAGCGGCTCTGCACTGTCGCTGAGAGCCGAGGTGGGGCCTGGTTTGAATCCCCAGAACAACGGTCACGCTCCACCCAGGCTCTGAGAGCAGAGCCCGGGACCAGTCTCCTCCGGCAGTGAGGTCCGAGGCCTGAGCAGAGACAAGCAGGACGAGACTGCTCCCCTGGAGAAGCACCCTCATTCCCAGCAGTGCCACGAGGAGACGCATGACCTCCCTGGGAAGGAAGGAGAAGAGAGGGAAGAAACTGACCCGAACGAGAATCTGAATGACCTGTTCATTCAAGCAGCACTGAATTAGTGTGCAAGAGTGGAGAAGGAAATGCTAACCCACTCCAGTACTCCTGCCTGGAAGGTCCCATGGACAGAGAAGCCTGCTGGGCTGAAGTTCATGAGGACGGATGCAAAGAGTCGGACATGACTGAACATGCACGCCAGCACACTCTGAAAGAATTTGTAAAAATTTATATATATGTATAACTGAATCACTTTACTGTACAGCAGAAATTAACACAACATTGTAAATCAACTCTACTTCAGTAAAAAAAATAAGCTAAATAAATAAAATAAAAATGCCTACCATGTTAAAAAAAAAAAGAGTTCATTTGACTTCTGGGCAAATGTTAAAAATGATGGTTTGAAAATATATTTTGCTGATCTGATTTTTACAAAATAATTATGTGTTCATATACTTGGAAGAATCAGAAAAGATCTATAAAAATGTTAATTACCGATTAAAAAAATAAGAAAAGAAAAAAAAAAAGAGACCTCAAGTGAAGAACTGAGCTACCTTTACTCTAAAGTTTATCTCCACTGCTGGACACGCCCAATCCTGCTTCCATATAAATGAAAACTTCTAAGCAGGAATGAGATCAGACAGACAGTACCTATTTCCTGCCCGACTACACTGTGTAAATTTGACCCAACATGTATGTATTAAGTTGGCACTAAATAATCACAATGACAGGATATTTTCATCCCAACACTAAATTTGTAAGGAGTGTTTTTAGGAGCCATATTATATGAAGCAATATTTTT
Source organism: Oryx dammah (assembly GCF_014754425.2). Lineage (NCBI taxonomy): Eukaryota > Metazoa > Chordata > Mammalia > Artiodactyla > Bovidae > Oryx > Oryx dammah. The sequence goes on along the minus strand of NW_024070206.1, from coordinate 3,015,222 downwards.
ATATAGTTGTGAAACCTAAAGATATTGCAGACAAAAAAAAAGACAAAAAAAAGTCCTTTGAGAGTTTAGTTGAATTCATGGGTGGTTTCACAAATGAACCAAGGGGAGCTGTAATATTTTTCAGCGACAATCATAACCTTTCCAAGTTAATGCCATGGTACACCTTTTACAAAGGTGCCTTGCAGCTGCTGTCAGAAGCCTAATCATAGCTTAGCCACTTATTAATCTGATCACATCTTCTGGTTTCTACGGGTTCCAATATCCAGTGGGTTAATAGTTGTCTGGTTTTTCTCTGACCTTTCGGTAAAATTTCCCATTGCCCTACTTAAAGCCAATACTTCAGACTTTATAACAAGTCTACCATTTCCAATTATTACCTTGGAGTTTCTACACACAGCCTTCCTATTACTGTATATCAGTGTCAATTGGTGTGATTATGAAGCAAAAGACCCAAGACGAAAGTCCGGTTCCTTCACTCGGTGGCCTTGCGATTTTGCACAAATGACAACTTCCACGTCCCTAAATTTTCTCATCTTTAAAACTGGGAAGATTTTTATCACCCAAACAGGCCTCACATTGGTCAGGACTGCTGAAACTCAGACTGATTAATGTAAAATTAGTCATTTTGAATGAACGTAAATTTCTACTCTAAATTTTCTGTGGAAGAGAACTAAACTGTCACTCAGAGCTGAAACCAACTAGATAAATAAGGGATGTTACTTATCTCTAAGATGAATGGCTCTTTACTTAAATGAAACCATGAAAGATTTTTCCATTTTGAAAAAGAAAGGTAACAATGAGCCATCTAGAAGGGAAACAAATGGACACAAGGAAAACTGATGGACTAGAATGAGCTTCTTCCAGGAGCTTCAGAGGAAGATATGAAGGGAAGGAGAGAAGGGGAGAAAAAAAGGAGGGACCTAGCAAGATGGGCAGAAACTGGAGCCCTGCCTACCGAGATGACCTGGGAGGATGGCCAAACGACTTCACTAGCTGTGCGTCTCCTAGCCGAACCGGAGCCCTGCCTACCGAGACGATCTGGGAGCATGGCCAAATGACTTCACTAGCGGTGCGTCTCCTAGCCGACAGTGACTTGCTTGTTGCATAATGTTCTGTGTCTACCTCACCCACCTCAGCCCTAAATGTTATTAAAAACCACGACAGAGTTCAGTGTGCGTTCTCTTTTAGATGGGAGAACCTGGGTGATGGGTGGGACTAAAGAGGAAACTTCTACAATACACAAGCCCTCAGGCCAAGAGAAAGCAAGGCAATGAGGAAAAAAAGGTGGAGCTTGGGTTTAACAGATATACACTACCATACTCGGTCGTCCCCTTCTCCTCCTGCCCCCAATCCCTCCCAGCATCAGAGTCTTTTCCAATGAGTCAACTCTTCACATGAGGTGGCCAAAGTACTGGAGCTTCAGCTTTAGCATCATTCCTTCCAAAGAAATCCCAGGGTTGATCACCTTCAGAATGGACTGGTTGGATCTCCTTGCAGTCCAAGGGACTCTCAAGAGTCTTCTCCAACACCACAGTTCAAAAGCATCAATTCTTCGGTGCTCAGCCTTCTTCACAGTCCAAAGCTCACATCCATACATGAGCACAGGAAAAACCATAGCCTTGACTAGACGGACCTTAGTCGGCAAAGTAATGTCTCTGCTTTTGAATATACTATCTAGGTTGGTCATAACTTTTCTTCCAGGGAGTAAGCTGATGGCATCACGGACTTGATGGACGTGAGTCTGAGTGAACTCCGGGAGATGGTGATGGACAGGGAGGCCTGGCGTGCTGCGATTCATGGGCTTGCAAAGAGTCGGACACGACTGAGCGACTGAACTGAACTATACGTGAATCACTTTGCTGCGCCAGAAACTTACACAACATTGTAGATCAAATATATTTCAATTAAAAAAGGAGGAAAAAAAAAAAAAGGTAACAGTTCCAAAATATCCAAGACTTCTGAAAGAGACTCTGGTTTCTGGTTTTTTGGTAAAATGTGAGCTCCGTCATTTTCACTTAAATCAAAAAGACAAAGTGACTGGCACAGCCTGGCGATTAACACCTGACTTGGCTCTGTATTACAACAAAACAGTATGAAATACCTAAGAAAAGGTAGAAAAAAAAATATACCAACAATCATATATTTGCCAGCATTTCTAATCTACAGCCCAGCCCCCAAGTCCAGATTTACAAATTTCAATTTTTATAGGTGTCCATGTTTACATAATTATTAAGTAATTTCCCAAAATGGTTCATTTCACCAAAATCTGGAAGCTGCTAACTCCGAAAGCACTGGAACACTGTATCATAAACTGCTAAGTTTTTTCCACGGAAAATGCTGATGTCAAGAAAAATAGGACATTGATTCCTTTTCATTCTTTGTCTATTTCTCATTTCATTGGGCAGAGGACTCAGCTGCTGAGTGGCAGTAACGAAGCTGCGCTGCTGGGGCTGGAGATTCACCGGAGGCCTTTGGGAGGAGAGGCAGAGGGCAGAGTTCTGATGATCCTGCTCGACGAGCCTTGCATTTGTTTTTGCCTGACTGTTGTTATAGTAAGCAAAGAAGATGAAATCAGTTATAAAATCTTGGATGCTTCTTTGCAAAGCATTTCTTAAACTTTCAAACTACAAAAGTAAGAAATCCTTTCTTTCAGGCTGGAGATTTAATGATGCCTGCTTTCTTCACATTTTTATAAATGTGCCATCTAAAAGAGGAAAAAATGCTCACATGATCCTAAAAGTCTCAAAAAAGGAAGAAGGAAGTCATGACCATATAGAAAAAGAAATAGAAAAATTGATAGACTCCAAATGTGTCATTCTGTTTAGAGCCCAAATGAGAAAACTGTTTTATGAATTAAAGCATTAGTATACCTCACCCTGTGAACTACAAGATGAAATCGATTACAGACAGTAACAGTGCATAATTTCCCTAACACTAAGTACTTTTAAAGAATTTTGACCACGCTATGTCCAGTGCAATCACCATACTGATTTGCTGACCTCCAAAAATACCACCTTAGTTTTTTCCTCACATCCCCTGGATAATAACAACAGTAATACTTTAATATAAGTTAAATAAGCAGGGTGACAATATACAGCCTTGACGTACTCCTTTTCCTATTTGGAACCAGTCTGTTGTTCCATGTCCAGTTCTAACTGCTGCTTCCTGACTTGCATACAGATTTCTCAAGAGGCAGGTCAGGTAGTCTGGTATTCCCATCTCTTTCAGAATTTTCCACAGTTTATTGTGATCCACATAGTCAAAGGCTTTGGTATAGTCAATAAAGCAGAAGTAGATGTTTTTCTGGAACTCTCTTGCTTTTTCCATGATCCAGCAGATGTTGGCAATTTGATCTCTGGTTCCTCTGCCTTTTCTAAAACCAGCTTGAACATCAGGGAGTTCACGGTTCACGTTTTGCTGAAGCCTGGCTTGGAGAATTTTGAGCATTACTTTACTAGCGTGTGAGATGAGTGCAATTGTGTGGTAGTTTGAGCATTCTTTGGCATTACCTTTCTTTGGGATTGGAATGAAAACTGACCTTTTCCAGTCCTGTGGCCATTGCTGACTTTTCCAAATTTGCTGGCATATTGAGTGCAACACTTTCACAGCATCATCTTTTAGGTTTTGAAATAGCTCAACAGGAATTCCATCACCTCCACTAGCTTTGTTCGTAGTGATGCTTCCTAAGGCCCACTTGACTTCACATTCCAGGATGTCTGGCTCTAGATGAGTGATCACACCATCGTGATTATCTGGGTCATGAAGATGTTTTTTGTACAGTTCTTCTGTGTATTCTTGCCACCTCTTCTTAATATCTTCTGCTTCTGTGAGGTCCATATCATTTCTGTCCTTTATCGAGCCCATCTTTGCATGAAATGTTCCCTTGGTATCTCTAATTTTCTTGAAGAGATCTCTAGTCTTTCCCATTCTATTCTTTTCCTTTATTTCTTTGCACTGATCACTGAGGAAGGCTTTCTTATCTCTCCTTGCTATTCTTTGGAACTCTGCATTCAGATGCTTATATCTTTCCTTTTCTCCTTTGCTTTTTGCTTCTCTTCTTTTCACAGCTATTCGTAAGGTGTCCTCAGCCAGCCATTTTGCTTTATTTGCATTTCTTTTTCTTGGGAATGGTCTTGATCCCTGTCTCCTGTACAATGTCATGCACCTCATTCCATAGTTCATCAGGCACTCTATCTATCAGATCTAGTCCCTTAAATCTATTTCTCACTTCCACTGTATAATCATAAGGGATTTGATTTAGGTCATACCTGAATGGTCTAGTGGTTTCCCCTACTTTCTTCAATTTATGTCTGAATTTGGCAATAAGGAGTTCATGATCTGAGCCACGGTCAGCTTCCGGTTTTGTTTTTGCTGACTGTATAGAGCTTCTCCATCTTTGGCTGCAAAGGATATAATCAATCTGATTTCAGTGTCGACCATTTGGTGATGTCCATGTGTAGACCCTTATAGCAGAAAGTGAAGAACTAAAGAGCCTCTTGATGAAAGTGAAAGAGGAGAGTGAAAAAGTTGGCTTAAAGCTCAACATTCAGAAAACTAAGATCATGGCATCTGGTCCCATCACTTCATGGCAAATAGATGGAGAAACGGTGGAAGCAGTGGCTGACTATTTTTCTCGGCTCCAAAATCACTGCAGATGGTGATTGCAGCCATGAAATTAAAAGACCCTTACTCCTTGGAAGGAAGGTTATGACCAATCTAGACAGCATACTAAAAAGCAGAGACATTACTTTGCCAACAAAGGTCCATCTAGTCAAGGCTATGGTTTTTCCAGTAGTCATGTATGGATGTGAAAGTTGAACTATAAAGAAAGCTAAGCACTGAAGAATTGATGCTTTTGAACTGTGGTGTTGGAGAAGACTCTTGAGAGTTACTTGGACTGCAAGGAGATCCAACCAGTCTATCCTAAAGGAGATCAGTCCTAGGTGTTCATTGGAAGGACTGATGTTGAAGCTGAAACTCCTATACTTTGGCCACCTGATGCGGAGAGCTGACTCATTTGAAAATTCCCTGATGTTGGGAAAGATTGAGCGCAGGAGGAGAAGAGGATGAGATGGTTGGATAACATCACCGACACAATGGACATGGGTTGGGTGCACTTTGGGAGTTGGTGATGGATAGGGAGGCCTGGCGTGCTATGGTTCATGGGGTTGCAAAGAGTCAGACACGACTGAGTGACTGACCTGAACTGATTACTTTAATAGGACTCAGTCTAAGTGATTTACATATATTGGCTCATTTAGTCCTTGTAACAATTAGGAATGAATTCTAGAAGATGAAATAACTGTATATAAAGCTGGAAATTAGATTTTTGACTTGGAAGATAAATTTGAGGTGAGCAAGACCAACCTCTCAAGTAATATTTTATAATCTTTTTTTTTTTTCAGGAAGGCAGGAAATTCAATTCTTGACTTGATTCACACACAACTGTAGCATTTTAGCTCTTGAATTAGGCTAAGAATCCAAGGAAAAACTTGAGAGAGGATTAGAAGAAGAGACTCCATTATGGCATTATTTTATGCTTTTATGTTGTATCTTAAAAACCCTACTTAGGAATCATCAGCTTCAGCTTCAGCTAATGTCTTGCCTTGCAAAGTATAATTTTGAACTCAAGAGGAGTAAATGGAATAATCTCACCTTTAGTAAGTGAGAAGTACAAATTTTATACTAGTTTAGCTGGTGAGCAGTAGCCTGGCTTTATCCATACACTGCGTTTTATGTATGCATACCTGATTAGCAGAGTGCAGAAAGATCCAGGGATCAAGCCTGACGGACAGCATTCTTCCCCAGCCTTGGAGAGAGGACCGCAGCTTGCTCAGGGCTTGACTTCTCTGGGACACTGTGTCGCGCTATCACTTCAGAGGTTGGTCTTGCTCACCTCAAATTCATCTTCAATTTAAAAATCCAATTGCTAGCCTGATACCCAGGTATTTCGTTTTCTAGATTTGCACTTGATTATTACAAGGACTAAAGTGAGTTAATGTATGTAAATCACTTAGAATGAATATTGATGCGTATTGAGTCCTATGAGAGCATCAGCTGCTGTTCCTCCTTCCTGGGGAAACGCGTGTGATGGACGCTGACAGCTCGGCCAGAGGACGTGCCCTCGGCGTGTGGATAAGCACAGGTTTCCCCTGGGACGAGCCTGCCCTGGTTCGGCCTGGATGGTGGAATGTCCTCGGCACTGAGTCATGCTTCTCCCTCCCCTCTGTGTGCCACCCAGGAAGCAGCAAGAAGGATCTGGTGCTCGGGTGGGGATTCCTTTCCTTAAGGAAAGGGACCTACAAGCAGAGGCCTGTGCGTGGCCTCACCCTGTCCTCAGAGAGCTTGTGCGCAGAGCCAGGGGTTTCTTTTCTGAGACACTAGAAAGAAAATTTACAGGCCCATTACCCTTATAACTACTGATGCAAAATATTTACAAACCAAATTTAACAATATACAGAAAACACAGAGGGTAGGATTTATCTTAAAAATAAGATTTTAATGACTGTTAGTTTAATTTACCACATTAACAGAATAAAGTTGCAAAACCCAGATGATTTTTCAATAGATGAAGAAAAATCTGATAAAATTAAATAATCATTTATGACTCAGTATCCTAGAAAACTGGGAATTGAAATAAACTTCTAAAGCCAAACTGTTAAAGCATTAGAAACAATTGCCTTAAAAGAAGAAAAAAAAAAACAAAAACAGAAAAAAATGCCTACTTCTACCCTATCTATTCGACATTATATCTGCAGTTTTAGCCAATACATATGATTCAAGAAACAGCAGGAAGAAATATTAAGTATTGTTTAAATAGTGGTAAAATAATTTGTTATTTACAGATGATATAGTTGCCTATAACTTTTCATGTTTTAGCATTTTATAACTTAAAGATCAAAACATTCACTGAGAACAATATATTGATCATAACTAAACTAAGATTCAGGAAAAGGCTATATTAGACTGCAAAATAAAAAACTAAAGTCCATTGTAGCAATTATGCAATTTAAGCTTTTCAATGTTTCTTCATTTTTCTTTAAGGAAGCCTTGTGAGTTACCTTAGATGCCCATGAATTAGGCTCTTAATTAAATTTTGATTTTTTATATTTTCCTTTCTGAAGTTTTATCAGATCTACTATTAATAATAATCATATATCTGAGAATAATGACCTAGGAATGCAGGTAAACGTGGCCACTCTTATTTTATGCTTCTTTGATATGACCATGCCTATTAAATTAGAGAACCCTACACAACAAGCTTTTGACCTTAAATAGTTCTATAAGTTCCTACTTGCTGAGCTTAGGAAACCTATATTATAGGTATGACAAAGTCTTTCCATTTAAGTATTCAGATACATTTCTCAAAATAAAAAATCTTTCAAAAAAAATCTATATACTCATTACCTATGTCCCAATTTTTCACTGACCTGAAAATCCTCAGTGATGGAGAATTCTATGGTCATTGGTCTAAGAATTAGAAAAATCAAGGATTTAAAAGGAATTGAGGTGGTTTTTTTGTCAAGAAGAAAAACTGGAAAATGTTTGGAATATACTGTTTTTATTAAAATTGACTGTAAAATGAAAAATATGGGTTCACTTTTCTGTAAAGCAGAAATGAACACAATGCTGTGAATTAACTCTACATTCCAATAAAAGTTAATAAAAAATACAGGTCTTGAAAAATACTTCTTTGTGACAAGGCATTTGTATTACTAATACACGCTCATCATTTTATCATGCACAGTCAGTGACATTTGGTTCAAATCTGCATACCTGATGAAAAGTTCACTTAGGTAATGAATATTCATGTGATGTCTATCGTAGGGCAAGCATTGCACTGGTGTGGTGGGGTCTGCAAAAGTGTGTCACACAAACAGCCCTCAAAGAAACTCGTCAGGAGAAACCATAGGAACAAGAGGTGTCACTAGAGTGAGGCAGACACAGGAAGAGGAAGGGGGCAGGAGCCACGTCTGGGATGAAAGAACAAAGGCCCAAAGACAGACCTGATCCAAAGGCCCTGAGTACCTGCTGAGCATTGTACAGCCCCTGAGTGTCCTGCAGGACAGCAGCCAAGGTCACAGTCAAATGCTCTTTCAGACGTTTCTCAGCCTCACTCTTCTGACTTTTGGAAATGCACGCTCCATTATCCCCTGTAAACTACTCTCCCTAATTAAACAGCAGGACAAATACAAGTTTTCTTTTTTGCTATCGGTGTTCTAGACTACTTATTAGCCAGACAGTTTTCTGGCTCCATATGCAAGGTGCTGTTCTTTAGTTCTCTCCACTTAATCAAATCACAAAGAAAAACTTATTCTCTCTCAGACTCTGAATCACAATCAAAGAGCAGTTTACTAACCATTCCTACTTCAGCTGGACAGGTGTTTGTACAATTTCTACCCAGGACTCTTTAGAACATCTATATTCTCTTTAATTTTCATTTTACCATATAATTAATGCTTGTTATATAGCTGGCTAATTATTATTGATCCTATAAATATATAGACTATAATAAAATTTCCATCCTGTAAGAAAAAAACCTGTAAATATTTTGGCATGCTTATTTTACTCCCGACTTTTTCCTATGCAAACATTAATAGAGACATCTCTGAAAGTTATGTAGGCTGTTTGTTAAATGATGGAAATATAAAACACATCCTTTTGCTAATATTTTTATCACTAGTATTTTTCATGTTAGAACATTTATTTATTTAACAGGTATTTATTAGGTACCTTCACTGTCTAGACAGGGAGGCTACCGTGTACACAAGACAAATCTCTGCCTTCATGGAGATTACGTTTTGATCAACCCAGACTTGATTAAAAGAAAAACCAGTAAACTAATGAGCGAGCATGATTAGGAAACCAGTACGTGCCATAAGGTAATTAAACAGGTACAGCCCAGAAAATGACTCAACAGATGGGAGTGTGACCGCTTTACACAGGGGATCAAGGCAGGCGGCCCTGAGCAAGGGATGCTGGAACCGAAATACGGACACGGCAGCCCACTCTAGTGCTCTTGCCTGCCAGATCTCACGGACAGCGGAGCCTGGCGGGCTACAGTCCACGGGGTCACAGAAGGGTCAGACAGGACTTAGCGACCAGTGATGGCAGTGAACTGCGAGGAGGAGCCGGCCAGCGGAGATCTGAGGGCGAGCACTCCCGGAACTGAGGACTGCAAGGACGACAGGCCGAGGGCCTCCGAGCCGAGGAGGAAACCCGCTCCTGCCGCCAAGCATGGCGCGCGAGGCAGTGGAGGGGAGCCAGCAGCCCGCTGCGGCAGGACAGACATGGGCCCCCACCCGGCTGCGCCGAGAACCGCGTCTCCTCGGGACTCTGGTACCTTGGTCTTCCAGGTACCACTTTCCTTTTTTTTTTTTTTTTTTTACCTGGATGCTTGGTTCTGTGATCATATCCTAATTTGTCACATTATATCCTAGGCTCTACTTTGCAAGACAATCCCCAGTCAGAGCATTTTAATTTGCAACATGGATATACATCATCAAGTCATTTCTTTTCAACTATGAATTCAGATACAGAGCATGCAATGAAATTTACAGTTTTGAATTCTGAATTTTTAGAGTAGAAATTCACTGGTAGAGACTACTCTGGACAGAATACTTTAAGTATCTCTGAATTTGCACAGTTCATGTAATCTTGCTTCTGTTTTTTCAGATTCCTGAGCCCTGAAGAACTCGGGAGAACATTAGAAATGACACACAACTTTCACAGCACAACAGGCTGAAATTCCAGTCTACATCGTGGTGTCTGAGGATTATGTTATTACTGAATCTTAGACTTGTAATCAGGATTTAAACACACTGTTTCAATGCAAAGCAAGCTGGCAGTTAATAAGTATTGTTTAGTCTACTATCTCAGTTCTTATGTCAATAACTTTGGTTGAGACATAAGAGAATAAAAATTAAGTTAAACTTTTATGCGTTAATTTAAGACCCTGTACGTCTGCCCATCAGTTCAGTCGCTCAGCTGTGTCCGACTCTTTGCGACTCCATGGACTGCAGCATGCCAGGCCTCCCTGTCCATCACCAACTCTCAGAGCTTGCTCAAACTCATGTCCATTGAGTCCAGTGATGCCATCCAACCATCTCATCCTCTGTCATCCCCTTCTCCACCCGCCTTCAATCTTTCCCAGCATGAGGGTCTTTTCCAGTGAGTCAGTTCTTCGCATCAGATGGTCAAAGTATTGGAGTTTCAGCTTCAACATCAGTCCTTCCAATGAATATTCAGGACTGATTTCCTTTAGGATGGACTGGTTGGATCTCCTTGCAGTCCAAGCCACACCTCTTACCAAGAAGGTAGAGAATGAAGTGTCTACTGCAAACACAACCAGAGGGAAGGCAAGCAGGAAAACAAAACAAAAACAAACCCAAAACTTGTGCTGTACCACCACCTACTGGAAAACGAAAGAAAGGCCTCTGATGTCCAGCCTATCGAGGCTTCTGCACCCACCGATGGGACATGCCAGCCAGAACCCTGAAGAACCACAGTAACACTCCCGCAAAAGACAACGACAGGTCTCCAGAAACCAAACCTGAAGTCATGGAATATGGTGACCTAATTGACAGAGAATGCAAAAATAGCCATCATGAAGAAATTCAGTGAGCTACAAGAAAACTTAGTAGGGCAGCTTAATGAGCTCAGGAGTAAAACTGATAAATAAAAGGAATACCTCACCAAAGAGAAAGAAATTCTAAAAAAGCAGCAAACAAATTCCAGAGCTGAAGAACTCAATAAATGAGATGAGAAATGCATTAGGAAGCACTGGAAATGGAGTGGTCCATAAGGGTAATGGGTATGCCAAAAGAAGAAGAGTGAGAGAAGGAAGCAGAGAATTTAAAGAAATCATAGCTGAGAATTACCCGAACCTGGGGAAGAAATTGAACATGTAAGTCCCTGGAGCTAAAAGAACAGCTAATTACCTCAATTCAAGAAGACCTTCTCCAACACACATATTAAAATGCTCAAAAGTCAATGACAAAGAAATCTGAAAGGCATCCTGGGAAAAGGTCAGTCATCTACAAAGGAAGCCCATTAGGCTATCAGCAGATTTCTCACCTGAAACTCTACAGGCCAGGAGGATGTGCAATGACATTCTGAAAATCCTGAAAGATAAGCACTGTCACCCAGGAATACCCTATCCAGCAAAGTTGTCACTCAGATACAAAGGAGAATCAGACTTTCCCAGATGAGCAAAAGCTGAGCCATCACATGAACACCAGGCCTGCCTCACAAGGGAGGCAAAGGAGCTCTTCTACCGTAAACAGAAGGGCACAAGCAGGCAAAACTTTGAGATAAAGAAGATACACACCACACACACACACAGGAATACGACTTAGTCATAAAAATGATTAAATCTCGCCATTTGCAACAACATGGGTAGAACTTGGTGTTATGCTGTAAGTCAGAGACAGACAAACACCGTATGATTTTACTCATATGTAGAATATAGGAAAAAAACAATAAACCAAAATAAGTGGACAAACCAAAGCAGACAAATACCCAGAGAACAGAGTAGGGGTTACCAGAGGAGAAAGGGCAAAGGGGTCAACTGCATGGTGACGGAGACCAAGGTTGGGGAGTGAGCAGCCTTCTCCACCACAGAAGCAGAAATAAACCACTGTGCACAGGGAACTTACACAATGTTACAAATCAATATTACCTCGATAAAAAACGGAAAAACAAGATGCACTGTAAACTCAGTGTTCTCTAAAGGCTGCTGAATCAACACTGTTCAAATCCATGACTGAGATGAATGTCAAAAAGAACCATTTCACGAGGAGCTAGAATTTAAAATATAACTTGAATAGTAAGATGAGACATCATTTTATACCTGACAAGTCTGTATTAGAGTAACTGTCCTGAAAATAAAACGCCAACATTAAGATGCTCCGTACAGACGTGCCCCTAGCTGTTTTCCTCCAGCTCTGTCTACGAGCTTTCCTCCATAAAATTTCTTTCCCTGTTGGCAGGTTGGTTTTTTTTTTTGGTATGTGAAATCTGCTGCTATGCCATGATATCATGTATCCATTTGCTCCTAGTTTGCAAATGATCTGTATTCTTGGCCAGGAGAGCTGTCTTAAATAGCTACACATACCAAAGATATGCAGGACAGCCGATGTCTCTGGATGGGAAGGACGACGGAGGGCCGGCAGTGCCGTTCACAGTGCATACAGAGCTTTATGCGTTGCTACTGAAGGAGAGAAGACAGTGTGCTCTAATTTCACATAAGTTCAAACGGTACGGTTTTGATTTTTCAACAACTCATAGAAATGAAACGACTAGAAAATGGAAGATTTTAAAATGATGCTCATGACTGATTCTAAATCTTTAATGAGACTCAGGATAATTTTTCAGAATCTTTAATAGTTCTCAACTACATTTCACTCTCCTTAATGCATTTTCATGCAAGAACTAGTACACAGAAAATATAGGACAGATGTTATTTGGAGAGAGAGAGAGAGAGAGAAAGGAGAAAACAGATCTGATTTCTATACTTTCCCATCTATTCATACAAAAGTATTGTCATACCGAGTAAAGTCAGACAGAGGAGGAGAAATATCTTAGGGTAATCCCTTATAAGAATCTAAAAAGACATGACGCAGATGAATTTATTTACAAAACACAAACAGATTCACAGACTTAGAGAAAAACGCATGGTTCCCAGGAGGGAAGAATAGGGGAAGGGATAGTTAGGGAGTTTGGGAGGAACATGTACACACTGCTATATTTAAAATGGATAAGCAATAAGATCTCACTGTATGGCACAGGGAACTCAGTGTTATGTGGCAGCCACCTGAAGTGATCACAGCATTGTTAGTCAGCTATACTCCAATAGAAAATAAAGAAGTTTAAAAGAGTAAGACATTAATATTAAATGAGTGGATTCTGTAGTTTTTAATTCAAATTACAGTCTCTGCAATAGATAAGATTTTTAAAAGGATATCCTGAATCCCAAATCAACTTTAAGTAACATTTATAAAAGGAATTTTAACTAATACTCTACCTTTCAATTTTGTTAATTTAAATTGGGACCTGGCCTCTGTGGCTGCTTATTTATGCTTATTCAACCACCCATTCATTTGTTCATTCAACAGTAAGCTTCAGGCAGTCCAGCTCCAGCTGTTATCTTTAGGAGACTGTCTGGTAGGAAGAAGCACATTACCATGCTTGTAGAAAAGCAATGGGCTATGTAGTCAGAACACAGACTGGAATTCCAGCTCAGTCACATACTATCTGCAGATCCTGGACTCTCACCTGGGGCCTATATTCACCCCTCTAGGGAGCATTTGAGAAAAAAAAAAAAAAACTTAATAAAAGTGGTTTTGATTAAACTTGGACATTTACTTCCCAGGGACCAGAGCTTCTAACCAGCTGCAATATCCTCAAAATGAAGACTTGTTCTGTCTAAAATGTCAATCGTTTCCCTCAAGAGAATAAGAAACATACTATCTTCATCAGTAACAGGATAATAAAAACAATACCTACTTTATGGTAGGGACTGTTGGGAGAAATAAAAGATAATGTTACTGGATACACGAATGAATTTGAAAATAGTACCAAATTAGAACATTTAGATAATAAATTTATTTAAGTGATATAATTTATTATTATTCAGTACTAAGCACACTGGATTCCGAGGAAACGATTCCCACTTGGCTAGCCCTGATCACAGTAGGGTAGAGCAAGACAGGCTTCCCTGGTGGCTCAGTGGTAAAGAATTAGCCTGTTAATGCAGGAGAGACAGAAGTTTGATCCCTGGGTCGGGAAGATCCCCTGGAGAAGGAAACAGCACCCAGCTCCAGGATTCTGGCCTGGAGACTCCTACGCACGAAGGACCCTGGCAGGCTGTAGTCCGTGGGGTCGCAAAAGACTAGGACGTGACTTAGCAACCGAACAACAAGAGCAAGGCATGTGTATAGGTGGCTGGGAAGGGGAGTGAGACAAGGGGAATTATATTTAATTACGTATAATAGATGATTATATAGTACATGTACACTATGACAGTAACGAGCCCGGGCCCTACAGGATCGAGTGATGGGGCTCGTTTCACAGGCAGTGGGACTGGATGGCTGTGTGGTCCCGGCCCCCTAGACCATCCTTCGGGCTCCACCGTCAGCAGGACTCTGCTCCTCTCCCTGCCCATCCCCCCTCTCCCTCTCCAGTGACTCCATCATCTTTTTCACGTTTGCTTTGGCGTGTGCTACAGAATCCTGGTCCAGAGAGATATACCGACACACACACACGATGGGACTATCTTAACACACACAAAGGCGCCTCACAGGAAAACCACACATCGGTTTATCTCAGCATCGTTCAAGCGTACATAGCCAGCAAGTACCATTCATGACCAAGATTTACTAATGCCTGGCAAAATGAACGTAAGAAATGAACTCTGGGAAATGTTCTCTTATCTCATGGCTTTTCCTTACTAGGGCTTTATCTCACTTATCATTTGAAAGTAAGAACTCAATAAATGCTTGGTAAATATTGCACTAAGTGCTACGGACATGCAGTTACTCCAAAGTTCACCTTCATTTGGCTATTTTATTTGTAATCACTTTTTAATAACACATTGTACAAATTAAATATATGTCCCACTATCCATTTTCTATATGTTTCAAGCAATCAGATCAGCTCTATTCAAGTTCAAAAGAATTTTTCAGGATCATTCAAAATAAGCCAGATATTAAGCATACTTGAAAAAAATGACTCTAAACTATAGGTGATCATGAATAAATTAATCCCAGGTATTAGGATTAATGGGAATAATTACTTTAAATTATTACTATTATTATTACTACTAATAATTACTTAATAATATTAAAAGTAGATGTGAGATAAACAGTTTCAGAGAAATTATTTTGAAAGTCAAATACTTATTTTATTTGTAAGTAAGTACTTTGGTCATCTTACTTGACCAAAAGTTCCTTGCCTATCTCTTTAATATAACCAATCTAATTACAAAACCAAATTCTAACCATTGAGCAGGGAGGGAAAAGGCA
The DNA here is from genome assembly GCF_014754425.2 of Oryx dammah. Taxonomy (NCBI): domain Eukaryota; kingdom Metazoa; phylum Chordata; class Mammalia; order Artiodactyla; family Bovidae; genus Oryx; species Oryx dammah. The sequence continues at coordinate 3,000,199 of NW_024070206.1, read as the reverse complement.
AGGATTGGGTTTCTGCATCCCTACGAGTCCAAAGTCAGGCGCAGACATAAGGAAGCAGCAAGTGTTGGTTATTAAACATTTGAACAGAAAAGTATCGGAGAAGCCAGTAACCAGGAAACACTCCAAGTTCGGGCCGAAACCTCAGTCTGGCTCTGACTCCCCACAGCTCATGCCGGCCTGTGAAGTTCTGCTCCCCACCTCCCGAGAGTGCAGTTCTGATAAAGCGGTGTTAAACCTCCTCCAAGTGAAGTCCGACGACTGTGAATCTGAGTGGTCCCGAGTGTTTCCACTGGTACCAGGGTCAGGTCTGGTTCCACCCACGCGTGATGGGTGACAACATGCTAGGTTGCTTTAATCTGATGGTGAACATCTCCAGACCTGGACGAACTCAGCTTGCTCTCACTTTAAGTTTTATTCTGCAAATCACTCCTAAATCATTTTAAAAAGTTCAAAGAGCTTTCCCATTTGTCAAATACCCCAGATCAAGTAGAGTGCTCAGTGGGTACTGAGTAAACATTTGGTGAATGGACCATTCTACTCCAAATCTAACAAATGAGAGAAATCTATAATTTAGACAGTATGCACAATATCTTCTGTAGTTGGAAGGACTTGATTAGAAAAGAAGAAACTAATCCTAATTGCCAGTCCATGAAGTGATGATTTAGCTGAAAAACTCAATTCAAATGAAAATGCTTTGTGGGAGAGGGAAAAAAAATCTAATTGATTGGGTACACACTTGAAATCAATCACTTGCATAACACTCTATTCTCCTGCTTTACACTTTAACACCCTCTAAAATTAAAAAGAAAAAAAGCTGTTTTCAAAATTCTATACTCTCCAATTGCAGGGCCTTTGGAGAACAATGTTTTAAGGCCTTAGGAATCAGAACTTGCCTTCCCTGTAGGATAAAAGGAAAGTGGAAAACTAGTACTTTATGCCAAAGGTAAGAGGATCCTCAAGAAGCTCCAAGACTGAAAACTTCGGGATTGAGAGTCTCATGAGAACTGGGAGAATTGCTGTTGTTCAGTCGCTAAGTCATGTCTGACTCTCCGCTACCCCATGGACTGTAGCATGCCAGGCTTCCCTGTCCATCACCAACTCCCAGAGTTTGCTCAAGCTCACATCCACTGAGTCGGTGATGCTATCTAACCTCCTCTTCCTCTGCTGCCTCCTCCTCCTTTTGCCTTCAGTCTTTCCCAGCATCAGGGCCATCTCCAATGGGCCTGCTCTAGGAGAACGCATACTTCAAAAGCAGAGACAATGTCCTTCTGCAAACATACATGCTTAAGAGCTTAACTTTGATTAAAATGGAGCAGAAGGTACTGTTTTCCACAAGACTGGGTACAAAGTTAAGGGTTTCAGCCTAAGCTCCTGTGACTTTTAGAGGAAGAACAGCCCCTGCAAACCAAGTCACAGGGGACAGAACTGATTACGCCCTGGACGCATCCCAAACACGGGCAGCGCCATGGTGGGAGCTGTAAGCGGATGCTGTGGGGTCAGAAGCAGGTTCCTAGGGAGGAAGTCCTTCTGCCCATGGTTTAAGCCAACACAGAGAAAGAGACCTGGAGAAGTCCAAAGGCTGAGCCTAGTCTCAGTGTCTGCAAAGGGCAGAAATTTGACATTCCAGACACACACTTCACCAAGTTGTTAGAGGGGGATGAGATGGAGTTCTTGGAGGTCACTTGAGCAGTGGGCAATCAGAAAAAGAAAGTATGGTACAAAGAACCACAAGGAGGACTGTTCACCCCCTGAAAAGCAGGGAAAGAAGAAAACGAAAGAAGAGGCAATATCCACTAGAAACAATGTCCTGAAATAAAGATGTGAGAACAATTTTTTCCCTACCATTCTGGCCAGCATGACTTAGCTTTTGTTGGCTCAGGCTGGTGAGGATTGAAGAATACTTACTAAAATCAAAGCCTTGCCAGTGGCAGGGAGGAAATTAAAGAAAACACCCCGTGATTGGACTCGGCATCCCGTCTGCACAAACGCTGAGAAGTTACCTCCTTCCGGGCCATCCTGCTCACCTGACTCCAACATTTTGCAAATTCTACTCTATTTCGTATAGGAGTTTTATCTTCCACCTAGAGGTTTTGCTTAAAGTCCAGAGTTTTCTTTAAGATACAGAAGCATACACAAAAGGCAGTGTTCCCCCGCCCTTTCAAGATGAGGAAATAAAATAGCACCAACAAAAAGAACCCAAAGGAACCCACAAGTATTAAAAAGAAAATCACAAACATTTTTATTCACCTATCCCCTGCTCTGGAGTTTAATTTCTGTGCTCCAGTCTTGGCACTGAGAGTATGAACTCTCCAAGCTTCCATGTCTTCACCTATAAATAAAATGATATGAATATTTATAGAAAAATATTTTCTAAAAGTTTTAAAACTGCATAACTGCTGTTAAGACAACTAAGTGAGATAAATAAAAGCAACTAGTTGAGCTGCTGTTAAACATTAGGAATTTTTTCTTTATTTCCAGATAGGGCTGTCAGATAAAAACACAAGATGTCCAGTTAAATTTGAATTTCAGTTAAACAAGTTATTTCCCAGTATAAGTAAATCTCAAATGTTGCATATATTTTTATTTGCTAAATCTGGCAAACTTACCCTTATGATAGAAATAAAACCAGCCCAATATTTGAGAAACTCTAACCCAAGAAGAGATAAGAAAGCCCTCTTCAGTGATCAGTGCAAAGAAATAGAGGAAAACAACAGAATGGGAAAGACTAGAGCTCTCTTCAAGAAAATTAGAGATACCAAGGGAACATTTCATGCAAAGATGGGCTCGATAAAGGACAGAAATGGTATGGACCTAACAGAAGCAGAAGATATTAAGAAGAGATGGCAAGAATACACAGAAGAACTGTACAAAAAAGATCTTCACAACCCAGACAACCACGATGTTGTGATCACTCATCTAGAGCCAGACATCCTGGAATGTGAAGTCAAGTGGGCCTTAGAAAAAGCATCACTACGAACAAAGCTAGTGGAGGTGATGGAATTCCAGTGGAGCTGTTTCAAATCCTGGAAGATGATGGCGTGAAAGTGCATGGACAGGGAAGGCTGGTGCGCTGTGATTCATGGGGTCACAAAGAGTTGGACACGACTGAGAGACTGAACTGAACTGAACCCAAGCTGCTCCACGCACTGTGGACAGCTTGCAAAAAGTTTTTAGCTTCAGTGCATCTTTGAAACCTGTGTGCTGAAATGATGATTATTAAAAATCTCCTTCAAGACCAAAATAACATATACCTATGACAACCACTGAATATTAAGAAGCCCCTTCATTTCCTAGAATCATGAAAATAAATATTTGGATGCGTGTATGCATGCTAAGTTGCTTCAGTCATGTCTGACTCTTGCAACCCCATGGACTATTGCCCTCCAGGCTCCTCTGTCCATGGGGTTCTCTAGACAGGAATCCTGGAGTGGGTTGACGTGCCCTCCTCCAGAGGAGCTTCCCGACCCTGGGGTTGAACCCGTGTCCCGTGCATTTCCTGCAATGACATGCAGCTTCTTTAGCACTAGTGCAACCTGGGAACGCCAAGTCTTTGGATATGCAACGTGAAAGCATATCTCACGAACTCCTTTGCTGCAGTAGGGTACCAGAACAAAAGACCACCACACAGGGAGACCAAAACGTGAGTAAGGACACAGCAAAACAAAGGCTGGAAGAAAAGTAAGTAGTGAAAGTGAAAGTGTTAGTTGCTCAGTTGTGTTCGACTCTTCGCAATCCCATGGACCGTAGCCCACAAGGCTCCTCTGTCCATGGGATTCGTCAGGCAAGAACACTGGAGTGGGTTGCCATTCCTTTCTCCAGGGGATCTTCTTGATCCAGAGATCAAACCTGGGTCTCTTGAGGAATTTAGAATGAGAAAATTCTGGAGAAGTATATTTAATTGTGGCATATACACAAGTTTGTGTTCCACCATGTGGTAACTTTGGAATTAACATAATGATACAGGTGCCACCATCTTTTCAGATTGTGAAGATTTTAATGCAGTCCTGAATACCATTGGGCTGGTTGAGGGCTGGAACTTTGTCAAGGACCTGCCTGGGGGAGGAACAAATGGAAATAAACCATCTGCGAGAGCATAAAAGAAGAGATGGTCAGAGACTGGCCGGAAAATGTCCTCATGGAACAGAGCTAGAACAGGATTCGCTACATGTCTTGAAATCACTGGGTGAGGAAAGCATGAGCTTCAGAGAAAAGTGCAGGGCACATAGCTAAATACAAAGAATCAGTCTTGTAAGGAAAGGGGAGAAAGGAGCCTTTGCCTGGTACCACGTGGTCAGAGTCACGGCAGAGCAAAAACGTCCTTTAATAAGACCGTAACCCATGATCATCAGTTTCTAGTAATTTTGAAGTGAAATGTAATTTCCACTAATGCCATGTTTCCATCCATAAAACTCAAGCGAACATCTACAAAGATGTTTAGATCTGTCCCCAGTGGGCATACTTCAGGTAAGGAAGACACGCCTAACATGTGATGGCCTTAGGGTGAGATGAAGGGACAGAGTGCCATGAATGAAGGATTTCCTAAGACTTGATTATCACAGAACAGAACATGTGAGCAGAGACTTCACGGAAGGGAAGTAGAAGGCTCCCACACGGACAGTGGCATTCTAAAAGAAGGGAGTGGAGAGCCAAGATAAGAAAACCCGACACAGAAGGCGAGTTTCAGGAGTAGAGAAGCTCGCAAGAAGGGCTGGGGGCAGAGAGGGAAGGTTAACTGGGAGACGACCACGAGGGTCTTTGTACAGATCTTATCCCGTTGGAAATAAGGAGCCATTAACAACTTCCAAGATTCAGAGCAACTGTCGCAAAACATATAAACAGATAACAGTACTTAGGAAAACGTGTCAAACCAGATTCTGAGATTATTCTTGCCCTCTCTGTCAAAACAGAATGAGGAGGTAAAACAGGAAGCACAGCACCCCTGCTCAGGTATAACCCTTTCCAACGAAAAACAGGAGTTCTTTGAGGAAAATACATGTTCACTGTTAAAAAAAAAAAGGAAAAGAAATTGCACAAAATACACATAGGAAGTTCAAGTCCTATTCATGCATCCTAATGAGCCTTGGTTCCTTGAGTCTGGTTTGTTGGTTAGTTGGGCTTCATTATTTACAAACACTATAGGAAGAAACAGTCTCATGTGCATGCATGTTCTGATAACCATTACACTCTTACACATAACAAGCTAAGATTCTGGATCAAAGTGCTAAAAACTTTGATGACTAATGCAAAAATCACTTTTCAGAAAGGAAGCAGTAGGTTATCACCAACATCCTAGGAGTGTGCATGGTCCTCCATATCTTTTCCAACACTGAGTAATATCAACTTATATTTTAATTCGCAAAGACAAGTTCTTATTCTCTTATAAATGAGGCAAACCACTCAGGCCAGAACCTTATTCAATAAACATCTATTGAGTAACTGATACTTTTAAGTACCAAGAATGTTTAGTGTATATAGAGATGAATACATTATGTTCTCACCCTGGAAAACTCCCAAACTAGAAAGAGCAAATGTGGACCAGAAAACATCTCTAATAGCTGGAGAAATAAAGGAGCCTGATAATGTATATGCAATTCTTCTGGCCAAGGTACTGAGTTCAGTTCAGTCACTCAGTCATGTCCGACTCTTTGTGACCCCATGGACTGTAGCACACCAGGCTTCCCTGTCCATTCACCAACTCCTGGAGCTTATTCAAACTCATGTCCATTGAGTCGGTGATGCCATCCAACCATCTCATCCTCTGCCATCCCCTCTCCTCCTGCCTTCAATCTTTCCCAGCATCAGGGTCTTTTGAAATGAGTCAGCTCTTCGCATCAGGTGGCCAAAGTATCGGAGTTTCAGCTTCAACATCAGTCCTTCCAATGAATATTCAGGACTGATCTCCTTTAGGATGGACTGGTTGGATCTCCTTGCAGTACAAGGGACTCTCAAGAGTCTTCTCCAACACCACAGTTCAAAAGCATCAATTCTTCGCTGCTCAGCTTTCTTTACAGTCCAACTCTCACATCCATACATGACTACTGGAAAAACCATAGCCTTGACTAGATGGACCTTTGTTGACAAAGTAATGTCTCTGCTTTTTAATATGCTGTCTAAGTTGGTCATAACTTTCCTTCCAAGGAGCAAGCATCTTTTAATTTCATGGCTACAGTCGCCATCTGCATTGATTTTGGAACCCCAAAAATAAAGTCTGACACTGTTTCCACTGTTTCCCCATCTATTTGCCATAAAGTGATGGGACCAGATGCCATGATCTTAGTTTTCTGAATGTTGAGTTTTAAGCCAGCTTTTTCGCTCTCCTCTTTCACTATCCTTAAGAGGCTCTTTAGTTCCTCTTCACTTTCTGCCATAAGGGTGGTGTCATCTGCATATCTGAGGTGATTGATATTTCTCCCGGCAATCTTGATTCCAGCTTGTGCTTCTTCCAGCCCAGCATTTCTCATGATGTACTCTGCATAGAAGTTAAATAAACAGGGTGACAATATACAGCCTTAATGTACTCCTTTCCCAATTTGGAACCAGTCAGTTTTTCCATGTCCAGTTCTAACTGTTGCTTCCTGACCTGCACACAGATTTCTCAGGAGTCAGGTCAGGTGGTCTGGTATTCCCATCTCTTTCAGAATTTTCCACAGTTTGTTGTGATTCACACAGTCAAAGGCTTTGGCATAGTCGATAAAGCAGAAGTAGATGTTTTTCTGGAACTCTCTTGCTTTTTTGATGATCCAACGAATGCTGGCAATTTGATCTCTGGTTCCTCCGCCTTCTCTAAATCCAGCTTGAATATCTGGAAGTTCACAGTTCACGTACTGTTGAAACCTAGTTTTGAGAATTCTTTTTTTTTTTTTTTTTTCGCCACGCCGCGCGCCACCCCGGCCCCTCGGGGGACGGTAGTTTTGAGAATTCTGAGCATTATTTTGCTCGAGTACTTCCATGGTACTCAAGGAAGACTTTGTGAAAAAAGCAGCCTTTAATCCCTTTTGTAAGAGCGGGCCTGGATTTTTAACCAACTGAGTGATCAGAATCTCCCAGGCATAGTTAAGATCATAAACTGAAAGTGTGGGAAAGGCAAGCACAACGTGTGTGTGCAACGGCAAGCCTGGAATTGGGATGTGTTAAAGATTGATCTGAGGCTTCCCGGATCCAAGAAAGTGCTGAAGATCAACCTGAGAGTCTGACTCCCTTTTGTGTGGCCCTTTCCCACTCATACTACATCACTCATTTCTTCTGCTTCACTAAAATGCATACATACTTTAAAATTAGATTGACATCCATACAGTACCATGTGTAAACTAGATAGCCAGTGGGAACCTGCCGTATAGCACAGGGGGCTCAGCTCAGGGCTCTGTGATGACCTAGGTGACAGGGGGTGGAGGGAGGGAGGTCCGAGGAGGAGGAAATATATGTTTACAAAAGGTGGAAGCAGTGACAGATTTCCTCTTCTTGGGTTCTAAAATCACTATGGAGGGTGACTGCAGCCATGAAATCAGAAGACGATTGCTTCTTGGCAGGAAAGCAATGACAAACCTAGACAGTGAGCTGAGAAGCAGAGATATTACTCTGCCAACAAAGGTCCTTATGGTTAAGGCTATGGTCTTCCCTGTGGTCCCGTACATAGTGAGAGCTGGACCGTCAAGAAGGCAGAACACCAAAGAATTGATACCTTTGAACTGTGGTGCTGGAAAAGACTCTCAAAAGTCCCTTAGACAGCAAGGAGATCAAACCAGTCAATCTTAAGAGAGATCAACCCTGAATATTTGCTGGAAGGACTGATGCTGAGGCTCCAGTACTTTGGTCATCTAATGCAAACAGACAGCTCATTGGCAAAGTCCCCAGTGCTGGGAAAGATTGTGGGCAGAAGGAGAAGAGGGCACCAGAAGATGAGATGGCTGAATGGCATCACTGATGCAATGAACACGAACTTGGGCAAACTCTGGGAGATGGTGAGGGACAGGGAGGCCTGGCGCGCTATAGTCCATGGGATCGCAAAGAGTCGGACACGACTCGGCAACTGAACAACAACAATAGTGGATACACTTCATTGCACAAAAGAAAGTAACACAACATTGTGAGCAATTATATTCCTTTTTTTTTTTTTTAAAGAATAGCCCAGTTTTCAAAGAGAAGAACAGAGCTGGAGGACTTAAACTACTTGACTTCAAGACTTATTATAAAGTTAGTGTAAACAAGATAGTGTACTATTTCTGTCAAGATGGATAAATAGACCAATGGAACGGAATGTAGTCTGGAGATACACCAAAGTAAGTAAATAAATTTCATACTGTTGTAAGGACCAATTTTCTCTTTGTGCAACCATGACATAATTTGTATCTACATAGAATTAGTGGAAAGAGTACCTGGTGCATTAGTTATGGGGACATAAAGCCATATTTATGACTTTAGTCTAAGCATATTCAACATATTATTCAATACACAGTCATGTTTTAAGTTCTTATTGACCCAACAGAAGAGCGCACTGATTGGCCGAGTCGCATGTCAATTTTGATACCAAGTCAACTGTTACCTGAGTCACTTAGGATCTTCTTTCTCCAGCCCTTGCCTACCGACCTACTCTAACCTGCATATTTGTTGGGTTACAAAAAGACACAGCCAGAAAAAGAACTTGTGGACCCAGCAGGGGAAGGAGAGTGTGGGACAAACAGAGAGGAGCCTTGACATCTATACGCCACCACAGTGAACCAGACAGCTAGTGGAAACCCGCTGCACAGCAGAGAGCTCAGCTCCGTGCTCTGTGATCACCGTGGGGTGGGATGGGGGTGGGGGGAGGCAGGCTGAAGAGGGAAGGGGTATATATTTACTTATAGCCGATTTATGGTGCCGTACAGCAGAAACCGACACAACATTGTAAAGCAATTATCCTCTAATTAAAAATAAATCTAAGAAAGGAGACTCCTTTCCAAAAAGAATGTTTGTTTTCTTCTTGAAGCGTAACCCAAGACAAAGAATTCTTTTTGGAGAAAGTTTGGTGAAACTACTAAGTATCATTGCACTGACCCACACTGTTATCATAATTGTATTGGTTTTATCTTTATTTTTATTGATTTTATTTATAAAATCCACTGTTTCTAGTGAATTGCTTCCTCTTCTGACGTTTCCCCTACTTAGTTTTGATAGTTGGGTTTGCCAAAGAAAACTTAATCCTGGACAAAGTATTAATTTTGGAAGAAATCACGTCTCTTCTAATGTACTTGGGCAATTATTTCCCATTAGCTTAACAAATGATTGTCTCAGCTAAGAAAATAGAATAGCTTGAGAAATCACAGCCTAGAGCTATGCTGGCTTTATTTAATTTGCCATGCAGAAGAATTAAACCTAGGGCTTTAAATCAAGCTTTTGAAAAAGAGTTAAGCTTCACACTCTAGTTAACAATAGCTTCATTATTAACTCAAGTAATTTCAAACAAAGCAAGGGAATTGCTCCTTCACCTAGCTCCTCTCAATTATAGAAAGGTATGTTTTTCTCTGGTTCACCTGGGTGTGCCTTTCACATTAATCCTCCAGTAAATAAACACACAATAACCCAACAATTTGACAAAAGCTAGAATCCTCATCGTCCACTCCTATTCATCTCATCTCCCAATTTTGCAAGGCAATGGCACCCCACTCCAGCACTCTTGCCTGGGAAATCCCATGGACGGAGGAGCCTGGTAGGTTGCGGTCCATGGGGTCGCTAAGAGTCGGACACGACTGAGCGACTTCACTTTCACTTTTCACTTTCCTGCACTGGAGAAGGAAATGGCAACCCACTCCAGTGTTCTTCCTGGAGAATCCCAGGGACGGGGGAGCCTGGTGGGCTGCCATCTATGGGGTCGCGCAGAATTGGAGATGACTGAAGCGACTTAGCAGCAGCAGCAACTCTGACTAGTGTTTTCTTTTTTTACTTATTAAGACCCAGATCATTTTTTCTCCCAAGGGACAACAATGCAAAAAGTCACCATCATAAGAAATCCGAAGGAATCCAGGAATGAGTAAGGAAATCACCCACCGATCAACACAGCTCTGGACCATGATCAGGCTTCCCACATCCCGAAATATCACCCTTCACATCAGAGCAGGGCCTTTGACTTAACTTCCTGCAGGAATCTCACTTCCAAGAAAAGGAGTAAGAAGCAGAGAGTCACATGCCAATTTAGGAATATTCTGTTCCTAAATTCATCCATCAAATAATGAGGGGGTGAAAAGAAGCCAGCAGGGGTATCAGTTCAGGTCAGTCAGTTCAGTTGCTCAGTCGTGTCCAACTCTTTGCAACCCCATGAATCGCAGCACGCCAGGCCTCCCTGTCCATCACCATCTCCCGGAGTTCACTCAGACTCACGTCCATCGAGTCTGTGATGCCATCAGCCATCTCATCCTCTGTCGTCCCCTTCTCCTCCTGCCCCCAATCCCTCCCAGCATCAGAGTCTTTTCCAATGAGTCAACTCTTCACATGAGGTGGCCAAAGTACTGGAGCTTCAGCTTTAGCATCATTTCTTCCAAAGAAATCCCAGGGCTGATCTCCTTCAGAATGGACTGGTTGGATCTCCTTGCAGTCCAAGGGACTCTCAAGAGTCTTCTCCAACACCACAGTTCAAAAGCATCAATTCTTCGGCGCTCAGCCTTTTTCACAGTCCAACTCTCACATCCATACGTGACCCCAGGAAAAACCATAGCCTTGACTAGACAGACCTTAGTTGGCAAAGTAATGTCTCTGCTTTTGAATATACTGTCTAAGTTGGTCATAACTTTTCTTCCAAGGAGTAAGTGTCTTTTAATTTCAGGGCTGCAGTCACCATCTGCAGTGATTCTGGAGCCCAAAAAATAAAGTCTGACACTGTTTCCCCATCTATTTCCCATGAAGTAATGGGACCGGATGCCATGATCTTCGTTTTCTGAATGTTGAGCTTTAAGCCAACTTTTTCGCTCTCCTCTTTCACTTTCATCAAGAGGCTTTTTCATTCCTCTTCACTTTCTGCCATAAGGGTGGTGTCATCTGCATATCTGAGGTGATTGATATTTCTCCCGGCAATCTTGATTCCAGCTTGTGCTTCTTCCAGCCCAGCGTTTCTCATGATGTACTCTGCATAGAAGTTAAATAAACAGGGTGACAATATACAGCCTTAACGTACTCCTTTCCCAATTTGGAACCAGTCAGTTTTTCCATGTCCAGTTCTAACTGTTGCTTCCTGACCTGCACACAGATTTCTCAGAGTCAGGTCAGGTGGTCTGGTATTCCCATCTCTTTCAGAATTTTCCACAGTTTGTTGTGATTCACACAGTCAAAGGCTTTGGCATAGTCAATAAAGCAGAAATAGATGTTTTCCTGGAACTCTCTTGCTTTTTCCATGATCCAGTGGATGTTGGCAATTTGATCTCTGGTTCCTCTGCCCTTTCTAAAACCAGCTTGAACATCAGGGAGTTCACGGTTCACATATTGCTGAAGCCTGGCTTGGAAAATTTTGAGCATTAATTTACTAGCATGTAAGATGAGTGCAATTGTGAGGTAGTTTGAGCATTCTTTGGCATTGCCTTTCTTTGGCATTGGAATGAAAACTGACCTTTTCCAGTCCTGTGGCCACTGCTGAGTTTTCCAGATTTGCTGGCATATTGAGTGCAGCACTTTCACAGCATCATCTTTCAGGATTTGAAATAGCTCCACTGGAATTCCATCACCTCCACTAGCTTTGTTCGTAGTGATGCTTTCTAAGGCCCACTTGACTTCACATTCCAGGATGTCTGGCTCTAGATTAGTGATCACATCATCATGACTATCTGGGTCGTGAAGATCTTTTTTGTACAGTTCTATGTATTCTTGCCACCTCTTCTTAATATCTTCTGCTTCTGTGAGGTCCAGACCATTTCTGTCCTTTATCGAGCCCATCTTTGCATGAAATGTTCCCTTGGTATCTCTAACTTTCTTAGAGAGATCTCTAGTCTTTCCCATTCTGTTGTTTTCCTCTATTTCTTTGCACTGATCGCTGAAGAAGGCTTTCTTATCTCTCCTTGCTATTCTTTGGAACTCTGCATTCAGATGCTTATATCTTTCCTTTTCTCCTTTGCTTTTTGCCTCTCTTTTCACAGCTATTTGTAAGGCCTCCCCAGATAGCCATTTTGCTTTTTTGCATTTCTTTTCCATGGGGATGGTCTTGATCCCTGTCTCCTGTACAATGTCACGAACATCAGTCCATAGTTCATCAGGCACTCTATCAATCAGATCTAGTCCCTTAAATCTATTTCTCACTTCCACTGTATAATCCTAAGGGATCTGATTTAGGTCTTACCTGAATGGTCTAGCGGTTTTCCCTACTTTCTTCAATTTGAGTCTGAATTTGCTAATAAGGAGTTCATGATCTGAGCCACAGTCACCTCCTGGTCTTGTTTTTGTTGACTGTATAGGGCTTCTCTATGTTTGGCTGCAAAGAATATAATCAATCTGATTTCGGTGTTGACCATCTGGTGATGTCCATGTGTACAGTCTTCTCTTGTGTTGTTGGAAGAGGGTGTTTGCTATGACCAGTGCATTTTCTTGGCAAAACTCTGTTAGTCTTTGCCCTGCTTCATTCCGCATTCCAAGGCCAAATTTGCCTGTTACTCCAGGTGTTTCTTAACTTCCTACTTTTGCATTCCAGTCCCCTATAATGAAAAGGACATCTGTTTTGGGTGTTCTAAAAGGTCTTTTAGGTCTTCATAAAACCGTTCAACTTCAGCTTCTTCACCGTTACTGGTTGGGGCATAGACTTGGATAACTGTGATATTGAATGGTTTGCCTTGGAGACGAACAGAGATCATTCTGTCATTTTTGAGACTGCATCCAAGTACTGCATTTCAGACTCTTTTGTTGACCATGATGGCTACTCCATTTCTTCTGACAGATTCCTGCCCGTAGTAGTAGATATAATGGTCATCTGAGTTAAATTCACCCATTCCAGTCCATTTTCGTTCGCTGATTCCTAGAACGTCGACGTTCACTCTTGCCATCTCCTGTTTGACCACTTCCAATTTGCCTTGATTCATGGACCTGACATTCCAAGTTCCTATGCAATACTGCTGTTTACAGCATCGGACCTTGCTTCTATCACCAGTCACATCCACAGCTGGGTATTGTTTTTGCTTTGGCTCCATCCCTTCATTCTTTCTGGAGTTATTTCTCCACTGATCTCCAGTAGCATATTGGGCACCTACTGACCTGGGGAGTTCCTCTTTCGGTATCCTATCGTTTTGCCTTTTCATACTGTTCATGGAGTTCTCAAGGCAAGAATACTGAAGTGGCTTGCCATTCCCTTCTCCAGTGGACCACATTCTATCAGATCTCTCCACCACGACCCACCTGTCTTGAGTTGCCCTGCAGGCATGGCTTGGTTTCATTGAGTTAGACAAGGCTGTGGTCCTAGTGTGATTAGATTGACTAGTTTTCTGTGAGTATGGTTTCAGTGTGTCTGCCCTCTGATGCCCTCTTGCAACACCTACCATCTTACTTGGGTTTCTCTTAACTTGGGCGTGGGGTATCTCTTCACAGCTGCTCTAGCAAAGCACAGCCGCTGCTCCTTACCTTGGACGAGGGGTATCTCCTTACTGCCACCGTTCCTGACCTTCAATGTGGGATAGTTCCTCTAGGCCCTCCTGTGCCTGCTCAGCCACCGCTCCTCGGGTTGCAGGGGTATAGTAACTGATATCCCTTAACTTGGAAAAATACATCTGGGAATAGAGGGGGAAACGTCCTACATTCTCCGATACTTTTCTGCATATTTTATTATGTATTCTCCTTTTTAAAGAAAATTATCAAGATAAAATTTACATAATATTTAATTAACCACTTTAACGTGCACACGTCAGTGACACCTGGAACACTCACAGTGTTGTACAACCAGCACCTCTATTTAGTGTCAGAGCTTTTTCAGGACCCAGAAGATAACCCTAAACCCATTAATCACTCCCCATTATTCCACCTGGAGAAGGGCATGACAACCCACTCCAGTATTCTTGCCTGGAGAATCCCACGGACAGAGGAGCCTGGCAGACTATAGTCCATGGGGTTGCAAAGAGTCAGACACAACTGAATGACACACACACACACATACACTTAGAGCACAACAGACTTGAAACAACAGGCATCTTGGTGGCCAGAACTGGTGGAATAATGGTGAGTGACTAATGGGGATTGGGCGATGAAGGAGCTTCAACACTAGACAGAGGGGGTGGTTGCACAGCATTTTGAGTGTACCAGGTGCCATTGACACACACACTTTAAAATGGTTAATCATGTAAATTTCACCTCAATTTTTTTTTAAATTTAAAATAACAGATGGACATCTGTCTCTGTAAGGATGCTGCCTTTGTCACCAATCACCACTAACAAATTTCAGCGTATTTTTTTTTTTAATCTCTGAAATACAGAGAAGGAGGGTATGATTGAGCTAGTTAGGGTCATATACCTACACTCTTGGCACCATGAATGACAATCCTGCTGGGTTATGTCCAGTTAGGGCAACAGCAGTTCCCATATGGAAATACCAGGGTGCGGCTTAGACAAGGAAAAGCAGATGCTGAGTGAGAGGCAAAAAAAAAAATTTGATTCCAACAGCTCTTATCCACCAGGATGTATTTCCTTCCTATTTCCCAGGAATTGTGGTAGCACCAAAAATCAGCAGCAAATAAAATGCAATCATTATACATATATATATTCTCAGGCATAACGACAGATCTTGAAGCAAAATGACCCTACATAAAGGACAAAGCCGTCCAGTAAGGTTGAAGCTGGATGACAAGCGTTGAAATTAAATGCAAGAGTAGGTATAATTTCCTTGTTGCTAGTGAATGAATGGCTTTAATCAAAATGATTATTTAGTAAATAATTTCTTATAGAATTCAAAAATAAAGTTCTAGAACTTTCCTAAGTGGAAGGAAATGAAATGAACAAAGGAGTAGAAATGGTTGGCATCTCAGTCAGGAAACCATGAGTTTGAAAGCAGTCTGACAGAGGAGGCCACCTGCTTGAAAATGGCAAGTGCAACGCACTGTCCAAGCAAGAGGCTGACCTCAGAGAGGGTCAAAGGAGGGTGTAACAGCAGGATCCCATCAAAGGGTTTCACTGCCAGCTGCTAAGAATCAGAGACTCAATTTGATTCAGTCTAAGTGCTAACTCCATCTAGTCAAGGCTATGGTTTTTCCAGTGGTCATGTATGGATGTGAGCGTTGGACTATAAAGAAAGCTGAGCACCGAAGAATTGATGCTTTTGAACTGTGGTGTTGGAGAAGACTCTTGAGAGTCCCTTGGACTGCAAGGAGAGCCAACCAGTCCATTCTGAAGGAGATCAGCCCTGGGATTTCTTTGGAAGGAATGATGCTAAAGCTGAAGCTCCAGTACTTTGGCCACCTCATGCAAAGAGTTGACTCATTGGAAAAGACTTTGATGCTGGGAGGGATTGGGGGCAGGAGGAGAAGGGGACGACAAAGAATGAGATGGCTGGTTGGCATCACTGACTGGATGGATGTGAGTCTGAGTGAACTCTGGGAGATGGTGATGGACAGGGAGGCCTGGTGTGCTGTGATTCATGGGGTCATAAAGAGTCGGACACGGCTGAGTGACTGAACTGAACTGAAGTGCTAACTCTGAGCCAGAATTCACATAGGCAGAATCAGCCCTAACAACTGATGAGAAACACTTCCATTGGTCCAGACAGAGATTCATGGGTTTCACACTGTGGGTGTTCTCTGCCCTGCAATTAGAGCAAAGGAGGAATTCTGGAAATCAGAGACTCAATTTCTGTTTATTGACACAAATGGAAGGTGCCTTCTCCATAACTAAGGGTTTATCATTTGCTGTGATAAACCATAATGCAAAAGAATATATATTAAAAGAATAGATGTATAACTGAATCACTTTGCTGTACAGCAGAAAGTAACACAGCCTTATAAATCAACTATACTTCAATAAAATTTAAAAAATTAAAAAAAATTAATACATTTCTGGAATCATGTAATGGCCCAAGCATAGGAAGGCACTCTAATATCTCAGAAATACTTTAATTCTGTAGTAACAAAATTAAATTGCTCTTTCAATGGTCCATATGCTAATTTTAAATTTTTTGGTGGGACATTTTAAGAAATGTATAATAACATGTGGTGTTATATGATTGCTTTTTTGTGATATTATTTAAAGTTTGATCAAACAAATAATTCAATAAGCAATGTAATCATTAAATACCAAAGTAAAACTTGATCCTTCATAAGTGTTTATACTTCTAAATCTTTGATTATTTAATTACACATGGTTATAATTAAACAAGTTATTTCAATGTTACAAGTACACCACCACCAAACATTCTCCTGAAAATTGTCAAATGAGTCTTAGACTTTACCTACTGATCCAGAACTTCCCTGGTGGCTCAGACGGTAAAGCGACTGCCTACAATGCAGGAAACCTGTGTTCCATCCCTGGGTTGGGAAGATCCCCTGGAGAAGGAAATGGCAACCCACTCCAGTACTCTTGCCTGGAGAATTCCACGGATGGAGGAGCCTGGTAGGCTACAGTCCATGGGGTTGCAAAGAGTTGGACACGACTGAGCAACTTCACATTACTATAAACTTATTTCCTTTTTATCTTGCCCAGCAGATGGAAGAAAATGATAGCTTTTGAGAAAAGCACAAATGGCATTAGAGATTCTGGGCAGAACCATGGAACTTTTTGTTGGTTTTTTAAAAATGAGATTTCAGATAATTTTCTTAGCACTTTCTAATTGGCATGCCAGAAGCCGCCTAAACCCCCCAAGGGACTCTCACGTCCCTCTCTTCCAAGGTTTGGCTTTCTCCCTGTTCCTTTCCTGCGCGCACTTGCCTCATGCCCCATTCTCTATAAGTGACTGAATAATGAGATCAACTAATTTGGTCCTGAGGTTGAAGGTAATTCAAGCCAAAGCGTTGCAGCTGATGACAGTTTAGTGTTTCTCATCTCTCACTCCTGGAATGTTATCTTGACATTAGACATCGGGGAATGAATGAAACGAATGAGTAATATCAAGAACAAAATATGCTAGAAAAGACAGTACTGATTTTTTTGTAAAATGGCTTTTGGCATCACTTTAGTCAGAAACTGGGAGCAGACCACTTGCCCTGTCTCTGAATAAGGTCACTGGCTCAAGAGCACAGCCCTGCCAGTCTACGCAGGGCTCTGATCTCCAATCAGCTGTGCACTGGGCCTGCTTGCTAGAAGCCAGTTTTAATCAAGCTGCGTTTTGTGACTTCTTCATGGATTTTGTTAATCACAGCCTCTTTATTGTCCTCAGGTGGCTTTCCCAGCCTAGGTCAGCCAGGAAAAGCCAAGACCAGATGGTGGAGAACAGACCCATAAAAATACCGATAAAAACAACGCAGAACAGTCTGTGTGGGGGTCAGTCGCTCAGTCGTGTCTGCCTGTTCATCTGCCTCATGAACGGTGGCCCACCAGGCTCCTCTGTCCATGGGGTTCTCCCGGCAAGAAGACTGGAGCGGGTTGCCATTCCCTTCTCCAGGGCATCTTCCCGACCCAGGATCAAAGCCAGGTCTCCCGCACTGCGGGCAGATTCTTCACTGCCTGAGCCACCAGGGAAGCCCTAGAATAGTCTAGTCCGCTTCGTTTTTATCATGGAAACAATTAACGCTTTTCACACATCAACGTTGCTGTTATGGAGGGAAAATAACGAAATATGTTTCAATTCAAAATGCCAAAGAACACGTGCAAGAAATTATTTTAAATTATACTTGCTATTAAAACTGAATACAAGCAAAATACATGGATCAAATCCTGAGTTTAAACTAAGCTTTAAAAAAATCACTCCCGCTTTAGAGCCATTCTAGTGGAAAATAGCCCCTCTTTTGGATTTAGGCTTCTTTGAGATTGTTTTGGCTTCATTTTTACACACTCAGGCACTCGACAAACTGAAAATCTGTTCTGTTTTTCGTTTAGAGAAGATTTTTTTCTAAGACACAAAATCCCTGAATTTCTCATATGATGGTTCATTAGGTTTATTCTATTATAGCCAACTTTCTGAAACCAAGTCTATGTTTTTCTATTCCACTTATGGTCCCAAATAGTTGTACATTTACACTAAGCATATCTTCAACAGAAGCCTAGAATTACAGCCTTTTGGATAGTTTCTGAGGGTAACATTCAATCACTTGTTCACTACTACATCTTAGACACTATTAAAAACACCATGCTACCCAATAAGACTAATATAGTTCAAACATTAAAATATTACTTTATTTATCCATGTATACACTTACTTTTAATGATCTAAGCACAGTAATCCTATAAGGGTAAATAGCGAATCTTTATCCTGAAATATCTGGCAGTAGAATGTGGCTAAGATACCAGAAAAAAAAAAAAAGTTCTATTAAGACCCTGCATTGATGCAATATAGCATTTTACAGTTTTTAGTTAGTTCTTTACCCTGCTGCCAATACTGACTAGAGTACAGTAGAAAAACATTCCATTTTTCTTTCAGCATAGAAACAGAGGAACGAATATGCAATATTCAGTATGCTAAAGAGATGGTGGACAGTGTATCAGAACAGGAAGTTAACTTTCATTCGTATAAACCGAAAGTTCTAGAGCTAGTGTAAGTGTTAGAAACTCACATAGGAACCTCACAGACTCTGTATGACTAAACTGCTATAAGGTCTTCTCAAAATTCACTTGCTTGTCTAATTGGCCTCCTATAGACTGACAGCCTCCATACTTTGCCAAGGCCTTCTGCACTCATCTGCTCTCCTGACACAATTCCCTTGGACTCTTCTCTCCACGGATTCTCTCCAGACCCTGTACCCTTACTCCACAAGATCTCTGTTAGGTCAGGACTTGCTGCAGCATTTGATGTGAGATTGGCTGGGAGCACCTGCAATCTAGTCTTGCTGAAGACAGTTGGGAACGTTTAGCTTCTCCAATGGTCAGGTGTGAGAGCAGGGCTTTATCTGGGAGCAGGCTTGGCAGAAAATGAACTATGGGGGCAAGAGAAGCAGAGCTACTGGGCGCAGGCAGAAAGGCCAAGGAGGCTCCTGAACAAGCAAAATGAGGAGGTTCAACAGACAGGAAACCCGCACCTAAGTCAGGGCTGCATGGCGGGCGGGGTCTCGGAAAAAGGCGAGAAGGCCACGGAGAGACAGCGGCAGGAGATCCCAGAGACCCGACCGCGGACTCGAGGCCCAGGGTCTCCTGAGCAGGGCTCAGGTTCCCATTCGAGAAGAAATAGGGTACTGAGAACAAACCCCCGGCAAGGGCCATTCTGGGAGGACTGAGATAGGGCACTCCTGCGGGGAGAAGGTGGCTTTGTCGCAAGTTCAGCTCGCCGACTAAGAAAACGCAACCAGAAAAAGCCACTGAAGAGACCTGGCCTTCACAACGGCCTCTCAGAGGTCCTTGCAGACAAACATTTATTGAACTGAACTGACACTGTTGGGTTTTCTCCAGGGGCCAGAGCAAGAATCTGTGACTCAAACTGTGCATATGGAAAACTACACCCATTCTTACACGGAGCGGGCGAGGCTGTGACCCTGGGCTCTCTCTCACCTCTCTCAGCTACACTACCGTTTCTCAGGGTCTTACCCTTGGAGCTTGGGAGGAGTCATAGACATTCTAGCAATCCACTGCCCATAGGTCGGCTCAGGCCCCACATGAAACCCGTGTTCCCACACAGGACTCCTTACCTGCAAATGTTGCCGGAAAACGCAGACCAGGACTCCCAGGTGCGTTTCTCGAAGACTTTCTCAATCGCCTCTTACTGCTGGGTGATGGCGTACTGGTTATCAGCCTGGTACTTATTAGTGCAACTTGATTCCTAATTATTGTTGCCTAATTCTAGGATCAGGGCTTCCCAGATAGCTCAGGGGTAAAGAATCTGTGGGCAATGTGGGAGGCCCCGGGTTCGATTCCTGGGTTGAGAAGATCCCCTGGAGGAAGGCATGGCAACCCACTCCAGTGCTCTTGCCTGGAGAATTCCATGGACAGGGGAGCCTGGCGGGCTACAGTCCCTGGGGCCGCACAGAGTTGGACACAACTGAGTGACTAAGCACAGCAAGTCCAATTCTAGGATCACCTCTTTAAGGAAATGCCTTTAGCATCCTTTACCTTCTCTGTGGACGCCATGAGTCAAAGCTCACAAAGTCCTCTCCCTTTACTCAGGTGGGCAGGCATTTTGAGTTAAATGTTCTCCCATAAAGCTATTAATATGAAGTCCTAACCCCATATATCTCAAAATATGGCCTTCTTAAGAGATAATGTTTTCATAGAGTCAGCCATTAAAATGAAGTTACTAGGGTGACCTATAATTCAGTAAGACCAGTGTCTTCACAAAAAAGGGGAAATTTGGACACAGGCATACACACACGAGGAAGAACGCTATGTGAAGATGCAAAAATCAGGGTGGTACACCCACAAGCCTTGGAAAGCAGAAAATGGCCGGCAAACAAGCAGAAGCCAGGAGAGGAACGTGGAACAGTGTTTTTTCTCAAGCCCTAAGAAGCAAACAGCCCTGCCAGCACCCTCACCTTAAATTTCCAGTCTCCAGAACTGCGAGATAATAAATTTGCTATTTGAAGTCACCCGGTTTGTAGCACTTCATCACAACAGCTCGAGGAAGCCACTGCCAGGGGAGGCCACAGTTTGTGAGCAGGCCTGGCGGGAACTAACACTGAACCTGACTTTCCCCAAAGCACAAAGAAACATTTCCTTTCCAGCCACGTCACCAAGGATGAGGCATCCAGAGATGGTCACTTACCTGGCATGATGGCAAAGATGATTTCAGATGTCTTAACGCTGTTCCTGTAGACAGAAGTGCTCCAGGAAACGCTCACGCCCCGTCCAACATTAAACTGAACTGAGCTTTACAAGCTCGGCAGCCTTTTGCTTAGCCTCATTGGCATCACCTGCGGGGCTTGTTAAGCGCTCGCCCGTGGCCCCGCCCTCAATTAAGTGTTCGCCCGAGGCCCCGCCCTCAATTAAGCGCTAGCCCGAGGCCCCGCCCTTCAGTTGCTCTAGCCGGAGGCCCGGCCCCCAGGCTAATGACTCAGCAAGGTCTGGGGTTGCAGCGTGTCTGCTCTCGGGTCCAGAGGACAAGCCTGGTCCTGGGAATACGTTTAGGCAATCTCAGTCCCTAATCACTGAAACCACTGTGAGAGCCACGATCTTTTCCAGGTGAAGTGTTCTCCCTGGGATGTTTTCATTGCATGATGAAGGCAGAAGAGGACCTTCACGGGGAGCAGCTTTTCATTTCTGTTTCCACTTGGAAACCGCTCGCCCTCATTCATTATGAAGTGAGAGAGAGGGTACAACTGAGCAGTCATCTGGGCTGCCGCTGACCTCTTTCCTGTGAATATAAGACAGGCGCTCCCTCTCTCTTGAGCGGTTTGGTCAAGGGCAGACAGGACAGTCATTAACAGACCTATCATTTTGTAGCATCCTCAGTGAAGTGGTAAGAAGAGAAGCAGAGAGTCCAGCATCCAAAATGATGCAGATTAGCCAGGCTAAGAGTTTGAACCCACAGGTCGGGGTTAACAATAAGAGTCCAGGACCAAGTAGACTCACCAGCTGGAGGCAATTACATCCTGGTGGCTTGGTGTCTTAGTTGCTAAGTCATGTCCAACTCATTGTGACCCCATGGGCCTGTGTCCGCCTGGAGTTGGTTGCCACTTCCTTCTCCAGGGAATCCTCCTGACCCAGGGATGGAACCCAGGTCCCTGCATTGCAGGCAGATTTCTTACCCACTCAGCCACCAGGGAAGCCTTTAATTACCTAGCCTAGTGGTGAAGGATTCTGGAGTCGGACAAGCCTGACCTTGAATCCAGCGCGTGACCTCTGTTAACTAAGCCCACAAGACATAGTTTCTTATTGTTAACATGTAGACAGTAGTATCCATATTAAGAAGACATAATCAGTTCAACTCTATAATGTACATTGTGGGCCAGACTTTCCACACTCCCTCCCTGGCCCAGCTCCCGTTACCTCCCTCTCCCCTGTGCCTCCTCACCTGCTTCAGGCACAGCCCAGAACCACAGCTAGGATACTAGCTTGCAACATGGCAGCCCCCCAAGGAGACTCTTCTAACAGAATATCCTCTCCTGCAAGAAGGGTCCCAACCTGCTGTAACAGCTCAGTGGACGCCATGGAAAGTTCACACGTAGCCAAGAAAAACACTTATGCTAGTCTGTAGCTACCATTAGAATTTCAAAATACTAACTGCAGACGAACTAGTAAACCCCAACATACCTAGGGTAAGAAAAAAAGCAAGAACTAGTGAGAGAAAACAACTGAAAAGGAGTTTTAAGGACAATTCAAAAGACTCGAAGGGCTTCCCAGGTGGCGCATTGGTAAAGAATCTGCCTGCCAGTGCGGGAGATGCAAGAGACCCAGGTTAGATCCCTGGGTTGAGGAGGGATCCTGGAGGAGGAAATGGCAACCCACTCCGGTTTTCTTGTCTGAAAATTTCCATGGACAGAGGAGCCTGGTGGGCTACAGTCCATGGGGTCACAAAGAGTTGAACACAACTGAGTGTGCACGTGCACTCACACACACATACGAAAGACCTAGGTTTATATTTGTTTGTGTTCATATTCTGGCTTTTAATTAAGCATTTTCTTTCGCAGCCTTTATTCTGACTTACAGCAACCGCAGATGAGGTAGGCAAGGACTTAGAAAGAGGCAGGTAGTGAGGAGTAGAGCATGAAAAGGTAGGTGATGCTTTAAATGATTATTCTCAGCTCTTTCTCCAAAGAACTGGAAAAGTACATGGTAACCCACATTTTAGAGTAAATGAAGATGATGGGCCAGGGGGGAAGTCACTTGGCATCAACATGGTTTTGCAAAAACATCAACATGGTTTTGCTAATAATGTGTGATTTTGGTGATAGTAATAGTTTGAAAATCAGGAAGAATTTTAAGCTTTGGACTTAAATAATCTATGCAGACAACATCTCAGCCTAATTCTGGAAATACCGCCAATCTAAAGCAGCTGATTCTGGATAAACGGTCACTTATTACAGTGTTTTGAATAATCATTTAAAAAAATATCATTGATGCTGTCATTACTAATATCATTATTCCCTAGTGCCAGCTCAGTACTCTGCGGTAGTCACTTTGCAGTGGGTTTGTGATGATCATGTCTCCCTGCTGGCCCGCTAACATGCAGCACTGAACCTCTCTGTACTTTTCACTTTGGTATAATGGAAAGAATTCAGCATTTGGATATAAAGGGGCAAGGTTTGAATTCCAGTTCTGTTATTTACTAACTTGGGCAAATTTCTTAACTTTCTTGAAAGACCATATTAAAAATAACTGACTATCTTTAATCATCACTTAAGAATTAATGAGGATCAAATGAGATAATGTATATAAAATTGTAAAAGTCGCTCAGTGTGTCCAGCTCTGTATAGTGCATGGAATTCTCCAGGCCAGAATCCGGGAGTGGGGAGCCTTTTCCTTCTCCAGCGGAATCTTCCCAACCCAGGGATCGAACCCAGGTCTCCTGCATTGTAGGCGGACTCTTTACCAGCTGAGGCACAAGGGAAACCCAAGAATACAGGAGTGGGTAGCCTATCCCTTCTCCAGGGGATCTTCCCAACCCAGGAATCAACTGGGGTCCCCTGCATTGCAGGCGGATTCTTTACTAACTTTTGAGTTATATTTCAGTGTCTTTCTTAAGTTCCAAAATTTTAATAAACATTACTGCACTATGTCAGTCCATATTTATCTCACAGTCTTGTCTTACGTGATGAAATCTGTTAACCATGGTGATTGTACTTTCTTATTTTTCCTCTGATCCTTTCTTATAAGCATGTAGTATCCTAGACTACCCAGGAAAATGGTACCTAGACTCCCTTTATAATGACAGAAATCCTGGACAAAGAATAGACATTCAAATATTCATGAAACAGCAATGGAATATGAAATTATACTTTTGACTTTTTTTTTTTTTACTTTTGACTTTAATGATAATAAAACAGAGATGCTGAAAATTCAAACAGAGAGAAGCTGAGATAGATAAAGGAACAAATATAATATCATTTTCAAGGCTGGTCTTGATGTTCCATCTGCTCTTTGTTGAAGTAACAAAGAAGTGGCAGAGAGACTTGAACAAATATGTACAAAACTGCTGGCACTTTGAAATAACTTTGAAATCATTCAAACAGAAAACATAAATGTCATCAGCAGTGCAATGATATGATTTTTGTCATAAGTATTGACTGGGTAAAAGTAGGTAAAATATGTTTTTAAT
This sequence comes from Oryx dammah, assembly GCF_014754425.2. NCBI lineage: Eukaryota > Metazoa > Chordata > Mammalia > Artiodactyla > Bovidae > Oryx > Oryx dammah. The sequence goes on along the minus strand of NW_024070206.1, from coordinate 2,975,946 downwards.
TAAACTATTTTTTTCTACTAAAATGGGGGAATTTTATGGCAAGAGGAATTCTTTCTGAAGTAGCTCTAGGATCCTCTTAAGAGCTTCATCCAAAATGGAACAGATTCTTCTGGGGCTTTCAATAGCTATGATTATAAGAAAGTATTTCTATCTGTAGCCTGGAGCCTCAGCCCGGGTGGAATAATGGGTCCTGTGTTTATGGACTGCGTGGTTCCCTCTTAAAATCACTCATGCCATAGCTCAGGGGAAACGTGGCTTCTTGGAGGGCTCCATGTCAGGAACCTCTTCTCTCCTGGCTCCGCCCTCTTCTTGGACTCCTAGGAAATTAGCCATTACCTTCATTTGTTACTTTACAGTGACCAACCTTCTGAGGACAGCTTTAATGAGCTCCCCAACCTAAAATATTCAACACGGTCATGCTCCACTAGCCTTTCTAACAGCCAGACCGCAAGAGGTACAGCACCACAGGGAGAAATAATACAGCCCAAAGAGGAAAAATAATTCTATGTGCTGAGAAAAATAAGTCCTGTGCTAAGAGAAATGAGTGAAACCGTGGTGAGATAATGTTTCAATAAATTTGGCACTACATTTTCTACCCAGACAAAAAATGGTTACATGAATTTAAAAAATCAATTAAAGAACTCTGAATAAAATTGAAATGCTGTATCCAATCACTGTTTAGTTTTTCATTAGTTTCTTTGGCCTTATATTACTTTTTTTAAAAAAAGTTAGTCTGTTGTGTAAGAGTCTTAGATTTTAATGTTTTAAAAAGGCATTTTGTGAAGTCGCTCAGTCATGTCCGACTCTTTTCGACCCCATAGACTGTAGCTCCGTCCATGGGATTTTCCAGGCAAGATTGCTGGACTGGATTGCCATTTCCTTCTCCAGAGGATCTTCCCAACCCAGGAATCGAACCTGGGTCTCCGGCATTGCAGGCAGACGCTTTACCGTCTGAGCCACCTCCTAAACAATGAAAATAAAACAAAAATAAACAAATGAGATCTAATTAAACTTAAAAGCTTATGTGCAGCAATGAAAGCCATCAACAAAACAAAAAGACAACCCACAGAAGGGGGAAAATGTCTGTGAATGATGCAACCGACACGTGATTAATCTTCAAAATATACAAACAGTTCATGCAACTCTATGTCAAAAAAATGACCCAGTCAAAAAGTGGGCAGAAGATCTAAGTGGACGGTTCTCCAAGAAGACATACAGATGACCCAAAAGCACGTGAAAGATGCTTAACATCACTAATTATCAGAGAAATGCAAATCAAAACGGTAATGAGCTATAATCTCACACGGGTCAGAATAAGTGTAAAGTTGCTCAGTCATGTCTGATTTTCTGTGACCCCTTCCAGGCTCCTCTGTTTATGGAATTCTCCAGACAAGAATACTGGAGTGGGTAGCCATTCTCTTTGTGTGCTAAGTCGGTTCAGTCGTGTCCAACTCTTCGTGACGCCATGGACTGTAGCCCTCCAGGCTCCTCTGTCCATGGGATTCTCCAGACAAGAATACTGGAGTGGGCTGCCATTCCTTTCTCCAGGGGATCTTCCTGACCCAGGGAAGAGCATCAGAAAGTCTACAGACAATCAATGCTGGAGAGGATCTGAAGAAAAGGGAACCTTCCTACACTGTTGGTGGAATGTAAATTGGTAAAACCACTGTGGAGAACAGCATAGAGGTTCCTTAAAAAACTTAAATACAGTTACCATGTGACTCAGAAAGGATACATGCAGCCCAATGTTCACTGCAGCACTTTTTACAATAGCTAAGACATTGAAGCAACCTAAGTGCCTATCAACAGAGAAATGGGTAAAGAAGATGGTACATACATACAGTGGAGTATTGCTCCATTGGAAAAAAGCCACAAAGAAGGATGAAATAGTGCCATGTGTAGCAACATGAACGAACCCAGAGATTTTCCTACTAAAGTGGAGTAAGTCAGACAGAGATAAATATCATATGATATCACTCATATGTGGAATCTAATTAAAAAATATACAAATAAACTTATTTATAAAATCGAATCAGACTTACAGATAGCAAAAACAAACATTGTTACCAGAGGGGAAATGTGGAAGGGAAGGATAAATCAGGAGTTTGGGGTGAACACATGTGCCCCGCTATATATAAAATAGATAAGTAACAAAGACTTACTGTATAGTACATGGCCAGAGAAGGCAATGGCACCCCACTCCAGTACTCTTGCCTGGAAAATCCCATGGAAGGAGGAGCCCGGTGGGCCGCAGTCCATGGGGTCGCTAAGAGTCGGACACGACTGAGTGACTTCACTTTCACTTTTCACTTTCATGCATTGGAGAAGGAAATGGCAACCCACTCCAGTGTTCTTGCCTGGAGAATCCCAGGGACGGGGGAGCCTCATGGGCTGCCATCTCTGGGGTCGCACAGGATCGGACACCACTGAAGCGACTCAGCAGCAGTGGCAGCAGAATAGAGCACGGCGCTCTACCTAATATTCTTTGATAACTTATATGAGAAAAGAATGTAAACAGTGAATATACGTATATGTACAAGTGAATCAACTTTTCTGTACACCTGAAACTAATACAACATTGTAAATCAACTATACTCCAAAAAAATCAAAGTATTTTAAAAATTAGAAAATAAAGCATTGACATTTGGCATTCTCAGAATCAACAGTGCTTTTTCTGTCCACTCTTTAACAACAGATCTTTGTCATTTCTTACTTTTCTGGAATACCTAGGTTCCAAAATCCTGATTTTCACCTCAAAGAATGTAATAATCTAATCTAATGATTGATTTATTATATTATTCTCTATCAAAAATATATAATTATAAAATATGATTACTTTTGAAAGACCTTTTATTTGTTCAACAAATATTTATTAATTACATAGCTATTACATATCAAGCAATGTTCTAGGCCCTAGAGATATAGTAATGAACACAACACCATCTCCGGCCATGTGGAGCATATATTCTAGTGAGGTCAACAGTAAAGTAGGTGTGTGCTGTGCTTGTGCTTAGTCGCTCAGTCGTGTCTGACTCTTTGTGACCCCATGGACTGTAGCCCACCAGGCTCCTCTGTCCATGGGGATTCTCCAGGCAAGAATACTGGAGTGGGTTTCCATGCCCTCTTCCAAGGGATCTTCCCAACCCAGGAATGGAACTCAGGTCTCCTGCATTGCAGGTGGATTCTTTACCATCTGAGCCACCAGGAAAGCCCAAGAATACTGGAGTGGGGAGCCTATCCCTTCTCCAGGAATTGAACTGGGTCTCCTGCATTACAGGTGGATTCTTTACCAGCTGAGCTACCTGGGAAGCCCCAAATATGTATATATGTGCCTGGATACACATTGGAAGCCCAAAATATGTATATGTAAATGTAAATATATATATGATATATGTATGTATGTATTGATTCTGAGCAGGGGAAGCAGGGGTCTTATCTGGACACTTTGTGAAGGAAGTGTGTGCCTGGACGGGTGATGCATTAGGCGCGGGTTGTGAGATGAAGTGAGGAATCAAAGATGGGTCATCGAGGATTTTGACCTGAGCAGTTAGGTAAATGACAGGACCCTTTACTTCATTTCTCTCATTCTATCTTTCAGTCTATCTTTGAGAAAAAGCATAGGTGAGTCAATTGAATAGAGTGGGAATGAGAAGCTGAGAAGCTTCTAAGCTAAGTAAGTTAGAAATGTAAAAATTCTTTCTACTCGGCCCCTTTCACCCTAACCATTTCTTCTATATGACTCCTGTTATTCTTTCTTTATTTTTTTTTTCCCCTGAAAGTCTGCAATCTGTCATCTAGCAATTACTTGGGGTCAACTTGTCTTGTTGCTGCGAACGCACTGATGAGACTTGACAGACTGTCAGTCACACATATCCTGGTATGAACTGATTTAGCCAAGCTGTTTTCCTTCTCTCATCAACCTATAAGTCGATGTTGAAGGAGGTAATGATGCCCAGGCAATAGACTAAAAAGAAACATTTGAGATCCTGTGGTACTTAGGTGGTAAGCAGTTTGATGTGGAAAAATGAAACGTGAGGTTTGAAAGTCTAGAGGGCAGGATGAGGTCACTGCGATTCTAGAAGGTCAGGGAAGACACAGAGTCGTGAGAAAACAAACAGAGTCAAAACGTTAACAGATGTTGCCACGGGCACGTGCTGTTATACCACGCCAATGTGGAAATACTGCTCCAGAAGGGCAAACATTAGCAAAAGTTCAGTGCGTGTTAGTCTCTCAGGCATGTCCGACTCTTTGCCACTCCACAGACTGTAGCCCGCCAGGCTCTTCTCTCCATGGGATTCTCCAGGCAAGAGTACCGGAGTGGGCTGCCATTTCCTTCTCCAGGGGGTCTTCCTGAACCTAGGTCTCCTGCATTGCAGAGAGTCTCTACCATCTGAGCCACCAGGAAAGTAAGTTCAGTACATTTTACAAGTATTTATTTTTATAAACCCTTAATTAATATGGTTTTTTCATTATATATGCTTCATTGGAAAGCCTTTGGCAATTTTAGATTATGAAGGCAGGAGGAGAAGGGGACAACAGAGGATGAGACAGTGGGATGGCGTCACCGACTCAATGAACATGAGTTTGAGCAAACCCCAGGAGACAGTGAAGGACGGGGAAGCCTCGTGTGCTGCAGTCCACGGGGTCACAAAAAGTCAGACATGACTTAGTGACTGAACAACAAGCAAGCTAAAAATTTGCAGAGATGCAATAAAACGAACCCAATCAGAAAGCCAGATTTGCGGGAACTGTACTTTCCAAATTAAAAGTAGACAAATAAAATCTGATAGGTTTGTAACTAAGAACAGTGGAGGAATACAGCTCTTGTCTTAAGCCTGTTTGATATTTCAGGGCAGACTGCAAGCCTTTACCAAGGCTTTATCTGGCAAATCTCCCCACTCTTCCCCGACAACTAGGCTGATCCATCTGACTCTTCACCGGTTTTCAGGGAAATGGAACAAGGGCGCTGATGCTGTCTCTGGTTTAGCCTCTTGCTTATACTGTTGCAGTAAGTGATCAAAGTCTTGACTGTTATTAATAATATTATTTTGGCTTCTTTTCTAAATCACTACTCCATCACCTAGGAGATTGTCTTGTTCCAGCTCAGCTGAGCTCCTAACGGCAAGAGAGAAAATCTGAGTTCATAACTGCCCATGAAAATCTAAGCCCTTTTTGTTGCCTTGCCTAGTGAAGGACAGGGAAGGCAGGCATGCTGCAGTCCATGGGATCACAAAGAGCCAGACATGACTGAGCAACTGACCAACAACAAGCTTTGCAGGTGGCTCATTGGTGAAAGAAGCCTGTGAGTACAGGAGATGCATGAGCCGCCAGTTCAATCCCGGGGTCGGGAAGATCCCCTCAAGGAGGAAATGGCACCCACTCCAGGATTCTTGTCTAGAGAATCCCAAGGACAGAGGAGCCTGGTCGGCTACAGTCCCTGGGGCCGCAAAGAGTCGGACACAACTGAGCGACTGAGCACACACGTAAGGCTTCAGTTCAGTTCAGTCGCTCAGTCGTCTCTGACTCTTTGCAACCCCATGAATCGCAGCACGCCAGGCCTCCCTGTCCATCACCAACTCCCGGAGTTCACTCAGACTCACGTCCATTGAGTCAGTGATGCCATCCAGCCATCTCATCCTCTGTCGTCCCCTTCTCCTCCTGCCCCCAATCCCTCCCAGCATCAGAGTCTTTTCCAGTGAGTCAACTCTTCACATGAGGTGGCCAAAGTCCTGGAGTTTCAGCTTTAGCATCATTCCTTCCAAAGAACACCCAAGGGTGATCTCCTTTAGAATGGACTGGTTGGATCTCCTTGCAGTCCAAGGGACTCTCAAGAGTCTTCTCCAACACCACAGTTCAAATGCATCAATTCTTTGGCACTCAGCTTTCTTCACATAAGCCTTACAATGCAATAAAAATGCATGTCTGACTTGAGAGTGCTAACTAACCTTCCCCCAAAGTGACTTTTTTCTCAATAAATCAGCTATTTCACAAACAGAAGCACATTTTTACCCTTCTGTTACTAAATGGAACTTTCATTCATTTTCTTCTCTGACCCAACAATAAATAAGTTCTCATAGATTTTAGCTGGGAGTATATTTCAGCAGTAAGTCAGGGCCTGTATGGAATGAAGCTTTTGTCTACTGTGGGCCTGGTGCAAAACTAAAAAGAGTTGAGACCCTAAAACTCAGAGGACTTAACTCTGAGCTGATTTGGTAATTAAGAGTAAGGTGATTAGAAAGACAGCGGGGCATGCCATCTTGGTGGTTTGTTTATTAATTTCATGCAATTCCCACCAAACACCCTCCTCCTGCTACTCCAAAACTGCCTCCTCCAACCCCACACAAACTTTTCTTGTTGAACTCTAGGAATTCTGATTTCGCCAGCTTCCTTCTTCCTGGAATCTACTTCCTATACAAACATTATATGGACGGATTGAGCATAGGGGTAGTAATGGCATGTGACTTTCAAGGTAAGGTGATGAACACAATGGAGCTTCCACCTTATTCTAGTCAATCTGGGCATGTAACTGCTACACCATATGAATGCTTGAGCATCCCTGGGTTGGGTCCATGAGGCAGAGAACTGAGGCCTCCTGCAACTAGTCAGCGAGCAACTGGGCAGAAGTCCTGGGAGTGAGCTGTCTTGGAAATCCCCCAGGCCTAGCCAAAGCTTCAGATGACTGCCTGTTGCCTGAAACGTGAAACTTTTCAAGACAGAACCACCCAACTAATCCATAACCAGCTTCCTGACCCACATGTGTGAGATAATAAATATATATCATTGTTTACAGTTGCTAAATGTTGGGGATAATCTGTTATTCTCTATATTGCTATATACTCATGTATATAAAATAGCATGTTTCTTGTAGTCTGAATCCTGAACTCTGATGATTAATATTCTTTTCAATAAGCCATTTAACTCATTCCCAGTGGTATCCTTATGAGCTACTTCATTTACAGGGGATTAGCTTATTGCAGAAGACTACTGTGATCTGAACAAAGTCAGAAGTCATTTTATCATACCATGCCTTTAGTTTTTCTAAAGTTTTGCTTTTATGTCTTGTATTTTTATAGCTTTCTTGAAAAATTATAACTAACAATTTGCTACTTTCAAGAGAAATGTTCATTTCATCTAGAATTTCACACCTTTAAATATTGACCTCTATTTGCATTTTTCATGATATAATTAATGTGTTGTCACTGTATTCTTGTAAATTTTTTATAAAGTTGGCATTTCTCAAGTAGCTATTAGCAAAATGAATTTTTTCTTACATTATTTTTTTTTAACAATTTGTTCTTACTTTGGGGGAACACAGAAGTAAACAAGTTGGCCTTATGCTTTAAATAAAGTCTTTGTCCCATAAGATCTTTCTGATATCTCTAACATCAATTCTACTTTCTTGTAACACTATGTGATTTTTTTCAAATTCTAGTATGTAACTCAAACTTGATGTTTGCCAAAAGCTATCAAGAGCAACAAGAGTAATAGCTAACATTTCTTGGCCAGCCAGGCACTGTGCTCTGTGCTGTTTATCTTTTGTTTCATTTACTCTTCATAACAGTCCTGTGAGAAAGGTGCTGGTCAATAGCACTCCCTTTTAGAAGCCACAAGAAGAGTGTTTTAAGAAGGGAATGGTCAGGAGCTCTCTCTCCTGGGGAACCAGGAATTAAGCTCAGTGGGCTTCCCTGGTAGCTCAGTTGGTAAAGAATCCACCTGCAGTGCAGGAGACCTGGGTTTGATCCCTGGGTCAGGAAAAATCACCTGGAGAAAGAAATGGCAACCCACGTCAGTATTCTTGCTTGGGAAATCCCACGGGCAGAGGACAGAGGAGCCTGGTGGGCTACAGTTCATGGGGTCACAAGAGCCGGGCACGATTCAGTGACTAATCCACCACTAGGACCCTGGTTCCTGGCACACCAACCCCAGGGCAAGTCTGGATTTCAGTGTGGGCATCGGTGTGTTATGGACTAAATTGTCTTCTCCCTGAAATTAGTGTGGCGAAGGCTTAACCCCTCCCATGACTCTTTTTGGAGATAGCCCTTTAGGGAGGTAATTGAGTTTAAATGAGATCGTGAGGATGGGGCCTTCATCCAACAGGACGGGTGTCCTTATGAAAACAGGAGAAGAAGGGACTTCCCTGGTGGCCCAGTGGTTAAGACTCTGCTTCCACCATAGGGTGCATGGGTTCAATTCCTGGCTGGGGAACTAAGATCCCACAGGCTAGGCAGCCAAAAAAAAAAAGAGGAGGAGAGTTCAGAGCTCTCTCCCTCCCTGTGCAGAGAGACGAGGCCGTGTCAACAGCCTCCAGACCGTGAGAAAATATGTGTCTGTTGTTTAAGCCACCCAGCCTGTGGTACTTTGCTACAACAGCCCAAGCAGACTGATAAGCAGGATTTGCTTTCTCACTGTATCTTTCAGACACTCTTGGATGAACCTTGACTAGTAAACCACACCCTATTAATGCAATTACATACCTTGAATAAAACTGATTATAACTAATTGCCTAGACAGTGTCCTTATAGGCTTCTTTATTCTTCAGTGCATCAAAATTCACTACTCTCTCACATTAATGTTACGTTTAGCACTGTAATTACCTAGCACATATTAGCGCTATTAATCATGTCATCCATATCATTAAAACCAAAATGTTGTCATACAGTCTTCCTTCTTAGCTGTAGAAAATGAACAGCTAAACACAATATCAAGCTTTACAGCACTGAAGTATTAACGTTCCTAATGCTTAATTAAAAAAAAAATATTTATTTTGTTGCTTTGGGTCTCAGTTGCGGCACATGGGCTGAGTAGTTGTGGCACAAACGCCCAGCTGCCCTGCAGCAAGTGGGATCCTAGTCCCCTGACCAAGGACCACACTGCATCCCCCACACTAGAAGCTGGACTCCTAACCACTGGACCAACAGAGAAGTGCCCTTAATGCTTAATTTTGAAATGAATTGTTTACGCCTCAGAGAAACCATCTGAGTATCCAGAGGCCTGTTTCTTGGAGTTCTGACTACTTGTGTGATTTGGGCTTGTTCCTGCTGGATCCTGACCTTACAGGATTCTCATCATTGTCTACCTCACAAGGTCTTGGCTAGAATCCTGTATCCTAAACTGTTCAGTATCCTTCTGGCCTCAAAATACCTATCCTGACTTGCCTTCTGTCTGTCAAGCTTTTTTTTTCACAGCCAGGACAGCACAATCAGAAAATGATGATGGCCCTGGGTTTTAGAGTCAGCCAACCTGAATTTTAGTGATTTCTCCACCATTTAATAGAGTCAGTGAAGTCTGGCCAGGTTGCTTACATTCATGCATCTCAGTTCCTCATATGTGTAATGTGCTAGCAACTCTTCAATTTTTATGAGGAACAAATGAAATGAAAACCACTAGCTAGGTGCCTGAAACATAATAAATATTCAATCACCCATAGTTATCATTATTGGCTGCTGATTAATCAGTTTCACGAGGCTTCCCTGATGGCTCAGTGGGTAAAGAATCTGCCAGCAATGCAGGAGATGAAGGAAAGTTGGGTCCAATCCCAGGGTTGGGAAGATCCTCTGAAGAAGAAAACAGCAACCCACTCCAGTATTCTCTCCTGGGAAATCCCATGGACAGAGGAGCCTGGTGGGCTATGATCCTTGGGAACACAAAGAGTCAGACATGACTTAGCAACTGAGCACGCATGCAATTTGCTTTAGTCTTGGTAAATGGATGCTACTGGCTCTAATGCTGTGGTTGTAGGTTACTCATTGCAAAAGAGAATCTCTGGCTGAAATGATTGAAAGTTAAGAAATGATCAAGATTGAGAATTTTAGGGGCTGGATAAGCCTGAAGTGGGATAAATGTGTGGAAGCAAGCAGCTTCCCCCCCGCCCCCAGCTCAAATTACACCAAAAAGACAAACATCTGTATCACCTAAACCGAACAGGATATATGTCTTCAAGATAGTAATTTCATTTCCTTTGCATATGTAACTAGAAGTGGGATTTCTGAGTTACATAGTAGCTCTATTTCATAATTTTTTGAGGAGCCTCCATACTATTTTTCTTAGTGACTGCGCCAATTTATAATCCCTCCAATAGTGAATAAGTGTTCCCTTTTCTCCACTTCCTCGCCAGTGTGTGCTATCTCTCATCTTTTTAATAATTCTGTCTAGTGTGAGGCGATACCCCTGTGGTTTTGGACTTCCCTGGTGGCTCAGACGGTAAAGCGTCTGTCTACAATGTGGGAGACCCGGGTTCGATCCCTGGGTCGGGAAGATCTGCTGGAGAAGGCAATGGCAACCCACTCCAGTACTCTTGCCTGGAGAATCCCACGGACAGAGGAGCCTGGTGGGCTGCAGTCCACGGGGCCGCAAAGAGTCGGGCACGACTGAGCGCCGTTCCTGCTCCGGATGATCAGTGACATCCACACCGTTTTATAGACCGATCCTCTTTATAAAAGCGTCTATTTGGTCCTTTTGCTCAGTTTAAAAAAATTTTTTAATTTGTCTTTATGTATTAGGGTATAGGGTGTAATTAACAAACAATATTGTGATAGTTTCAGGTGAACAGGGAAGAGACTCAGCCATACATACACATGTATCCATTCTTCCCCAAACTCCCCTCCCATCCAGGCTGCCGCATGACATTGAGCAGAATTCCAGGTGCTGCAGTACGTCCTTGTTGGTGATCCGTTTTGAATACAGCCATGTGTGCCTGTCCATCTCAAACTCCCCGATTATCCCTCCCTGTATCCTTTCTCCCAACCACCATAGACTTTCTCTTGAAGTCTGTGAGTCTGTTTCTGTTTTGTGAGTTCGTCTGTATCATTTCCTTTTAGATTGCATATATAAGGGATGTCATACAGCATTTCTTCTTCTCTGTCCAACTAACTTCACTCTGTATGATACTCTTTGGGTCCACCCAAGTTGCTTTGCCTATTTTTAATTAGATTATTTGTTTTTGTTTTGCTTCTGATACTGAATTATATGCATTCTTTATATATTTGGGATATCAACTCTATACAGTTAAGTCATCTGTAAACATTTTCTTCTTCTCCTTAGGTTGCTTCTTCATTTCAATGACTATTGCCAAGATCTATTTCAAAAAGCTTTTTTCTGTTTTCTTTCAGGAGTTTTATGGTTTCAGATCTTGCATTTAAGTCTTTAATCCATTTTGAGTTAATTTTGGTGAGTGATGTCTTCAAAATTCTTCATCATTTTTACCAGTCTTATGGTAAACACTGAATGTTTAGTTTGAAAAAGACTATGTGTATAATTGGACCAAAATTGGACCAGATTAAGTATGGGGGGGCAGAATTAATGCTGTACTTAGTTGCTCAGTCATGTCTGACTCTTTGTGACCCCATCGACTATAGACCGTCAGGCTCCTCCGACCATGGGGATTCTCCAGGCAAGAATACTGGAGTGGGTTGCCATGCCTTCCTCCAGGAAAATCTTCCCAATCCAGGGATCAAACCCAGGTCTCCCACATTGCAGGTGGATTCTTTACCATCTGAGCCACCAGGGAAGCCCATGAATATTGGAGTGGGTAGCCTATCCCTTCTTCAGGGGACTTTCTTGACCCTAGAATTGAACCAGGGTCTCCTGCATTGCAGACGGATTCTTTATCAGCCAAGCTATCGGAGAAGCCCAGCAGAATTAGTATCTGCCAGTAAAAATGATAGAAAAGCAGATTAAATTAAATATGAGACTTCAAGTAGGAGAAAATTTTATAAACTCGTTATCAAATGAAAATATAAATTAGAAAACTGCAATCTTTGAGAGGTCATCCATTTACCAAGGTTTGAGGAATAGAGTGAACCCATTCTATGCAGAGGTGCCTTATACCAAAAGATTTGAAAGTCCTTCAAGGTGTTTATTGGGGACTACAGAGTGGATAGAACAACAGATACTCTCCTCCAGTCTGACTTTCTAATTCTTAGTCAATAGCACACTGAAGGGTGCAGTTACTGAGTCCATAAAATACAGAAGAGGCCTGATTGCTGCCCACAGAACCCCGATATAGGATGCGCAATAGAGAAAGAAAACCGTTTACCTACAGGGCATCTAGGAAACCACAGAATCTAAAACACTACCTCTCAGAAGCGTTTCCCCAAATCTGTGATCTCCATGCAGACACACAAAAATCTAAATACACATTTCCTTTAGAGAAAAAAGGACTTGTAATAATTTATGCTTGTAAAACTAGAAAATATTTGCTAATTAGTGAAGCCAATTCAGACTCTAGTTAATCACAAAGAAAAATTATTAACCTGAGAAGATCTTGATAATTTACTTGCAATTGACTGTTTTCTTTTATAAACAAGGCAAATTTTGAGTATTTATCTTGAACATTTAAAATGCTAAAATTAATCGGCAGTGGTTACCAATTCCTATATCAACCAGCTGTTAATAACAGTTACAAATCATGTCATTTGTGTGCTAAACTTGTATCAAACATCAACAAACATTATTTTTAATTCATTGAGAAATTTGTAATTATTAGCTCCCTATTTGTAAGTGAGAAGCCAAAAGTTTAGGAATACTATACAACTTGCTAGTAGCCATGCAGAAAATGTGTGTGTGTGTGCTCAGTCCTGTTGACTTTTTGCAACACCATGGACTGTAGCCCACCAGTCTCCTCTGTCCATGGAATTTTCCAGGCAAGAAAACTGGAGTGGGTTGCCATTTCCTTCTCTAGGGGATCTTCTCCACCAGGGATCAAACCCTTCTTTCCTATGTCTCCTGCAAAATAACCAGCACTCATTAATTAGTATTGTTATTTACATTAAAGTATTGTTATTTACATTAAAAGTATGAATATGTACCTTAATAGCTGACATCAATGCAATAAAGCCCTAACATTTTAGTTTAATAAAAAATGATTCATGTGGCCATAGAAACAAAAGCAATTACTCGTTTTATCTGCTACTTTCCTTTTTGCAAGATTAACTTCTATTCTAATGAATCACCATACGTCTGTTAAAGTCCTGTTTTATGACAGTTTCACCAGTAAGAGCAACTTTGAATTCTGCTGAAAACAATACCTGTACACTTGAATATAATGCTAACGTATCTGCACCACATTTGATAGAAAAAAAAAGTTATTTCAAATGTGGTGTTATGTAATGCAGATAGGGAAGTTAAAATTGATTGGTTCTAAAATGAAATTTTATTATTTGCTCTGCAAGATGAAAATCAATTTCTGTCAACTGTAGTTTAAGCTTTTATTTTAGGAAAATAGGAAATTACAAAAATGAGATTTTTACCAGCAAGATTTTTTGGCTTCTTTATTTTGAAACAGCGGTTCTCTGCATGTTAGAGAAGCTCTTGGAGCGCATGCGTGATAGGTCCCTCCAGGCGTGTTCAGCTCTGTGTGACCCCACGGACTGTAGCTCGCCTGGCTCCCTGTCCATGGGATTCTCCAGGCAAGAACGCTGCAGTGGGTTGCCATGCCCTCCTCCGGGGGATCTTCCCGACCCGGGGATCGAACGTGCTTCTCCCGCCTTGGCAAGCAGGTGCATTCCCACAGCACCACCTGGGGAGCCCCAGAGCAACTCTTTAATAAAAACCGCAAGTCACCTCACGTCTCCCCTCCCATCCAGTCATTGGCTCGCCTTCTTACTCAGAGTCAAATCCAAAGCCCTAACAAGGGGCCCTACAGCATCTCCCCGTGCTGCCCCCATGGACGCCCCTCCGTCCACTCCCACGCCCTCCAGTGTGTCCTGGAGGCCTTCTTGCTGTTTCTCCAGTATGCCACACACGGGCACACCTGAGGGCCTTTCCACTGGCAATGTGTTTTCCTTGGAAACGTCTCCGCACAGACATCTGTACGGCTGCTCTCTCGATTCCCGTAAGAACCTGTCACTTTAAGAGGAAGGCCTCCCGGCCGGCCCGTGCACAGGAGCAGCCTCTGCCACTGTTACCACCCGTCCTACCTGCCTGGATTTGCTCACTGCTGCCTGGCATATCTCTGCATTCCTCCTTTATGATCTGCCTCCTCGACTGCTGTACAGTGTAACACGATGGGAGCAGCGGCTTTTGCCACATCCCCAGTTCAGTTCAGTTCAGTTCAGTCGCTCAGTCGTGTCCGACTCTTTGCAACCCCATGAATCACAGCACGTCAGGCCTCCCTGTCCATCACCAACTCCCGGAGTTCACTCAGACTCACGTCCATCGAGTCCGTGATGCCATCCAGCCATCTCATCCTCGGTCGTCCCCTTCTCCTCCTGCCCCCAATCCCTCCCAGCATCAGAGTCTTTTCCAATGAGTCAACTCTTTGCATGAGGTGGCCAAAGTACTGGAGCTTCAGCTTTAGCATCATTCCTTCCAGAGAAATCCCAGGGTTGATCTCCTTCAGAATGGACTGGTTGGATCTCCTTGCAGTCCAAGGGACTCTCAAGAGTCTTCTCCAACACCACAGTTCAAAAGCATCAATTCTTTGGCTCTCAGCCTTCTTCAGAGTCCAACTCTCACACCCATACATGACTACTGGAAAAACCATAGCCTTGTCTAGACGGACCTTAGTTGGCAAAGTAATGTCTCTGCTTTTGAATATACTATCTAGGTTGGTCATAACTTTTCTTCCAAGGAGTAAGCGTCTTTTAATTTCATGGCTGCAATCACCATCTGCAGTGATTTTGGAGCCCCCCCCCAAATAAAATCTGACACTGTTTCCACTGTTTCCCCATCTATTTCCCATGGAGTGATGGGACCGGATGCCATGATCTTCATTTTCTGAATGTTGAACTTTAAGCAAATTTTTTCACTCTCCGCTTTCACTTTCATCAAGAGGCTTTTTCATTCCTCTTCACTTTCTGCCATAAGGGTAGTGTCATCTGCCTATCTGAGGTGATTGATATTTCTCCCAGCAATCTTGATTCCAGCTTGTGTTTCTTGCAGTCCAGAGTTTCTCATGATGTACTCTGCATAGAAGTTAAATAAGCAGGGTGACAATATACAGCCCTGATGTACTCCTTTTCCTATTTGGAACCAGTCTGTTGTTCCATGTCCAGTTCTAGCTGTTGCTTCCTGGCCTGCATAGAGAGAGATTTAAGGGCCTAGATCTGATAGATAAAGTGCCTAATGAACTATGGAATGAGGTTCATGACATTGTACAGGAGACAGGGATCAAGACCATCCCCATGGAAAAGAAATGCAAAAAAGCAAAATGGCTGTCTGGGGAGGCCTTACAAATAGCTGTGAAGAGAAGAGAGGTGAAAAGCAAAGGAGAAAAGGAAAGATATAAGCATCTGAATGCAGAGTTCCAAAGAATAGCAAGAAGAGATAAGAAAGCCTTCTTCAGCGCTCAATGCAAAGAAATAGAGGAAAAGAACAGAATGGGAAAGACTAGAGATCTCTTCAAGAAAATTAGAGATACCAAGGGAACATTTCATGCAAAGATGGGCTCAATAAAGGACAGAAATGGTCTGGACCTAACAGAAGCAGAAGATATTAAGAAGAGATGGCAAGAATACACAGAAGAACTGTACCAAAAGGATCTTCACAACCCAGATAACCACGATGGTGTGATCACTCATCTAGAGCCAGACATCCTGGAATGTGAAGTCAAGTGGGCCTTAGAAAGCATCACTACGAACAAAGCTAGTGGAGGTGATGGAATTTGAATTGAGCTGTTTCAAATTCTGAAAGATGATGCTGTGAAAGTGCTGGACTCAATATGCCAGCAAATTTGGAAAACTCAGCAGTGGCCACAGGACTGGAAAAGGTCAGTTTTCATTCCAATTCCAAAGAAAGGCAATGCCAAAGAATGCTCAAACTACCGCACAATTGCACTCATCTTACATGCTAGTAAAGTAATACTCAAAATTCTCCAAGCCAGGCTTCAGCAATACATGAACCATGAACTCCCTGATGTTCAAGCTGGTTTTAGAAAAGGCAGAGGAACCAGAGATCAAATTGCCAACATCCGCTGGATCATGGAAAAAGCAAGAGAGTTCCAGAAAAACATCTATTTCTGCTTTATTGACTATGCCAGAATCTTTGACTATGTGGATCACAATAAACTGTGGAAAATTCTGAAAGAGATGGGAATACCAGACCACCTAACCTGCCATATCCCCAGTCCTTGTTAAAAGAAGGGACATGTGGGCATAGACATTGCTATGGTTTGAATGTTTGTGTCCCCCTAAAATTCATCTGTTGACATCTTAGCCTCTAAGGTGATGGGGGATAGCAGGGGGTCCCTGGGAGGTGGTGAGGCAGAGCCCCCATGGGTGGGATTATGGCCATAATAAAAGCAGCCCCACAGTGCTCCCGCCCTCCTCCCACCATGGGAGAACACAGAGAGAAGTCGGCAATCTGTAACTAGACCCTGACCAGCCTGGCACCATGGTCTTGGACTTGCAAACTCCGAAACTGAGAAATACATTCCTGTGTTTACAGGCTGCCCTGTCTGTGGCATTTTGTTACAGCAGTCCAAATAGACTGAGAGAGACATGTCTGCAGGGAGAGTGCCCTGTGGAGATGAAGGCAGAAGCCAGTGAAGCTGCTGTGTGCTGAACAGTTCTAACATTGCCAGTAGCCACCAGTCGCCACAGGGAAGGCATGAGATAGATTCTGTTCTAGAAGAGCCCTCAGAAGGAACGAGTTTTGCCAACATTGTGGTCTTGGGTTTTTAGCCTTCAGAATGTATTGTGAATCAATACATTTCTATTGTTTGAGGCACTGAATTGGTGCTACTTTGTTACAACAACCCTAATGAACTCATATACGCTGTTGACTAGTTTAAGAATTACTCATCTTCAGTTTCTTTGTCATAAGGACATGTCAGTGTGAAACCAAAAGCCCCCAAACCCTTGGGGTTTATTTTTTCAATTTAAAATGATTTTTTAAAACATTTAATGCTTATGTGCTCACTCAGTCGTGTCCAACTCTTTGTGACCCCAGGGACTGTAGGCCCACAGGCTCCTCTGTCCATGGGATTTCCCAGGAAAGAATACTGGAGTGGGTTGCCATTACCTTCTCCAGGTTTAATGTTTATAAAAACCAGTAATAAAGGATGCTAAATTATATATCATAGAAAGTTAAAGAGGGAAGTTCATAAATGTGAGACCTATAAAATAAAGGAGAGGACAGAGAAATTGAAGAACATAAAACTGAATGGGAAAGATAAGTATATCAAAGACAAAAGACAAACCCAGATATGTCAAACTAGATACACAAAATGGAAAAACAAAACACACCCCCCAAAACACAGTCCTGTTTAAAGATGTAATAGAGACTTAAATATCTACTAGGTATAAAATAAGTTACAGGATATAATGTATAGCACAGGGAACATAGTCAATTTTTTATAATAACTTTGTATAGAGTATATCCTATAAAAAATCTAATTACCATATTATATACCTGAAACTAATATAGTAACTCAACTATACCAAATTAAAAATAAAAGACTTAAATATAAATCATATAGAGTAACAGAATTCCATTTTTGTAGCATGTACATTTTTTTCATTGTTTGAACGTCATAAAAGATTTTATACTGCAGTGCATTTTTACAACTAAAATGAAAAGCCAGGTCATTCCTCTTAAGTCAGTGGTCTCAACTTCTCTGCACATTAGAATTGCCTGAGGATATTTATAAGATCCCAAAGTCCAGGCCACAGCCTAGACCAACTAAATCACAATGCCTGAGGACAGAACAATGGCTTCAGTAGTTTTTAAACCCTCCAGGTGATTCCGAGTTTAGGAACCACTGCTGGAAGAAAATACTGCATTGGTGAAATAATGGAGGACCAGGTGTTCCTTGGTCAAAATTTAAACTTTTTACTTCAGTAAGTATAATCATCCTCAAGTCCTACATTTCAAAAAATGTCTCCATATGACCAAGTTTTAATCAACTAGTTAATGCAAGTCCAGACAGGGCAGGAGGCCTAAGAAGAAGCATAAAGTGTGTGTGTAGTTGCTTTCTCATGCCCAACTCATCGTGACCCCGTGGACTGTGGTCTTCCTTTGTCCATGGAATTCTCCAGGCTAGAATTCTGCAGTGAGTTGCCATTTTCTTCCCTAGGAGATCTGCTCAACCCAGGGACTGAACCCAGGTCTTCTGCATTGCAAGCGGATTCTTTGTGGTGTGAGCCACCAGGGAAGCCCAAGAAGAAGCATGGTCTGAAATCATTATTATTATTATTTAGAGACATCAGGGGTTTATTGGGTAGGGGGTCTTACAGTTCTGCAGCAAAACGTCCTGTCTGGGAGCAACACTCCACCTTGTCTAGCCGATGGCAGCAGGCAGGGCTTGTTGGCAATCTTCACTCCTCAGGGAAGGAGGTTACCACTTATAGGAGGAACTGACATTAGGTTGGCTCATCAGGTATCAAGGAAAATACATATTAAGAAATAGAGTTGGCAGGAGGGATTATAGAGCAAGCAATTCCAGAAGCTGAAATGAGGTCTATGTATAGTAACTGGAGGAAGAACACATACAAAGTGGAATGAGGCTCAGCAACAGGGGGGTGATCGAAGGCAACGGACAGTCCCCAGGCTTTGCTGGACATTGGGATCACCTTTGAATTGTGAATTGGGCTCCTATGCCCCAAGCATTCCAATCTCATTGGTATGTGGTGATCCCAAGGGCCTCCAGAGTTTTTAAGTCCCCCTGGCGATTCTAATGTGCTGTAAAATTTCAAAACCACAGCTCTGGCTGTTTCAGGAATCCATTGGCCCTGCAGGCTGTTCAGTGTCCTCTGCGGTCAGGCAGCCTGGAATGGGTTGTCCAAGTGGCTGGGTGACCATCTTGGATGGGACAGTCGTGCTGCAGCTGAGCTTACAGGGAGGGCGGCCCCTATGTCAGCTTGAAGGACAGGTTCACAGTCCTTTGATTACCAAGGCTTAAACGCCATAAGCAGCAGCTGTGAATTTATAACTCCAGAGTCCAAGAAATTTATGAGAACAGGAAATGTCTCTTTACTTTCAGTTCAGTTCAGTTCAGTTTGGGACCCTATGGACTGCAGCATGCCATGCTTCCCTGCCCATCACCAACTCCCAGAGTTTACCAAACTCATGTCCTTAGAGTCAGTGATGCCATCCAACCATCTCATCCTCTGTTGTCCCCTTCTCCTCCTGCCTTCTACCTTTCCCAGCATCAGGGTCTTTTCCAATGAGTCAGTCCTTCTCATGAGGTGGCCAAACTATTGGAGTTTCAGCTTCAACATCAGTCCTTCCAAGGAATATTCAGGACTGATTTCCTTTAGGATGGACTGGTTGGATCTCCTTGCAGTCCAAGGGACTCTCAAGAGTCTCCTCCAACAACACAATTCAAAGGCATCAGTTCCTCGGTGCTCAGCGTTCTTTACTCTCACATGCATACATGACTACCAGAAAAACCATAGCTTTGATTAGATGGACCTTTGTCGGCAAAGTAATGTCTCTGCTTTTTAATATACTGTCTAGGTTTGTCATAGCTTTTCTTCCAAGGGGCAAGTGCCTTTCAATTTTATGGCGGCAGTCACCATTCTCAGTGATTTTCAGTTCAGTTCAGTTCAGTTCAGTCGCTCAGTCGTCTCTGACTCTTTGCGACCACATGAATAGCAGCACGCCAGGCCTCCCTGTCCATCACCAACTGCAGTGATTTTGGAGCCCCCCAAAATAAAGTCTGACACTATTTCCACTGTTTCCTCATCTATTTCCCATGAAGTGATGGGAGTGATTTTTGAGCCCCCCAAAATAAAGTCTGTCACTGTTCCATTGTTTCCCCAACTATTTGCTATAAAGTGATGGGACTGGATGCCATGATCTTAGTTTTCTGAGTGTTGAGTTTTAAGCCAGCTTTTTCACTCTTCTCTTTCACTTTCATCAAGAGGCTTTTTAGTTCTTTGCTTTCTGCCATAAGGCTGGTGTCATCTGCATATTTGAGGTTATTGATATTTCTCCTGGCAATTTGATTTCAGCTTGTGCTTCATTCAGTCCAGCATTTCTCATGAATACACTGCATATAAGTTAAATAAGCAGGGTGACAATATACAGCCTTAATGTACTCCTTTCCTGATTTGGAACCAGTCTGTTGTTTCATGTCCAGTTCTAACTGTTGCTTCTTGACCTGCATACAGATTTCTCAGGAGGCAAGTCAGGTGGTCTGGTATTTCCATCTCTTGAAGAATTTTCCATCATTTGTTGTGATCCACACAGTCCAAGGCTTTGGCATAGTCAGTAAAGCAGAAGTACATGTTTTTCTGGCATTCTCTTGCTTTTTCAATGATCCAACGAATGTTGGCAATTTTATCTCTGGTTCCTCAACCATTTCTTTTTTTTTTTTTTTTTTTTGGCTAAAAGTTGAACACACATATTTTATTTTATTTTATTTTTTTGTAGTACATTTATTTTTATTTATTTATTTTTACTTTATTTTACTTTACAATACTGTATTGGTTTTGGCATACATTGACATGGATCCGCCACGGGTGTACATGAGCTCCCAAACATGAACCCCCCTCCCACCTCCCACCCCACGTCATCTCTCTGGATCATCCCCGTGCACCAGCCCCAAGCATCCTGCATCCTGCCTTGAACATAGACTGGCGATTCGTTTCTTGCATGATAGTATACATGTTTCAATGCCATTTCCCCAAATCATCCTGCCCTCTCCCTCTCCCTCAGAGTCCAAAAGTCCGCTCTACACATCTGTGTCTCTTCTGCTGTCTTGCACACAGGGTCATCATTACCATCCTTCTAAATTCCATATATATGTGTTAGTATGCTGTCCAGCTTGAACATCTGGAAGTTCAAGGTTCATGTACTATTGAAGCCCGGCATGGAGCATTTTGAGCGTTACTTTGCTAGCATGTGCTGCTGCTGCTGCTAAGTCGCTTCAGTCGTGTCTGACTCTGTGCGATCCCATAGACGTCAACCCACCAGGCTCCCCCATCCCTGGGATTCTCCAGGCAAGAACACTGGAGTGGGTTGCCATTTCCTTCTCCAATGCATGAAAGTGAAAAATGAAAGTGAAGTCACTCAGTCATGCCCAACTCCTTTAGTGTCTTACAAATAGATTTTTCTATCTCCAGGTTAAGTTGCAATTTCTGGCCCCTATTTTCCCCCAGCTGAGCATCTCAAAGATGCATTTCCCAACAAAGGTAAGATCCTTTCTGAATCCAGCCCTATACACACCTTTGAGTCCCTACTATAGTTTAGAAACAGGGAAAGATATACCAGTGATCAACAAGTCTCCACTATGCAGTCAGGCGGGCCTGGCAATCTACTCCATCAAGACACCAGACAGCTCCAAGAAAGTTCTTAGCATGTGGAGTTGTCTACAGAAATCAGCCCTTTCACCATCAACTTCAAAACATATTGCTGGAGCTTCCCTGGTGGTTCACACAGGGTCAAACACAGGTTTGACCCCTGAGCCAGGAAGATTCCACATGCCTCCGAGCAACTAAGCTCATGCCCCACAACTACTGAACTTGTGCTGCAGAGCCCGGGAGACGCAACTAGTGAAGCCCACATGCTCCAGAGCCTGTGCCCCGCAGCCAGAGAAGCCGCTGCAGTGAGAAGCCCACGCTGCAACCAGAGAAAAGGCCACGTGAAGCATGCTAGCGTGTGAGATGAGCGCAGTTATTTGAGCATTCTTTGGCATTGCCTTTCTTTGGGATTGGAATGAAAACTGACCTTTTCCAGTCCTGTGACCACTGCTGAGTTTTCCATATTTTCTGGCATATTGAGTGCAGCACTTTCACAGCATCATCTTTAGGATTGAAATACCTCAACTGGGATTCCATCACCTCCACTAGCTTTGTTCGTAGTGATGCTTCCTAAGGCCCACTTGACTTCACATTCCAGGATGTCTGGCTCTAGGTGAGTGATCACACCATCATGTTTATCTGTGTTGTGAAGATCTTTTTTGTGTAGTTCTTCTGTACATTTCCATTTCTGTCCTTTATCGAGCTCATCTTGGCATGAAATGTTCCCTTGGTATCTCTAATTTTCTTGAAGAGATCTCTAGTCTTTCCCATTCTATTGTTTTCCTCTATTTCTTTGCCTTGATCACCGAGAAAGGCTTTCTTATCTCTCCTTACTATTCTTCGGAACTCTGCTTTCAAATGGGTGTATCTTTCCTTTTCTCCTTTACCTTTAGTTTCTCTTCTTTTCTCAGCTATTTGTAAGGCCTCCTCAGACAACCATTTTGCATTTCTTTTTCTTGGGGATGGTCTTTACCCCTGCCTCCTGTACAATGTTATGAACCTCTGTCCATAATTCTTCAGGCACTCTGTCTATCAGATCTAGTCCCTTGAATCTGTTTGTTACTTCCATTGTATAATCATAAGGGATTTGATTTAGGTCATACTTGAATGGTCTAGTAGTTTTTCCCACTTTCTTCAATTTAAGTCTGAATTTGGCAATAAGGAGTTCATGATCTGAGCCACAGTCAGCTCCCAGTCTTGTTTTTGCTGACTGTGTAGAGCTTCTCTATCTTTGGCTGCAAAGAATATAATCAATCTGATTTTGGTGTTGACCATTTGGTGATGTCCATGTGAAGAGACTTCTCTTGTGTTGTTGGAAGAGGGTATTTGCTATCACCAGTGCATTCTCTTGGAAAAACTGTCAGCCTTTGACCTGCTTCGTTTTGTACTCCAAGGCCAAATTTGCCTGTTACTCCAGGTGTTCCTTGCCTTCCTACTTTTGCACTCCAGTCCCCTATAATGAAAAGAACATCTTTTGGGGGTGTTAGTTCTAGAAGGTCTTCATAGAACCATTCAACTTCAGCTTCTTCAGCATTACTGGTTGGGGCATGGACTTGGATTACTGTGATATTGAATGGTTTGCCTTGGAAACGAACAGAGATCATTCCGTCATTTTTGAGATTGCATCCAAGTACTGCATTTCAGACTCTTTTGTTGACTATGATGACTACTCCTCTTCTTCTGAGGGATTCCTGCCCGCAGTAGTAGATATAATGGTCATCTGAGTTAAATTCACCCATCCCAGTCCATTTTAGTTCCCTGACTCTTAAAATTTCGACATTCACTCTTGCCATCTCCTGTTTACCACTTCCAATTTGCCTTGACTCATGGACCTGACGTTCCAGGTTGCTACGCAATATTGCTCTTTACAGCATCGGACTTTACTTTCATCACCAGTCACATCCACAACTGGGTGTTGTTTTTGCTTTGGCTCCATCCCTTCATTCTTTCTGGAGTTATTTCTCCACTGATCTCCAGTAGCATATTGGGCACCTACTAACCTGGGGAGTTCATCTTTCAGTGCCCTATGTTTTTGCCTTTTCATGCAGTTCATGGGGTTCTCAAAGCAAGAATACTAAAGTGGTTTGCCATTCTCTTCTTCAGTGGACCACTTATAACTTTAGTTTCTTAAAAAAAAAAAAAAAAAGGATTCTCTCCAGTGCTTCAACTTCTTTAGGTAGAGAAATACCATTTCAGTCTTTCAAGGGATCCTTTCCCTAGACCCCAACATTGCACAGCCCATGGACAGAGGAGTCTGGCAAGCTACAGTCCATGGAGTCGTAAAGAATTGGACATGATTGAGTAGCTAACACGATGCACACCATTTCCCAAATTTCCTAGGATTCCTTTAAAAAGCAAACTAGCCTGAGAGGCTATCCTTCGTCTTTTCATTGACGGCATCAGATAACCCCAAAGGCACATTATCCAGGTCCACACTTTTTCAAAAAAGAATGTGGAAATCATGTCATCCAAAAATTTTTTATATAGGTTATTATTGATTAAGAAATAAACATCTAATCAATCAATGAATTGCTTATTTGTTAAGTTCATCCAGAATCAGATTTGCTTAATCCCTCAACTGGTCTTTGTGAACATTTATGACACATAAGAAATTTTCTAGAAATATCTTGCACTGCCAAAGGATGACTTACACACGGAGTTCTATCTTTAGAAATTTAGAATCTAGTTATTTTAATAGGAAGGAATAAAGTTGCCATTAGAAAGTAGTGATAAAAAAATAACAAGAAACTCAGGGGTCAGAAAAGCGAGAGCATACAAGGGGGGCAGGAAAAGGAAATGAAGGGATCAGAAAGGCTTTATCGTGGAAAATGGCAGCTGAGCTAAACTTTCAAGAACGCCTGTTCAGTTTCACACTCTTTGTTCCATCTGGTTTCTGTGAAAGCCTACTGTGATATTTGGAGCAAGAATTATTGCACCATCATCATCACAGTTTTCCAAGTGAAAACAAATAAAGACCTGAAGTAATCAGTTTACATGGATGTTAACTGAGTGCTTCCCAGGTGGCAGCACCCAGTGCAGGAGACGTTCAATCCTGACATGCACCCAGGAAATGGCACCCCACTCCAGCCTCCTTTCCAAGAGAACCCCTGGACAGAGGAGCGTGGTGGGCTACAATCTACAGGATCCCAGAGTTGGGCACGACTGAGGGTCTGAGCAGTGGCAGCGCATACAGTTCGATCATTTTGCCATGGAGCAGAAATTAACGCAGTATTGCCAATTGACTATACCTCAATTAAAAAACACACACACAAAAAACAAATTACCCAATGTCAGAAGGCTTGTCAGTGATAGACTTTGAACCTGAAATTCCATCCAGAGCTGAACTCTTTCCATTCAGCCATTCCAAGGACAGGACGGGATGAAGCGCCTTCAACAGCCCGAGTTCAGCTTGAGAGGCAGTCGGAAGTCACATTCTCTTGACTACCTTCTCCAACAAACGGATGGTGTAAATTCTAGCCTGAAAGCCAAAAGACTCCAAACCCAAGAAGGGCTGATGTTTCAACTCAAGTTCAAAGGCAGCAAAAGCTAATGCCACCAGCTCAGGCAAGAAGAGTTCCCCCTTATTGTCATTGTTGTTGCTGTTGCTGTTGTTATATTCAGGTCTACAGCTGATTGGATTGATTGAGGCCCACACATAATAGGGTTGTCAACCTGCTTTGATGGCATATGGGGGTGTCTGTTGGAGTGTGAGGGGATGCGAGAAGCGAAGATTCAATTTTCTAGGGAGATATCCAGCTTTCAGTTTTTCAAGTCCTGATGGTAGTCCTTGGGTCTGCCAGGGCTTCTGATGAGCAAATAAGATGCCAAAAGTTGAAACAATGCAGCCAGACCATGTGGAGAATTATACCTTCTCACCACGTGGCCGAGCTCCCAGTCACAGCCTGGGACAAGGCCACTGGGTCCTGACAGAGTCTAGCTTCCACTTAAGGCAGTTGATAGACTGCTTCATCAGCAGCTGACTTGAGGCTATCTAAACTATCCTAGATTTTTAAATCCCAGGTCCAGCTTTTTTTGGTTGCTGTTTTTCCTAGCTTGTCCTGTGACACCTTCTGGCCAGGCAAGGCTTACCCTCTCTCACCATTAACCTGGCTTTGACTGCATTTATTATCTGCATCTCAGCTCTCAGTTATGTTGTCAGGCTCTGTTTGTAAAAAGGCCATACTCCAGTCACTCAAGCAACTTGCTGTACAACTAGCTCTTTGACATACTCTGGGTGCTCTCAACCCCAGCACAGAGCAACACACCCAGGCCGCGACAACAAACAGGCAACTGTTGTGGGAACTTTTATCTTTATGATAGCCCTTTAGGTGGTTTATTGTGCTTCCCTGGTGGCTCAGACAGTAAAGAATCTGCCTGCAAGACGGGGGAGACCCAGGATCAATCCCTGTCTCGGGAAGATCCCTTGGAGAGAGGAATGGCTACCCACTCCAGTGTTCTTGCCTGGAGAGTCCCATGGACAGAGGAGTCTGGCAGGCTACAGTCCATGGGGTCATAAAGATCCTATGTGGACACAACTGAGTGACTACTGCTACTACCACTCAGGCAGTTTATGGTTAATTAGCTCACTGTAGAAGAATGTGCTCAGTACTATGGTAATAAACATGAAGAATCACCTTGTGGGGCTTCAATTATGACCCATTATGTGATTACTTTTTAATTGGCAATTTATCAAGTTGAGTGAAGAAGTGGGGCATCATAGCTCCCAAATGATAAAGCACATTTAATTTTCAAAGGAAAATCTATTTAATTTTGTTTGTTTAATCATGCAAAGTTGGATTCTAATTCCTGCTGGAATATTTCTTATAGGAAATATTTTCCTCTTGAAGGTCAATTTCATTTGTAATTTTGAGATTCTTTTTGGTGTTGAAAATCAAGTTTGATTTTTCTGCCTACTTTTTCAGAAACAAAGTTCCTTTTGAAGGTTGTGCTTTATCCTGGTCAGTATCTTGTTCCTTGGGGTATAGGAAAAACACTCTTAGACTCTTTCTTTTATTTTATTGTACCTTCTACGTGGAAAAATCAGTGAAGTGCTTCCTTGCTTTCAGTTTGAAATACATGATTTTGCCCTTATTTCTTAATAGGATGCCTTATGCTGCTGCTGCTAAGTTGCTTCAGTCATGTCCAACTCTGTGTGACCCCATGGACTGCAGCCCACCAGGCTCCTCTGCCCTTGGGATTTTCCAGGCAAGAGTACTGGAGTGGGGTGCCATTGCCTTCTCTGAATAGGATGCCTTATAGTTGCCCTTTAATCTTTTCCTACTAAAATTGAAGAAATTCAGCAAATATTTATGGAGTGACTAATATGTGCAAGGGACTTTGCCGTGTACTTCAAACCTTAAAGAAAGAGAGGGACATTTTTATGTTTTCCAGCTTCCATGCCTTAGCATTCACCAAGTGTAACATAAAACTTATTAGATGTACTATCAATGTTGGCCAATTAATATTTATTGGAAATATTTGAAGAAGGAAAGTTTTTGATTATTAATACTTAGGAAATACAGAAAAGGACATGCATATTCCCCCTATTTTCAAAATGTTTTACCACTGTATCTGTATGTATTTTTGTCTACAGTAAATCTGACTTAGGTTGGTGCTTATATCCCCACTTACAAACAAACAAACCAAAAAACCCAGAAAAGATGAACTGCTCAAATGAATGGTCCAGTCCCGGAGCAAGTATGTTTTATGCTTTCTGGATGGAGTCAGGATTCTTATTTTTTCAAAATCAAGTTCGATTTTTCTACCTGCCTTTCCAGAAACAAAGTTCCTTTTGAAGGTTGTGCTTTACCCTGGTTGGTATCAGTCATGCCGGATTGCTTGCATCTTATCCAGCTGGTGCACTTGCCATTTCACCTGCGTCTGCTGCTTATGTCTCCTTGCCATCTATGAACACCCCCAGCTGAAGGGACCGGGAGCACCGAAATCTGACGCTTTCAGAGCCTCTTCATTGCTCTCCCACTGGCCTCCCATGTCGCACTGTGTGGGATGTGGTTCCTTTTGCTCAATTGGATCATTCCAGCATCCTCTTTCCTTCCCTGTTCTTTCTCTACACACAAGTGGTTTTCAGAAATTTCCAATTGCATTTCATTAGCAATGGCTTTTAGGTAGAATCTGCAGATAATTGGAATAAGAGGTTTTCTGTCATACTAACCAATCAGTAACACTTGAGATTGCTTCAGTCTCCAGAATAATTTGAAAACCATTTAATACCACACTTTTACAATAACAAAATAAAATTAAGATAAGCCGTGGCCAAGAACGGCTCTGAGATAGAAGAGTTACTTGAAGTTACAATGTCTAATTCTTCTCACCTTTCTGTTCTGGTGGTTTAGACTGCAATTTTCATAAGCCAGTATTTGTTATATTATTGTTTTAAATGGTGTCATTTGGAACTAAATTATTTGTCTGCCACATCATCTCAATCAATGGAAGATAAAACTTTGAAAGAAAAAATTCATATGCCCCAAAGAATTACTAAGGGAAACCATTTTAATCCATTTAAAATCACCTCCAACTGGTGAAAATTGATTTTTCACTATATACATCACTGTGAAAAGCATGCAGCACTTTTATTTGTTGATGGGGCATTTTAATTAAAAATGTCACTGACTCCACCATTGGTATTTTACCCAAAATATTAAGCTTATTAAAATACAACATGTTATTAACATACAACATAAGGTAATAATACCATATAGTTGGAATGTATGAGTTTAATTTGTATTTATCATTATCAGCAATTAGACTAAAAGGGTAGTTAAAATGTGATTTGTTAGAGTATCTGCAATTTAAAAAAATAGCAAACCATTATCTCCTCTTCATTTTGGCAAAGTCATAAAATCTGGCCACAAATTAGCTTATATTAGGTATTATTGTCATAAAGAAATTTATCAGGCAATTGCACTTAAATATTTCACATTTTATTTCAAATTGGAGCATATTCCAATTTATTTTTATAGTTTAAAGGCACTGTTGAAATCAGACTTATAGTGAAAGAAAGTGAAAGTGAAAGTTGCTCAGTCCTGTTCTGTCCACGGAATTCTCCAGGCCAGAATACTGGAGTGGGTAGCCTTTCTCTTCTCCAGGAGATCTTCCCAACCCAGAGATTGAACCTAGGTCTCCTGCATTGCACGCAGCTTCTTTACCAGCTGAGCCACAAGGGAAGCTCAAGAACCCTGGAGTGGGTAGCCTATCCCTTCTCCAGGGGATCTTCATGATCCAGGAATCAAACCAGGGTCTCCCACATTAGAAACAAAAGTAAAATTTCAAAATACCAATATTTTCACCTGGAGTTTTTAACACTTGTTAATTCTTAAAAGTCTATTAAACTCTCTGCAGTCTCTTTTGCCAGAAAAATATATTTGGCCACAAGAACAGGTGAACATACACAAATATGTATGTATTTTATATCTATGAATCCTCAGATTAATAAGAATGCCTACTCTACAGAATATAAAGTTTTATCTGGGATAGTTGCTAAGCAATAATTATGCTCAAAAAGTTAACCAAAGTTTTGAAAAATGTCTAAACAGAGATAGAAATCAAGAATTTATTCAAAGCAAAGTTGATAACTTTTTATTTCTTAAAACATCACTTTACTTTTCTGTTGAGAAACCATTCTTTTATTTTAAGCTTATTTAAATATATGTAAGTTTTCTTAGGTTTAACTAAATTTTAAAGCATTGAAAATAAAATTTACTTTGATTAAAGAAAGATACTGTTTTTAAGAGAATAGTTACTGGTTCACAATTCCTTATATATTAAATTGTAAGATGGGGGTTAGTTGTGGAATTTTAAAACATTAGAAAATGAGATAGATCGATGACAAATATGGTTTTTACCTCATAATTCTTGTGTCAGCACAGATATTTACAGAGTAGGTCCACAAAGTTATTTGTGGCACTATATTATATTATGAATGAAAGTCTGATGGGTATCCACACATATAGTATAACTAAACAGACATTCTAGGGTTCTTACTAATGCATTGACATGTTTTGTTACAGGTTTCAATCATTTGCGGCAGAGAGTTCTTGTTCTTTTATGAAGAGGTGAGCACTTCATGAACGTCTCATCTGCCCCTTGCTAAATCTTTGGCCTTTGTAACACTAAAACGTAGTTTATGTGAGGTCCTTCTTTCGTGGCAGGCCGGGTTGACTATGTGGGTGAGCTGGTTGGCCCCCAGTTAGGTGATTTGCAGACTCTGCCTTGTGTGGAGGCTGCTGTTTAGCAGGACCTGGTCACAAGGTGGCTGGTTGCAGAATCCTAGGGGATCCAGGGACTAGCGCTGGCTCACTGGTAGGCAGAGTTACTGTCTTGAAGACTCTGTTGCCCACTCACTGGCAGGTGAAACCAGATCCTGGAATTAGTGCTGGGCTACTGGCAGGCAGGGTGCTTCCCAGGTGGCTCGGTAGTAGAGAATTCCCCTGTAATGTGGTAGACACAGGTTCCATTCCTGGGTCAGGAAGATCCCCTGGAGGAGGAGATGGCTACTCACTCCAGTATTCGTGCCTGGCAAATCCCATGGACAGAGGAGCCTGGCGGGCTACAGTCCATGGGGTCCCAAAGAGCTGGACACGACTAAGCAACTAAAATGGCTACTCACTCCAGTACTCTTGCCTGGCAAATCCCATGGACGAAGGAGCCTGGTAGGCTGCGGTCCATGGGGTCGCTAGGAGTTGGGACATGACTGAGCGACTTCACTTCCACTTTTCACTCTCATGCATTGGAGAAGGAAATGGCAACCCACTCCACTATTCTTGCCTGGAGAATCCCAGGGACAGGGGAGCCTGGTGGGCTGCCGTCTATGGGGTTGCAGAGTTGGACACGACTGAAGCGATTTAGCAGCAAGCAACTAAAAAGCAACAACAAAACTGGTAGGCAGAGCTGGGTCCTGGAGGCTGATTTGCGGGGTTCAGGGATCCCAGAGCCTGCTTCAGCCTGCTGATGGTGGGGGCTGACTCCTGACACTCTTGGGTATGGGGTCAGGTGTGTCCTGACATTGGTCTGCTAGTGTGCAGGGACGGGGCCCTGTTGATTCCATGACTCTGGTGGTGCCTCCTGGTGTGTGAGGCTCTGCTAGAGGCTGGTGCAGTCCTGGCGGGAGGGGCCAGTGCCCGTCCACTAGTAGGTGGAGCTGGGTCTTGGCCCCAGGCCCTGTCTAGGGGTGTGTCCAGAGGTGGCTGCCAGGCTCCCTAGTCTATAGATAGCCGGTGTCCTGATGGGTGGGGCTGTGTCCCCTCCCAGTTAGGCGTTTGTCCTGAGGCATCCCAGCAGGCTTCCCAGGTGGCTCAGTGGTGAGGAACCTACCTGCCAGTGCAGGAGCCGCAGGTTCAATCCCTGGGTGGGGAAGATCCCCGACCCAGGGGGCATGGCAGCCCACTCCAGTATTCTTGCCGGGAGAATCCCATGGACAGAGGAGCCTGGTGGGGTTCGGTCAGTCCACGGGGTTGCAAAGAGTTGGACAGGACCTAGCAAGTGAGCAAGCTCACCCACCTTCCTGCAATGGAGCTCACGTGCCGGAGCTCGCCGGCTGTTGGCGGAGCAGGATCTTGATGCGAATGAGGCAATCGGTCAGTGGCCAGGAGTGTTCACAGTGACTCTTCCTCAGTGTGTCCGCGCCCGCGTCCCCATCCCCAGGGTGAGCAGCAGCAGCATGCATTGCCCCTCACCCCTCCGCCATTCCCATCTTCCCAGGAGACGCCCCAAGACCAGCAGGTAGGTCTTGCCCAGGCTTGGATCAAATCACTGCTCTTGCCTTTGGTCTCGGGCGTGCCTGAGATTCTGAGGCCACTCTTTAAGAGTGAAGCCCCTATATCCCCTGTCCAGTGGGCTCCTGCAGAAAGGCATCACTGGCCTTCAAAACCAAAGGGTCAGAGGGCTTGTCTTCCTGGTGCCGGACCCCCGGGCTGGGAAACCTGACTTGGGGCTCTGGACTCCCACTTCTACAGGAGAAACTTTGCACTATAATTATTCTCCAGTGTGTGGGTCGCCCACCCTGGGGTTATGGGATTTGATTTTATGGAGAGTGAGGGCATAGCAACCCACCCCAGTCTTCTTGCCTGGAGAATCCCATGGACAGAGGAGCGTGGCAGGCTACACTCCATGGGGTCACAAAGAGTTGGACACGACTAAGCGACTTGGCAGGCAAACACGTGCGCCCCTCCTCCCCACCTCCTGGTTCTTTCTTTATGTCTTCAATTGTACAAGATCTTCTCTGGTGGGTGTCAGTTTTGTTTTTTTTTCCTTCCACGGTTGTTCTGCAGATAGTTGTGATTTTGGTGTGATCATGCTGGGAGGTGAGCTCAGGTCATTTTACTCTGCCCTCAGCTGATCTGAGGAATTCTGGATCCCAATGAAGAGTGTTGAAGTTCTCAATTTAGTCTGAGGTGGATTCCACTGGAGCATGAATGCAGATCAAGTTTTTACTATTTTTTTCTCTCTGAAGCTTTGCCAGATTTCTAATGCCAGGTTTTGCATCTTTTCAATAGGATTTACAGAATTTAATAGCTTTGGACTGCTTATCATAGCTTTACATCTCTCACCCCAGTTGTGCAGAGTGAAAGTACCTACTTTTCTTTGGTATTGAGCTTGACTTTTGACTTCAGACAGATTTGTGTGCATTTCTATCATAAAACCTCAGTTAACTCAAAGGAACTGTTAACTTACAAGGATTGGCAAGTGGCAAATCAAATACTTTGAAAAGAATAAATGTTGAAGGTTACACTTTTGTTGACGTTTTTGCCCCAGTATGTTTATTGATCTTTTCCAATAAATTGATAATATTTGCAAATATTTGGAGAAAACTAGTCTCTTAAACCTCAAATTTAGCCTCTTAAAACTGAAATAAAATGTGCATAAAATCTTCTTTAAGAAAAGTTTCTTAAGGAGACTTTTATGCTCTACCTTGTTCCTGAAGCATTTAAAATATTTTAACAATGTTTCAGTTGTTCATTCTCACGGAAATGAGTGTCACATCAATTACCCGGGAATCAGATGATTAGAATGAGCACTGAATGTGGAGTCAGAAGGACTGGTTTTATGTCTTCGTTTCATAACCTAATTTTCTGAGATTTGGGGAAATAAATGGAAACCCTATGACCCTTAGTCTCATTATCTGTAAAACAAAATAGTAATAGTACCCTGCCTACTTTACCACAATATCAATGGATCAAATTAAATAACTTGTATGAAAGCAAGTAAACTTGTAATCAATTATACACTATTGAAACTTCCAAGAAAAGAAAAAATTTACTTCTGAATTCTTTAATTGTTTATGGTGTGCTTGCTGAGAAAAAGATATGATATTCACTATTGTGATATTGTCATTTATAAGAAATATGTATTTCGTTTTTGCCCCCATTTCTGGTGAAGAGCTACAGAAACCTTTAGAATTTCAGAAGAGAGCACCATAGTTTGTTATGTTAATGAGGTCCCTTTTTGATCCTACCTAAGGAAGGGATTGGTTACTTTGAGAACTAATCTCCTAGTTAGACTGGAACTTTTAGACTCACCCCATGACTTCCCAGGAGGGGAGAGGCTGAGGTTGCAGCAACTGCAGATGGCCAGTGATTTAATCAATTATGCCTCCATAAAAGCCCAAAAGGATGGAGCTTGGTCAGCCTCTGGACTGGTGTTCACACAGAAGTCCTGGGAAAGTGGTGTAGGAAGGAGCTCCTACGTGCAGAGAAGCTCCATGCCCCATTCCCCATAGCTGGGTCCATGCATCTTTTCTATCTTGAGTCACATCAGTTGTTCAGTCCAGTCACTCAGTCGTGTCAGACTCTTTGCAACCCCAGGGACTGCAGCATGCCAGGCTTCCCTGTCCATCACCAAAGTTATCACTTGAGTTATATACCTTTATAATAAACTGGGGATGGAGTTAGCAAAATTTAATGTTTCTCTGAGTTCTGTGAGAAACTTAGTCAAACCCAAGGAGAGCTCAAGGGAGCCCCTGGTTTATAGCCAGCTGACCAGAAGTACAGGTAACCTGAATTTGGCGACTTGTGTCTGAAGAACAGGAACAGGTGGCAGGAACCTCTGATGAGCAGTTGGTCAGAAGCACAGGCAGTCATCTGGGCTTGCAGTTGGCACCTAGGCATGCAGCCTTGTCGGGTTGAACCCTTAAACTGTGAGATCTGATCTTTTCTCTGGGTAGACAGTGTCAGAAAGAGTTGAACTGAATTGTAGGACATCAACTTGTAGGATACCTACAGACTAGATTATACAGCATTGCTTGCTGTTGCTGGTGGAAACCCTTCCCCTTCACACAATTTGAATCCAGGAACTATATTTTATGCAAATAATGAAAATAAAAAATGATGAATAAATTTAGTGAATGAATACAGATACCATTCGAGGTATTAACATTATTATTAAAAAACTTTTTGAAAGGCTATGTCTTTGATTTCAATTGTGACCAAAGTTCCTACTCTCTGAACACGCAGAAAGAACAGGGAGGGCTCCCCAGGTGGTGCAGAGGCAAAGATCCTGCCTGCCAAGGCAGGCGATGCAAGAGACGCAGGTTCAGTGCCTGGATTGGGAAGATCCCCTGGAGAAGGAAATGGCAACCTCCTGCAGTATTCTTGCCTGGGGAATTCCAAGGATAGAGGTCCCTGGTGGGCTGCCGTCCACCGGGCTGCAAAGAGGCGAACACAACTGATGCACGTGAGTGCAGAAAGAACGGGAAGGAAAGACCAGCTCTCTCCATTAGCAGTGACTTGGAAAAGTCATCTTCCTCTTTGCTCCTCAATTTCTTCATTTGTAAGAAGAGGGCTGTTTATAGGATATGCATACTATATTATAACATCTGATAAATGGGAACAATTCAATTCTCTGTAATCACAAGCAAACGCAGTTCTAGCCACCCCCCCTTTTTTGTACTCTGCTAATTCCTTTCTGTAGAGTACTTTCTTTCCACTCATACAGTAAAGGTTCAGTTACCCTCAGACTCAATGGCATAGACAGGGCAAAGAATATAAAGAACTAATAGAGATGGGAATAAAAGCAAATGTGTCCTAAGTAGGATTCATAAAATTTTCTAACACGCTTCACTTCCACAGCAAAATCTTGCAGTGTGCTTCCCTGATATTGCATCACAGTTGGAAGATTTTCAGTTACAGAATTGGATTAAAATAGGACTTTCTGAGTAACTACTAAGCTGGATGGCATCACTGACTTGATGGACGTGAGTCTGAGTGAACTCCGGGAGTTGGTGATGGACAGGGAGGCCTGGCATGCTGCGATTCATGGGGTCGCAAAAAGTCGGACACGACTGAGCGACTGAACTGAAATGAACTGAACTGAACTGAACTAAGGTATTTGGAAAATGTAATCAATACCCATGGGCTTCCCAGGTGGTGCCAGTGGTAAAGAACCCCGCCCCCCCCCCGCCATTGCAGGAGACATAAGAGACGTGGGTTCGATCCCTGGGTTGGGAAGATCCTCTGGAGGAGCTCATGGCAGCCCACTCCAGTATTCCTGCCTGGAGAATCCCATGGGCAGAGGAGCCTGGAGGGCTACAGTCCATGGGGTCACAAAGAGTCAGACATAACTCTACGCCTGCTCACACAATCAATACCAATGTCTTATCTCTCAAACATTTAGGTTAATTTCTCTTTTACTAACCTTTTACTAATTAAATTCTAAGTGTCTGTGCTGTTGGGGTTGGGAAGATAAGATATTTTGCAGGATGAGCCCATTGGTTTGGCTTAACTGCAAAGGATCTGACCTCTCTTAATGTGTCTGAATGGCTTGCATGCTGGGAAGACGGGTAGGAAATGAATCGTCAATAATTATGTACATGTTTGCATTTGTATTTGCTGACTGCATGTTGGCTGTGGGAATAAAAATTTTTCTAAGAGCTCTAAAATAAAGTAAAATTTTACTTTAAAGTTTTCCTTTAAGCATATTTTATAAAATTTTCCTTTAAGTATATTTTTAAAAAAATAAATAAAACAAAGAAATCACAATCGTTTATTTAGACTCCATCCTCCAAGGTACTTCATGAAACAAGATGATGCAGAGCTATAATTACTTTCTAGAGCAACAGATAACATTCCCAACAGCAATCTCTATTGATTTAAAATTCTGATTTATAACCCTTGTGCTACCACTTTATTTTAGTTTTAATCTAAGACCTTTCAAATAGTTCATAAAGTTTTAGCAACGTTTTAAATTCTCTGTAAGACACAACTTGCCAGATAGAGAGATTTTCTAGTATTTCCTTCTTTCCTTCCCCTCTCCCTTTCTTGCAATCCATGAAGTTTTCATTAAGTTCTGAGTTATAAAGAATACACCAGAGGGATGCTTCTTCCTTCCTTCTTGAGAGTCATTTCCTTCCTCTCTCCCTTCTTTCTTTCCTTCCTCCTTTTCTCCTTTCCTATCCTAAGATTCTCCCTCTACCTTCTTCATTTAAATCTCACCTACTTTCTTATTTATTTAGGTTGCCCGGGGCTTGTTGTTGCAGCACGTGGGATTTAGTTTCCTGACCAGGGATGGGACCCATTCGTTCCTTGGGAGTGTGGAGTCTTGGCCACTGGGCCACGAGGGAGGTCCCAAATCCTTTCTACTTTCTCACTTTTTTCTTTCTTCTATTTTCCCAAGTGCTTTTAGCACTCGTCGGGGAGGAGTAGAGAGCGGCATACAAAGATTCAGCAAGGGTACTGATACAATTGGAAAAGCTCTGCTCTCTAAGAGACAACTATGGAGCTCTTTGTGATCACCTTTTTGTGAATTCCCAGGTTAAGGTTTTTATTTTAATAACATTTTAGTTACTGAGATATTCTCTAAATTAAATCACTGAGTGAATTTCCCCACAGACAAAAAAATGATGGGCGTCTTCAGGTCAGGCTTGACTTTCCTTGTACTTTGCAACGTGGACATGATCACATGGAGATTAGTTCACGGGATTATTACATTTTCCTCCCTCTCTCCTTCCCTTTACCCCTTCCTCCCTTCCTTTCTCTTTCCTTTCCTTCCCTTTCATCCTTCCTTCCTTTCCTTTTTTTTGGGGGGATAGACTTTAGCCTAATGGATCCTTCTTCAAAGACGACATGTAAATTACAAACCCTACAATTAAAAACAATTTTTTTTTTCTTTTGGGTCCAATGTTTTGTTCACTCAAGTTAACTTTTTAAATGTTGGGGTAAATAGGCTTACTAAAACGGTAACAGAAAAACGATACAAAGCAATGACTAAATCAAATGTATTCCTTGCCATGTATTTTAATAGTTTTAAGAAAGATCACATTTGACTGATTAATAGAGTGACTATCCTGTTCAGTTCAGTCGCTCAGTCGTGTCCGACTCTTTGCAACCCCATGAATCGCAGCACGCCAGGCCTCCCTGTCCATTACCAACTCCCGGAGTTCACTCAGACTCTCGTCCATTGATGCCATCCAACCATCTCATCCTCTGTCGTCCCCTTCTCCTCCTGCCCCCAATCCCTCCCAGCATCAGAGTCTTTTCCAATGAGTCAACTCTTCGCATGAGGTGGCCAAAGTACTGGAGTTTCAGCTTTAGCATCATTCCTTCCAAAGAAATCCCAGGGCTGATCTCCTTCAGAATGGACTGGTTGGATCTCCTTGCAGTCCAAGGGACTCTTGAGAGTC
>NW_024070206.1:2854616-2939033 GCF_014754425.2 Oryx dammah | reverse complement strand
AATCCCTCCCAGCATCAGAGTCTTTTCCAATGAGTCAACTCTTCGCATGAGGTGGCCAAAGTACTGGAGCTTCAGCTTTAGCATCATTCCTTCCAAAGAAATCCCAGGGCTGATCTCCTTCAGAATGGACTGGTTGGATCTCCTTGCAGTCCAAGGGACTCTCAAGAGTCTTCTCCAACACCACAGTTCAAAAGCATCAATTCTTTGGCACTCAGCCTTCTTCACAGTCCAACTCTCACATCCATACATGACCACTGGAAAAACCATAGCCTTGACTAGATGGACCTTTGTTGGCAAAGTAATGTCTCTGCTTTTGAATATGCTGTCTAGGTTGGTCATAACTTTTCTTCCAAGGAGTAAGTGTCTTTTAATTTCATGGCTGCAGTCACCATCTGCAGTGATTTTGGAGCCCCCCAAAATAAAGTCTGGCACTGTTTCCACCCTTTCCCCATCTATTTCCCATGAAGTGATGGGACCAGATGCCATGATCTTGGTTTTCACTTTCACTTTCACTTTCATCAAGAGGCTTTTTAGTTCTTCTTCACTTTCTGCCATAAGGGTGGTATCATCTGCATATCTGAGGTTATTGATAGTTCTCTAGCTATGAAACTTGCCATTTTCAAGGACACTTTGATTAATGGTTTTATTTGTAGATGTAGCTTTCCACAGCCTGAAAATATCAGCTATAATATTATGTACATTACATCATCTAAGATTTTTCACCTTAAAATTTTCATGAATAAATTAACCTGCCTACGTACATCAAATAAAACTTCATAAGTTTGTGATTATTAGCAAAAATAGAGTTGTCATTTTGAATTCAAGCATCATCATAAAAGTCTGGGGGTACAATCAGTATCATTTTTTAAATAATGCTATTCAACTTTGTAAGTAACCGTAATCAAATGTTTCTATACCTGTTACTCTAAAGTTATTATCATTTTTATTTCTATGTGTTATAACTGACAAGCTATTTGTAAAGACTTTTTTTTTAGAGAAGTTTTAGATTCACAGTAAAACTGAGAGGAAGCACAGAGGTTTCTTGTTTCCTTCCTGTCCCTCGTCCCCGCCCACGCACAGCCTCGCCCCTACACACGCATAGCCTCGCCCTTACCCACGCACAGCCTCGCCCCTACCCACGCACAGCCTCGCCCCTACCCACGCACAGCCTCATCCCCGCCCACGCACAGCCTCCCCCCTACACGCGCACAGCCTCATCCCCGCCCACGCACAGCCTCGCCCCTGCCCACGCACAGCCTCATCCCCGCCCACGCACAGCCTTGCCCTTACACACCCACAGCCTCCCCCCTACACACGCACAGCCTCGCCCCCGCCCTCGCACAGCCTCGCCCATCAGCCCCCCTAACACAGCGGTACCTGGTTACAAGTGATGAGCCTGCATGGACAGATCCAAACCAGGCAAAGTCCATACTTCGCGTTAGTCATTCTCAGTGTTGTCCATTCTAAGCTGCTGCTAAGTCGCTTCAGTCGTGTCTGACTGTGCGACCCCATAGACGGCAGCCTATGGGGTCCGCTGTCCCTGGGATTCTCCAGGCAAGAACACTGGAGTGGGCTGCCATTTCCTTCTCCAATGCATGAAAGTGAAGTCGCTCAGTCGTGTCCAACTCTTTGTGACCCCACAGACTGCAGCCCACCAGGCTCCTCCGTCCATGGGATTTTCCAGGCAAGAGTACTGGAGTGGGGTGCCACTGCCTTCTCCATGGGTTTGAACAAACGCATAATGGCGTATACTCATCACAGAATCATGCAGAGTGTCTTCACTATCCTAAGAATCCTCTGTGCTCAGCCTGTTCATCCTCTCCTGCTCCCATCCTCACCTCCTGCCTGACCACCGATTTCTTTTTTTTTTTTTTTTCTATCTCTGTAGTTTTGCTTTATCCAGAGTGTCATATAATGGTGATCACACAGCACAAAGCCTTTTCAGATCGGCTTCTTTCATTTAGAAACATGCATTTAACTTTCCTCTGTGTCTTTTATGGTTCAGTAGCTCTTTTTCAGTGCTGAATAATATTCATCTGGAAAAGGTCAAGCCTCATCCCAATTCCCAAGAAGCATAGCACTACAGAATGTGCTAACCGTTGGACAACTGCACTCATCTCCCACGTTAGTAAGGTCCTGATTAAAATCTGGCATGCTAGGCTTCAGCAGCATGTGAAACAAGAACTTTCAAACGTCCAAGCTGGGTTTAGAAAAGGCAGCGGAACCAGAGATCAAATTGGTAACATTTGCTGGATTGTAGAAAAAGCAAGGGAATTCCAGAAAAACATCTACCTCTGTTTCATTGACTATGGTAAAAACTTTGATGGTGTGGATCATAACAAACTGTGGAAAGCTGTTAAAGAGATGGGAATACCAGACCATCTTACCCGTCTCCTGAAAAAGCTGTATGTGGGTCAAGAAGCAACAGTTAGAACCCTGAACAACTGACTGTTTCAAGATTGAGAAAGGAGTATGACAGGGCTGTCTGCTGGCACTCTGTTTGTTTAACCTCTATGCTGAGCACATTATGAGAAATGCTGGGCTGGATGAGTTACAGATTGGAATCAAGATAGGTGGGAGAAACATCAGCAACCTCAGATATGCAGATGACACCACTCTTATGGCAGAAAGCAGAGAAGAACTAAAGAGCCTCTTGATGAAAGTGAAAGAAGAGAGTGAAAAAGCTGGCTTAAAACTCAACATTCAAAAAACGAAGATCATGGTATCTGGTCCCATCACTTCATGGCAAATAGATGGGGAAGCAATGGAAACAGTGACAGCTTTAATTTTCTTGGGCTCTAAAATTACTGCAGATGGTGACTGCAGCCATGAAATTAAAAGATGCTTGCTCCTTGGAAGAAAAGCTATGACCAACCTATATAGCATATTAAAAAGCAGAGACATTACTTTGCCGACTAAGGTCCGTCTAGTCAAGGCTATGGTTTTTCCTGAGGTTATGTATGGATGTGAGAGTTGGACTATAAAGAAAGCTGAGCACTGAAGAATTGATGCTTTTGAACTGTGGTGTTGGAGAAGACTCTTGAGAGTCCCTTGGCCTGCAAGGAGATCCAAGCAGTCCATCCTAAAGGAGATCAGTCCTGAATATTCACTGCAAGGACTGATGCTGACGCTGAAACTCCAAGACTTTGGCCACCTGATGAGCCAACTCATTGGAAAAGCCCCTGATGCTGGGAAAGATTGAAGGCAGGAGGAGGAGGGGACGACAGAGGATGAGATGGTTGGATGGCATCACCAACTCTATGGACATGAGTCTGAGCAATCTCTGGGAGATGGTGATGGAGAAGGAAGACGGGTGTGCTGCAGTCCATGGGGTCCCAAAGAGTTGGACACGACTGAGTAACTGAACACAACAACCCAATGACACCGTGACTGCTTCCAACTTTTGACGTTTGTGAATAAAGCTGCTATAAATATCCACGTGGGCTTCCTAAGTGGCTTAGTGGTAAGGAATCTGTGTGCTAATGCAGGGGGTTCAGGATGTGGGTTTGATCCCTGAGTCAGGATGATCCCCTATAGAAGGAAACGGCAACCCACTCCAGTATTCTTGCCTAGAAAATCCCATGGACAGAGGAGTGATGGGCTGTAGTCCCTGGGGTCACAGAAGAGTTGGACACACCTGAGCACTCAGGAATATCCATGTGTCAGGTTTTGTGTAGACAGAAGTTTTTGTCTTCTTGGATAAATACCAAGAAGCAAGATTGCAGGACTGTATGTTAAGAGTATGTTCAGTTTTATAATAAACTGTCTTCCAAAGTGGTTGTACCATTTTGTACCCCACCAGCAAGGCACAGACAGAGCAATAGATGGAGAATTCCATGTGTTTCTTAGAATAAGTAAGCGTCAATTAGAATATGATTTTACAAACTGGAAGCTAATAATTCTTCCAGTTCTTGAAGTCAACTTGAAGAGCACAGGCCTAAGAATTTGATATCTTTATTCTCTTGGGAACTCCTGGGAAGAGTGAGGATGTCTTGTGAAGTAAATGTTATAAGTCAGTTTTCCAGGAAAAAAGCTCATTGTCAGTACATTTTATTCTGCCTCTTTTATTTCGATCACTGTTGTTGTTTAGTCACCAAGCACGTCTGACTCTTGAAACCCCATGGGCTCTAGCTTGCCTGGCTCCTCTGTCTGTGGGATTCTCTAGGCAAGAATACTGGGTTGCCACTCCCCACTCCAGAGGATCTTCCAGACCCAGGGATCTATTCTGCATCTCCAGAATAGACAGTCAAATTCTTTACCACATAAATAATTCAACCTTATGTTTTCTTGAGACTATAAATGAAAAGGAAATTGGGAAAATACTGTGCTTTTGATGATCTACTCTATCAGGAGAGTAGATGTGCGTAAATAAACTGCCAGATTTTTCAACGCCACCATGTCAAAAGTATTTTTCTCCAGTTATAAATTTTATCTATACATAGAGAGGGTTACCATGGTTGATATAAGAGGCAAAATTCACCAGAATTTTGAAAGGGGCAATTTCTTGCATTGAGGAACTGGACATAAAGGAACCACAGCAAAGCAGGAAGGGAGGGAAAAGCTTAAAACGGTGCAGTATTAGACACTTTAAGCTCTAACCCAGGCCCGGCCAGCTCAGCTGATAGAGCAGGAGATCTGAGACACTAACCAGGTGGCGCCAGAATTTCCCTGCCCTGCAGGAGACAGGAGAGGCGTGTGCTCGATCCTTGGGTCGGGAAGATCCCCTGAAATAGAGAATGACAACCCGCTCCAGTATTCTTGCCTGAAAATCCTGGGACGAGGAGCCGGCGGGCTACAGTCCATGGGGTCGCAAAGCGCCAGACGTGACTGAAGCAGCTTAGCGCACAAACGCCAGTGAAGACTGACGTGGACCCGCCTCATTCCACAGCCACATTTATAAGCAGCAACCGTTCTGCTTCTTTCCTTCTCTGACCCAACAGGTAGCAGAAAATGCAGCAGCAAACGGAGAAGGAGAGAAAAATTACCAGGGGAAGGAGACAAGGGGAACCGAGCCCGTCCTCCTCATTTACGGCAGGGGGGCCGGAATCAGAGGGAAGGTGCTCTCACTTAAATGAGTTTGGAGTGTTTTGATTCTTGCACTATACTGGATGCAAAAATTATTGAACTGATCTCTTTTTTGAGTAGAAGCAAATGTATCACTTTTCTTAGAAGTAATGAATTCGTGGACCCTGTGTTAAATTTCACTGAGATAGCATGAAAAATCTACCTGCATAAAATTAATCTTAAGAGACAATGAGAGATGAAAAGAAAGTTTCATTGTCAGTTATTCCACGATCATGCTTATTCAATCAAATTATTGCCCACATCCTAGATGGCAATTATAGAGTATAAATATACCCTCCTTGGCTGTCAGCTAAGAATACCTGAGTTTGCATGAAATGGAAAATAATCATATAAATCTTTACATATTTCAGGAAACAAAGATGTTTTACTTACTGATTTTTTTTAAAGAAAAATGACAAGGTAAGAAGCTTACTAGTTTCTTTAAAAACGGTTCAGAGTTTTGCTAATATTGATATATTGCCCTTTTATATACTGATAATTCTATCTTGTTTTACAGATAGAATGATTGGTAAGTCATTTATCAAAAGAATTTTCAGGACAGCATCTTTAGAAAATGA
This sequence comes from Oryx dammah, assembly GCF_014754425.2. Taxonomy (NCBI): domain Eukaryota; kingdom Metazoa; phylum Chordata; class Mammalia; order Artiodactyla; family Bovidae; genus Oryx; species Oryx dammah. Next base: position 2,933,391 of record NW_024070206.1, on the reverse strand, counting down.
AGTAAATGTTGATATAATAGCTCATTTGTGTAAAGATCCCTCACTGATATGTGTTTGCTTTTGATGATTTTTTCTTTCCAATTTCCATTTCTGACTGTATATCTGAAATATGTTCTACTTGGAAGTGAGGTTTGTAGCACACACTTTATAAGAATATTAAATTTTTAAATGCGGCTGGAAGACCCATCTATTATTTTTAGTGCTGAATAGCTCATGAATCAGGCTGCTGTTGACATTAGCAGCTAGCTATATGCAATCGGTCAGATCACATCACCCTCATGCGTCACCCCTGAAAGCAAAGCCTTCTTTATAATATAATGGTGTAATTAAAAAATTCTTTTAAAAAGCCTTTCCTTTAAAATTTTTTTTATTTTTAGAAGTGTAGTTGATTTACAATGCTATATTAATTTATGCTGTATAGCAAAGTGATTCATACACATGTATGTATGTATGTGTGTATATATATATATCAGGAGAAGACTCTTGAGAGTCCCTTGGACTGCAAGGAGACCAAATGAGTCAATCCTAAAGGAAATCAACCCTGAATATTTATTGGAAGGACTGATGCTGAAGCTAAAGCTCCAATAATTTGGCCACCTGATCCAAAGAGCCAGCTCGCTGGAAAAGACTTTGATGCTGGGAAAGATTGAGGGCAGGAGGAGAAGGGATGACAGAAGATGAGATGGTTGGATGGCATCACCGACTCAGGGGCATGTGTTTGAGCAAGCAGCGGGAGACGGTGAAGGACAGGGAAGCCTGGCGTGCTGCAGGTCATGGCGTCACAGAGTCAGACACGACTTAGCAGCTGAACAACAACACACACACACACACACACACTCTCTCTCTCTCTCTTTTTCGTGTTCTCTTCCATTACGGTTCATCACAGGGCATTGCACGTAGCTCCCTGTGCTGGGCAGGAGGACCGTGCTGTTTGTCTGCTCCTTACACAGCAGTTTGCCTCTCCCAAGCTCCGACTCCATCCTCCCCCAACCCCCTCGCCCTTGGCCACGACAGTTCTGTTCCCTGTGTCTGAGTCTGCTTCTGTTCTGTAGCTAAGCTCAGTTGCGACATATTTTAGATTCCACATATAAGTGATATCACACGGTATTTGCTGCTTTTTGTGACTTATCTTCACTTGCGTGTGTGTGTGTGCTTAGTCATGTTCGACTCTTTGCGGCCCCATGGACTGTAGCCCCCGCCAGACTCCTCTGTCCATGCGGTTTTCCAGGAAAGAATACTGGAGCGGGTTGTGGTTTCCTACCCCAGGGACTCTTGCTGGCCCAGAGGTCGAGCCCTCCCGCGTCTCTTGTGTCCTCTGCAATGGCAGGTGGAGTCTTTACCACTAGCGCGCCTGGGAAGCCCCCACTTCACTTATATGATCATCTCCAGGTCCATCGATGTTGCTGCAAATGGCATTGTTTCCTTTTTTTTAAAGGCTGAGTAATACTTCATTGCATATATGGACCAATCTTTAACCACTCACCAACTGATGTACATTTAGGCTGTTTCCTAAATGTCTTGGCTATTGTCAGTAATGCAGCTATGAGCACAGCGGTAAATGCATCTTTCTGAATCACAGTTTTGCTGGATATATGCCCAAGAGTGGGCCTACTGAAGCATATGGCGACTCTATTTTTAGTTTGGAAAAAAAAATTTGGTTATAAGTCTATTGCTTGGATTATTCTGGATTGACTCCCAATTTGGGCTTTCATGCCAGTTTAAATTCTGTTAGTGAAAGACCAAAAAATTTCAAAACTTTATTTCATATTATTTTCTCTAATTGTGAAATCAAGATGAATTATTGAACCATTTCTCTGCATGCCCACAGCTACATTTACTTTCCATCGTCTTCAGCAGGTAGTGTTTAGAAAAGCAGTCTCCCCAAGAAGGAAGATTTTTTTCCTCATATAGGTTTGATATTTGTACCTAAAAGAGGAAAGCATGTTTTGTTCCTCTTCCAAGTTTGTCAGTACAAGTAGGACATATATTAGCATGGAGCATTTTGTACTGAATTTTGTAGGTCACAATGCCCTTTTAATTTTTAAATACAGATTTTATTTTATTTCAGATATATCTTCTTGTATCATGTTTTCAAATATATATACATTCTTTTACATTTGTTGAATTGTCTATTTTAAGGAAATCAAGTTTCCAAATATTTTTTCTTTCTTTTCTTTCTTCTTTTGGGAGTCAGTCTTGCATATCATTCAGTTTTCTTCTAGTTATTTTATTTTTTTAATATCTCTTTTGTTTTTTTCTTATTGTTTTGGTATGTTTTCATAATTGTCATGCCGCTTTCTTTCATTTTATTTATATTTTAGGAGCTCTAGTGATGCTCTTCTCTGAATTTTTAAAAATTTTGGATACCAGAATTCACACTTACAGGTAGGAAGTGTGCCCCATCTCTATGATAAATATAGCACGCATACAGCATAGATGACCTAAGCTGTTGTTTCCTTCAGAGAAAGTCACCTCATTTTTTACTTTCTGACATTCTCACTTTCCTCTCTCACCACCATTTATACTTTTCCCCAGGCTGAAGGGGAAAAATAGATAGAGAAAGCATACAATTTTCTTTTCTCCTGATTTGGGGATAGAATTGGGTATTTTCAGGATTGCCATCACTTCAGAATACCTTACAGACTAGAAGCAGCAGCAAGGAGCAGAAAGCTCTTGTTTGTGCCTGTTAAACAGTTCAGCAAATAGTAACTCTAAAATGGGCCAGGTCACTGACGAACACAAATATATAAAGAATGACAATTACGTTTTAAACTTCACGTACTGCATGAAAAAGTTAGGCCAACTGTTACATATATTTTATGCAATTTTTTGGCTCTTTTTCAAGTTTAATCAACACCTAAGTTGAATTTGAATCAACTCTCTAACAGCTCAAGTCAATATATTTTAAATAAATTAAAAATTTTGATTGATTAATAACTCAAGACTTAGTTCCCTCTATTGAAGAAGAAAATGCAAACTGAAAATCATGTTGGAAATAAAGAGCAAAGAAAGAAAGAAATCAGTGTTGATTAATGGTCATCTTTGTTATATAAGATGTACTAAAACACAGGATAATTCACAGCAATTTCCCCTGAAGGTCTGCAAGCAGAAAAATCAATTTTCTTAGATCTGCCAAAGAAAAAAAGAGCTTTCATATCTAAATTGAAGTAGACAAGGATTATTTTTTACTTGAAAATTGCTGTAGATTTTTTTACAGTGGTAGAAAATATATTAATAATTAATATATATTAATTTCACCTGCTCTTTATATAAAAAGTTAAAAAACTTAAATGAGTGCAACTTTGGTTATTTGCAATTCTTCATTTAATTACAGATCTGTTTTATTTATGTATAATTTTTTAACTTAACTACTAATTTATTTTTATTTAAAAATCATTAAAGTTGTGTATTGTGACTGTTCAGATAAGAGGATGGCAATTGGAAAAAGGATGGTGAGTGACAGACAAGGGAGAGAGAGCAGGCAAAATGGGAGAGGCAGAAAACAACAAAGAAGCAAAGGAAAAGAGCAGAGATCAGAAGGAGAAAGAAGGGACCTTTCCCCGTGAGGAAAAACTAGAGTAAAAAGCCATCAAGTGCCAAACCTGTGTCGTTTCCTCAAGTCACGCCGTTTCAGTTGACAGATATTTCTTGGGACCAGGTTGTTGACCTTAGAGGTTACAGCCATTTTTCTCTGTTAAACTCCCTTGGAACTTGCTCCTGTGTAACCTTACACCTTCAAGGTGATAATGCAACACTTCTTCAGTGTGAAAACTTTCAAGCTTTCTAAACGCTGGACTTCAGGTCTTAAGAGCTGCTTAATATACAATTGGAGAAGGCAATGGCAGCCCACTCCAGTACTCTTGCCTGGAAAATCCCATGGACGGAGGAACCTGGAAGGCTGCAGTCCATGGGGTTGCTGAGGGTTGGACACGACTGAGCGACTTCACTTTCACTTTTCACTTTCATGCACTGCAGAAGGAAATGGCAACCTACCCCAGTGTTCTTGCCTGGAGAATCCCAGGGACGGGGGAGCCTGGTGGGCTGCCATCTATGGGGTCGCACAGAGTCAGACACGACTGAAATGACTTAGCAGCAGCAGCAGCAGTATGCAAAATAGCATTATGGGAAATACAGTTTTTAAAGTGGAACTCTTATCTTGCTTTTTCAAACTGGGGCAAAGGTGCTGATATTGTCATCTTATTTGACTTGGGATAACTGAGTGATGCTTACTTCATATCTTCATTCAATTCACCTGTATTGCCTCTGGAAAACCAGATGAACTGTGGTGGGTGGTAATGGATTACAATAAACTTAGCCAAGTAGTAATTCCAGTTTCTGTTGCGCTGCCTGTACTGGAGATTTAATGAAGATTTCTTACTGTCTTGGGCATTTATGTGGTGGCTGCATGGCGCTGGAGTGACTGTGAGAAGATACCCCATGTCCAAGGGCAAAGGAGAAGCCCCAACAAGATGGTAGCGGGGTGAATTCACTTTTAGACTCAAACCCCATTCCCGCCAGAGACGCTGAGAGCCCTCAAACAAACCTTGTGCGCACCAGGACCCAGGGACGCCACAGAGGCGCAGCCAGAGCTGTGTGCGCGCCTCCTGGGGAGGCCCGGGGGGCAGCTGGCTCCCGCAGGGGCAGGGGCTCTGGGCGTCGCAGACCTGGGCATGGCAGGCGCTCTCTTGGAGGAGGCAGCCGTTCACCCACCACAGAGCCGCCAGAACTCACTCGGGACCGGGAAACAGGCTCTTGGAGGGCACGGGCAGAACCGTGTGTGCACCAGGACCCGGGAGAAAGGAGCAGTGACCCCACAGGAGACGGACCCAGACTTGCCCGGGAGAGTCCAGGAGTCCCCGGCGGAGGCGAGGGGCGGCGGCGGCTGGGGCAGGTCCGCACAGAGTGTAGCAGGGCATCATGGGACCTTTTGAAGGAGGCCGTTATCTTCATTCACTTCACCAAAGTTTGGCCCCAGGGCAATGAACAGGGAGGGAACACAGCCCTGCCCATCAACTGAAAATAGGACTAAGGATTTACTGAGCATGGCCCCACCCATCAGAGCAAGACCCAGTTTCCCCCTTTGTCAGTCTCTCCCATCAGGAAGCTTCCAAGAGCCTCTTAACCTTCTCCATCAGAGGGAAGACAGATTGAAAACCACAATCACAGAAAAGTAGGCAACCTGATCACAGGCACCACAGCCTTGTCTAACTCTGAAAATAAGCCATGCCGTGTGGGGGCACCCAAGATAGACGGGTCATGGTGGAGAGGTCTGACAAAACGTGGCCCACTGAAGAAGGGAATGGCAAACCACTTCAGTACTCTTGCCTTGAGAACCTGATAAACAGTATGAAAAGGTAAAAAGATAGGACTCTGAAAGATGAGCTCCCCAGGTTGGTAGGTGTCCAATATGCTACTGGAGATTAGTGGAGAAATAACTCCAGAAAGAATGAAGAGATGGAGCCAAAGCAAAAACAACACCCAGTTGTGGATATGACTGGTGATGGAAGTAAAGTCCGATGCTGTAAAGAGCAATATTGCGTAGGAACCTGGAATGTTAGGCCCATGAGTCAAGGCAAATTGGAAGTGGTAAACAGGAGATGGCAAGAGTGAGCATCAACATTTTAGGAATCAGCAAACTAAATGGACAATATCACAGTAATCCAAGTCTATGCTCTGACCAGTAATGCTGAAGAAGTTGAAGTTGAACTTGTAGGTTCTGTAAAGACCTACAAGACCTTCTAGAACTAACACCCCCAAAAGATGTCTTTTTCATTATAGGGGTATAATTGAAAGTGAAAGTTGCTCAGTCGTGTCAGACTCTTTATGATCTCATGGACTATACAGTCCATGGAATTCTCTAGGCCAGAATACTGGAGTGGGTACCTTTCCCTTCTCCAGGGGATCCTCCCAACCCAGGGATCAAACCCAGGTATCCCACATTGCAGGTGGATTCTTTACGAGCTGAGCCACAGGACTGCAGTGCAAAAGTAGGAAGTCAAGAAATACCTGGAGTAACAGGCAAATTTGGCCTTGGAGTAAAGAATGAAGCAGGGCAAAGGCTGACAGAGTTTTGCCAAGAGAACACACTGGTCGGAGCAAACACCCTCTTCCAACAACATAAGAGAAGACTCTACACATGGACATCACCAGAAAGTCAATGCCAAAATCAGATTGATTATATTCTTTGCAGCCAAAGATGGAGAAGCTCTATATGGAGAAGCTCCCAGCAAAAGCAAGACTGGGTGCTGACCGTGCTCAGATCATGAATTCCTTATTGCCAAATTCAGACTTAAATTGAAGAAAGTAGGGAAAACCACTCACATTCCAGGCAGACGCTTTAACCTCTGAGCCACCAGGGAAGCCCAGACCATTCAAGTATGACCTAAATCAAATCCCTTATGATTATAGAATGGAAGTAACAAAGTTAAGGGATTAGATCTGATAGAGTGCCTGAAGAACTATGGACAGAGGTTTGTGACATTGTACAGGAGGCAGGGATCAAGACCATCCCCAAGAAAAAGAAATGCAAAAAGGCAAAACGGTTGTCTGAGGAGGCCTTGAAAATAGCTGTGAAAAGAAGAGAGGCAAAAAGCAAAGGAGAAAAGGAAAGATATACCCATTTGAATGCAGAGTTCCAAAGAATAGTAAGGAGAGATAAGAAAGCCTTCCTCAGCAATCAATGCAAAGAAATAGAGGAGAACGATAGAATGGGAAAGACTAGAGATCTCTTCAAGAAAATTAGAGATACCAAGGGAACATTTCATGCAAAGATGGGCTCAATAAAGGACAGAAATGGTATGGACCTAATAGAAGCAGAAAATATTAAGAAAAGGTGGCAAGAATACACAGAAGAACTGTACAAAAAAGATCTTCATGACCCAGATAACCACCATGGTGTGATCAGTCACCTAGAACCAGACATCCTGGAATGCGAAGTCAAGTGGGCTTTAGGAAACATCACTATGAGCAAAGCTAGTGGAAGTGATTGAATTCCAGCTGAGCTATTTCAAATCCTGGAAGATGATGCTGTGAAAGTGCTGGACTCAATATGCCAGCAAATTTGGAAAACTTAGCAGTGGCTACAGGACTGGAAAAGGTCAGTTTTCATTCCAATCCCAAAGAAAGGCAATGCCAAAGAATGCTCAAACTACCACACAGTTTCACTCATCTCACATGCTAGCAAAGTTATGCTCAAAATGCTCCAAGCCAGGCTTCAACAGTACATGAACTGTGAAATTCCAGATGTTCAAGCTGGATTTAGAAAAGGTTGAGGAACCAGAGAGAAAATTGCCAACACCCATTGGATCATAGAAAAAGCAAGAGTTCCAGAAAAACATCTACATCTGCTTTATTGACTATGCCAAAGCCTTTGACTGTGTGCATCACAACAAACTGTGGAAAATTCTTCAAGAGATGGGAATACCAGTCCACCTGACCTGGCTTCTGAGAAATTTGTATACTGGTCAGCAAACAACAGTTAGAACTGGACATGGAATAGCAGACTGGTTCCAAATTGGGAAAGGAGTACATCAGGGCTGTATTTTTTCATCCTGCTTATTTAACTTATATGCAGAGTACCTCATGAGAAACACTGGGCTGGATGAAGCACAAGCTGGAATCAAGACTGCTGAGAGAAATATCAATAACCTCAGATATGCAAATGACACCACTCTATAGCAGAAAGCAAAGAAGAACTAAAGAGCCTCTTGATGAAAGTGAAACAGGAGAGTGAAAAAATTGGCTTAAAACTCAGCATTCAGAAGACTATGATCATGGCATCTGGTCCCATCACTTCATGGCAAACAGATGGGGAAACAATGGAACAGTGACAGACTTTATTTTGCTGGGCTCCAAAATCACTGCAGATGGTGACTGCAGCCATGAAATTAAAAGACGCTTACTCCTTGGAAGAAAAGTTATGACCAACCTCAGTTCAGTTCAGTCGCTCAGTCGTGTCCGACTCTTTGCGACCCCATGAATCGCAGCACGCCAGGCCTCCCTGTTCATCACCATCTCCCGGAGTTCACTCAGACTCACGTCCATCCAGTCAGTGATGCCATCCAGCCATCTCATCCTCGGTCGTCCCCTTCTCCTCCTGCCTCCAATCCCTCCCAGCATCAGAGTTTTTTCCAATGAGTCAACTCTTCGCATGAGGTGGCCAAAGTACTGGAGTTTCAGCTTTAGCATCATTCCTTCCAAAGAACACCCAGGGTTGATCTCCTTCAGAATGGACTGGTTGGATCCCCTTGCAGTCCAAGGGACTCTCAAGAGTCTTCTCCAACACCACAGTTTAAAAGCATCAATTCTTCGGTGCTCAGCCTTCTTCACAGTCCAACTCTCACATCCATACATGACCACTGGAAAAACCATAGCCTTGACTAGACGGACCTTTGTCGGCAAAGTAATGGCTCTGCTTTTGAATATACTGTCTAGGTTGGTCATAACTTTTCTTCCAAGGAGTAAGCATCTTTTAATTTCATGGCTGCAATCACCATCTGCAGTGATTTTGGAGCCCCTCAAAATAAAGTGTGACAATGTTTCCACTGTTTCCCGATCTATTTCCCATGAAGTGATGGGGCCGGATGCCATGATCTTCATTTTCTGAATGTTGAGCTTTAAGCCAATTTTTTCACTCTCCTCTTTCACTTTCATCAAGAGGCTTTCTAGCTCCTCTTCACTTTCTGCCATAAGGGTGATGTCATCTGCATATCTGAGGTGATTGATATTTCTCCCGGCAATCTTGATTCCAGCTTGTGTTTCTTCCAGCCCAGCGTTTCTCATGATGTACTCTGCATAGAAGTTAAATAAGCAGGGTGACAATATACAGCCTTGACGTACTCTTTTTCCTATTTGGAACCAGTCTGTTGTTCCATGTCCAGTTCTAACTGTTGCTTCCTGACCTGCATACAGATTTCTCAAGAGGCAGGTTAGGTGGTCTGGTATTCCCATCTCTTTTAGAATTTTCCACAGTTTATTGTGATCCACACAGTCAAAGGCTTTGGCATAGTCAATAAAGCAGAAATAGATGTTTTTCTGGAACTCTCTTGCTTTTTCCATGATCCAGCAGATGTTGGCAATTTGATCTCTGGTTCCTCTGCCTTTTCTAAAACCGGCTTGAACATCAGGGAGTTCACGGTTCACATATTGCTCAAGCCTGGCTTGGAGAGTTTTAAGCATTACTTTACTAGCGTGTGAGATGAGTGCAATTGTGCGGTAGTTTGAGCATTCTTTGGCATTACCTTTCTTTGGAATTGGAATGAAAACTGACCTTTTCCAGTCCTGTGGCCACTGCTGAGTTTTCCAATGCAGCACTTTCACAGCATCATCTTTCAGGATTTGAAACAGCTCAATTGGAATTCCATCACCTCCACTAGCTTTGTTCGTAGTGATGCTTTCTAAGGCCCACTTGACTCACATTCCAAGATGTCTGGCTCTAGATTAGTGATCACATCATCATGACTATCTTGGTCGTGAAGATCTGTTTTGTACAGTTCTTCTGTGTATTCTTGCCACCTCTTCTTAATATCTTCTGCTTCTGTTAGGTCCATACCATTTCTGTCCTTTATCGAGCCCATCTTTGCATGAAATGTTCCTTTGGTATCTCTAATTTTCTTGAAGAGATCTCTAGTCTTTCCCATTCTGTTCTTTTCCTCTATTTCTTTGCATTGAGCGCTGAAGAAGGCTTTCTTATCTCTTCTTGCTATTCTTTGGAACTCTGCATTCAGATGCTTATATCTTTCCTTTTCTCCTTTGCTTTTCACCTCTCTTCTCTTCACAGCTATTTGTAAGGCCTCCCCAGACAGCCATTTTGCTTTTTTGCATTTCTTTTCCATGGGGATGGTCTTGATCCCTGTCTCCTGTACAATGTCACGAACCTCATTCCATAGTTCATCAGGCACTCTATCTATCAGATCTAGGCCCTTAAATCTATTTCTCACTTCTACTGTATAATCATAAGGGATTTGATTTAGGTCATACCTGAATGGTCTAGTGGTTTTCCCTAGTTTTTTCAATTTAAGTCTGAATTTGGTAATAAGGAGTTCATGATCTGAGCCACAGTCAGCTCCTGGTCTTGTTTTTGTTGACTGTATAGAGCTTCTCCATCTTTGGCTGCATAGAATATAATCAATCTGATTTCGATGTTGACCATCTGGTGATGTCCATGTGTAGAGTCTTCTCTTGTGTTGTTGGAAGAGGGTGTTTGCTATGACCAGTGCATTTTCTTGGCAAAACTCTATTAGTCTTTGCCCTGCTTCATTCTGCACCCCAAGGCCAAATTTGCCTGTTACTCCAGGTGTTTCTTGCCTTCCTACTTTTGCATTCCAGTCCCCTATAATGAAAAGGACATCTTTTTGGGGTGTTAGTTCTAAAAGGTCTTGTAGGTCTTCATAAAACCGTTCAACTTCAGCTTCTTCAGCATTACTGGTTGGGGCATAGACTTGGATAACTGATATTGAATGGTTACCAACCTAGACAGCATATTAAAAAGCAGAGACATTACTTTGCCAACTAAGGTCTGTCTAGTCAAAGCTGTAGTTTTTCCAGTAGTCATGTATGGGTCTGAGATTTGGACTGTAAAGAAAACTGAGTGCCAAAGAATTGATGCTTTTGAACCGTAGTGTTGCAGAAGACTCTTGATAGTCCCTTGGACTGCAAGAAGATCCAACCAGTCCATCCTACAAGAAATCAGTCCTGAATATTCATTGGAAGGACTGATGCTGAAGCTGAAACTCCAATACTTTGGCCACCTGATGTGAAGAACTGACTCATTTGAAAAGACCGTGATGCTGGAAAAGGTTGAAGGTGGAAGGAGAAGGGGACGACAGAGGATGAGATGGTTGGATGGCATCACTGACTCAATGGACATGAGTTTGGGTAAACTCTGGGAGTTGGTATGGACAAGGAAGCCTGGTGTGCTGCAATCCATGGGGTCACAAAGAGTCAGACATGACTGAGCGACTGAGTGGACCTGAACTGAACTGGAGAGGGAAAGTCAACTGTGATTTCTGCTGATTCACTTAACTTTTGAGTTTGTTTGTTGAGTACCTTTGCTAGATGCATGGAACCCAGGGTGCCTATGGCATAGTTCATGGCACTAGGCAGTTCACAGAAAAATGGAGAGTGGGAATGAGTATATCATCGTATCAAATTTTCATGCTGTCTTCCAAAACAGAGCATAAAATATCAAAATCATATTTGTTATATTCTTATCCATCTGTACTGTCTCAGATCACTTAATAGGTAGTCCATTCAGTTATCAAACATTCAGGAAATAAGCTTGCTTTTGTCTAGGTCCTGGTATTCAAAAGCATATAAGGCAGGATTCCTTTGCTCGAAATATTCCAAAGGAAAAAAGAAAGTAGAATATTGCCCTAGTCTATTTGGGCTGCTATGAAAACTATCGTAGACTGAATAATTCATAAATAACAGAAATTGATTTCTCATAGTTCTTGAGGCTGGAAGTCCATGGTAAAGACACTGACAGGTTAGGTGTCTCTTGGAAGCCTGCTTCCCGGCTGATGGATATATGTCTCTTCTTTGTGTCCTCACGTGGAAGAAAGGGAGAGGGCACTGTATGGGGACTTTTTAAAAGACATTCATCCCATTCATGAGGGCTCTGCCTTCATGACCTAGTCACCTCCCAAGGACACCTCCTTTAAGTACCATCACACTGGGGTTTCAACATATGAACTCTGGGGAGACACAAACATTCAGTTCACAGCAAACACAGACTACAGAACAGAGTGTCTATGGCATTATCTAACCTCGGGCATTTTTTTTTTTCCATCTGTAAGCTGCAAATATCTTAATAGCTTTCCATGGGAATTGAGTAGATTTATGAATCTAAAGCATTTTGCTATATTTGTACATAGAAAGATTGGTAAGAAATGGTAGTCATTATTATTATTTTCAGTGGTGTCTACAGGATGCCACACTGAAGAGGGAAACTTGCAAATTAGTTAGAGGGAGACCATGGAAACCTTCAAGGAAGGGAAAATACTTGAGTGTAGAAGGCTTCTGTATCAATTAAGAAAATGAGAAGGAAAAAACATCTTGATAGAAGCAGCATGTAAGCACAGGTTTTGGAGTTAGAATGATTAGAATGAAATCCACCTCTCACACATCCCAGCATGATCTTTGGAAGTAATAAAGCACTCTCTAAATTGCAGTTTTATCTGATAAATAAGGATAATAATACTGTTTAAGTCACAGGGTGGTTGGAAAGGTAAATGAGATAAGGTGCTGTGATCAATCAGCTTTACATGACTGTTGCTATCATTTGTTGCACGTCTATATATTCCAAAACGTCTGGACACAGCTTAGCAACTGAACAACAACAACGAAACAAAAAAATTATAGGACTCCATGGAAGGATTTTAAACTGAGGGGGAAGTGACTTTACCTGAACTGTGGAAGAGTCACTGGATGACCAATACAGATACGGGGCTTTGGGGAAGGGGCTGCAGAATTTGAATACAGGGAGAGCTGGTGAGATGATTTTTGGAGGGTAAGAAATATGGGATCAGACTCTTGACTGTAGATATGGAAAGGAAGGGAAAGATAAAGGGATTTTAAGAAGGTTAAGAGCACATTTCTAATAATTAATGTAATATGTAGAGTGCCTGGGTGAGAAAGAGGAGTGGAAATGATCTTCCGTGCATTTGACTTGGTTGACTGAATTAAGTTTAAAATCATTCATTAATATGGGGGTCCACCAGAACGTGGTGCTAGTGATAAAGAATCCGACTGTCAGTGCAGAGACACCAGAGACTCAGGTTCGATCCCTGGGTCAGGAAGATCTCTTGGAGAAGGAAATGGCAACCCACTCCAGTATTCTTGCCTGGAAAATTCCATGGGCAGAGGAGCCTGGCGGGATACCATCCATGGGGTCACAAAGAGGGGCTGAGCACTTTTCACTTCACATTAGAAAGTTCAAGGGGGAACAAAAGATAGAGACACGCTGTGAGTTGAGGAGGGGAGGCCATGGGATATTCATGCAGATACGTGCCGCAGATAGTTGGAAACACAACTCTAGAGTCAGCAGAAGTTTCTAGAATATATATAAGAAATATGAATACGTGTGGAAAGGATAGTTAAAGCATGGAAGAGAATGTGTTCCCTTAGGGAGTTTAGGGCTATGAGAAGAGCTGGAGATGGTGCCATGTGTGAAACCAACTTTCAAAAGTGTAAGCAAAGAAGATTCTTTGAATGAAATGGAAAAGAAAAGGCTGTAGGGGCAGGAGGAAGCCAGAAGCCAGCAATCTCACGGAAGCGTGGCGACCACTTCGAAACAGAGGAAGGAAACCTGTCAGATATTAGGCAGAGTGTAGTAAGGTAAAATATCAGCTACTTAGGATGTTTGGGGTGCAAGAAACAGAAAACACAAGTCAAAATTAGTTTGCAAAATCAAATTTCATGGAGAAGATTCTTGAGAATCCCTTGGACTACAAGGAGATCCAACCAGTCCATCTTACAGGGAATCAGTTCTGAATATTCATTGGAAGGACTGATGCTAAAGCTGAAACTCCAATACTTTGGCCATGTGAAGAACTGACTCACTGGAAAAGACCCTGATGCTGGGAAAGACTGAAGGTGGGAGGGGACTCAGTGGACATGAGTTTGAGTAAGCTCCAGGAGTTGGTGATGGACAGGGAGGCCTGGTGTGCCGCGGTCCATGGGGTTGCAAAGAGTTGGACACGACTGAGCTACTGAACTGAACTGAGCAAGAAATAGAGTTAGAATTGCCCTTCGGTTGATTTACTCAGTGTTCATCCATTTCATAAATATTCATGTGTTCATAAAATGAAGGAACCACTGAGTCTGTCTATCTGTGTACCACATGATATTGTCATGGCAAATGTTTATCATACAGACTAGGTCATCTTATGTTCCTAAAATGATGTCCACAATTCCAGATAGCCCATGCAAACATCAACTGCCAGTGGTAGAAGAAGGAGTGTTTCTTTCCCCACGTTTCTTACATCAGGAAAAGAAATCTTTATAGAAAGCATCCAACAGACTTCCACATTTTGTTGTGGGAAGAATAATGGCCCACTGAGATGTCCACATCTTACTCCCTGGACCACGTGAATGAGCTGGTTTTGAGCAAAGGGGAACTAAAGTTGTGGATAAAATTAAGGTTGCTAATCAGATGATCTTGAGATAGAGATATTATCCTACATTATCTGGGTGGACCCAGCTTACTCACAGAGGACCTTCCTCATGGACGTGGGAGAAAGAATAGGGAGAACCAGACAGATGGGCATGGGAGAGACCTGGGCCGGTGCTGCTGGCTTTGAAGACGGAGGATTGGGGCATGAGCCAAGGAACGCAGGCAGCTCCTCAGTGCTGGAAAGGCCAGGAAGCAGACTCTCCTCTGCAGCCTCTGGGAAGTATAGAGCCCTGCTGATATCTTGATTTTAGCCCAGGGAGACCCATTTTGAACTTGTGACTTTCCAGACTACAAGATAATGTTTGTGCTGTGTCAAGCCACCAAATAGGAAAAGGAGTACGTCAAAGCTGTATATTGTCACCCTGCTTAGGGGTGTACATCATGAGAAACGCTGGGCTGGAAGAAGCACAAACTGGAATCAAGATTGCCAGGAGAAATATCAATCACCTCAGATATGCAGATGACACCAGCCTTATGGCAGAAAGTGAAGAGGAACTAAAAAGCCTCTTGATAAAAGTGAAAGAGGAGAGTGAAAAAGTTGGCTTAAAGCTTAACATTCAGAAAATGAAGATCATGGCATCTGGTCCCATCACTTCATGGGAAATAGATGGGGAAACAGTGGAAACAGTGACAGACTTTATTTTGGGGGGCTCCAAAATCACTGCAGATGGTGACTGCAGCCATGAAATTAAAAGACGCTTACTCCTTGGAAGAAAAGTTATGACCAACCTAGATAGCATATTCAAAAGCAGAGACATTACTTTGCCAACAAATCTCCATCTAGTCAAGGCTATGGGTTTTCCAGTGGTAGTGTATGGGTGCGAGAGTTGGACTGTGAAGAAAGCTGAGCGCCGAAGAATTGATGCTTTTGAACTGTGGTGTTAGAGAAGACTCTTGAGAGTCCCTTGGACTGCAAGGAGATCCAACCAGTCCATCCTAAAGGAGATCAGCCCTGGGTGTTCTTTGGAAGGAATGATGCTAAAGCTGAAACTCCAGTACTTTGGCCACCTCATGCGAAGAGTTGACTCTTTGGAAAAGACTCTGATGCTGGGAGGGATTGGGGGCAGGAGGAGAAGGGGACGACAGAGGATGAGATGGCTGGATGGCATCACTGGTTCGATGGATGTGAGTCTGAGTGAACTCCAGGATTTGGGGATGGACAGGGAGGCCTGGCGTGCTGCGATTCATGGGGTCACAAAGAGTCGGACACGACAGAGCGACTGAACTGAACTGAAGCCACCAAGTTTGTGATAGTGTGTTCAAGTAACCATAGAAAATTAACACACATCTCATTTGCCAGAGGTGCATCAGACACCTCTGCTTAGAGTACTCACTGTCGGGGGAAATGGGATTTTCTAAACAGGGTGAGGCCATCAAGATGCATCTGGTCCCCTGATCTCTAAAAAAATTCTTGAAAGTGGGAAGAGAGGCTGTTGAAATGATAATAAACTTTGTCAGTTGAAGGTAAAGATTGGAAAGTATTAGATTTGACAACCTGGAGGCCAGTAACAATCTAGAGAAGAAATTCGGTGGGCAGTAGGAAATTGGCAGAAAATTTTTTTTAAGTAGTTTGTGAGTAAATGAAAGGCAATATGAAAATCTGTTTGTCTGTCTATCTATCCCTCATTCTGTTTACCCATTCATCTGTCTACCGACCCAGGCTCAGTTGCTCAGATATGTATGATTCTTTGCGACTCCATGAACTATAGCCCCCCAGGCTCCTCTGTTTATGGGATTTTCCAGGAGAAATACTGGAGTGGGTTGCCATTTCCTATTCCAGGGGATCTTTCCGACCCAGGGCTCAAACCTGTGTCTCCTAAATCTCCTGCATCTGCAGGTGGATTATTTGCCACTGAGCCACCTGGAAAGCTCCCCCTCTACCTACCTACCTACCTACCTCTCTATCCATCTACATAGAAGTCACATTTTTAGAAGTCAAACATTTTTGTTTGTTGGTTTTACTTTAATACGGGTCATAACTGAACTGCCTTTGTGTGTATGTTTTTTATAGAAAGGAACACAGCCAGATGAGAACAAGAACAAGAGGCGTGAAAGATGCAAGAGAAGGGCTGCTGGAGGCTAAAAATTCCCTCAAGAGATTCCATTAGATCCAATCTGCTCACATTTTTACTAAAAGAATATGCTCCTGGGGGAGACCTGTAAAAAGGCAAGCTTTCATTTCAGGGGATAAGTAATGATCTTCTAAGTCATTTGTTTTACAAATTCAGATTTTTTTCGATAGTAGTTTTTCCTGAGACATAGATATTTATATTCCATGATTCATTTATTTATAATTCCACTTGTACATAGCATCATTTTGGTGAAAGACATAGTTGAGAAGTTTGAAATTATACTGTCTACTAGAATTGGTGTTGATTTACTAAGTAAAAACTCTTAACTTTATGAAGAAACTCTCATGAGATTTTTTTTTTTTTTTTTTTTTTTGCCATGGGACATTTATATTGAACTCTCCTTTGGTAAGATATTTTGGTCTTTCTGAAATTCAGCCTCTTGGATGCACTTTATGAGGCACCTTATATTGATGACCATCTCTTTGAGATGGCAATGGCAGGACAATTGAATTGGCCAAGCTCCACGGTCCCTTGCTGCAACTGTAATTCTGTGAACTCTAGTAACATTATAAACCCGTTTCTTAAACTTAAATTTCCTTTCAGATTTCATGAGGCAGATTTACCTTGGAGTGTTGTTTCATGTTCATTTATTAAAATAATCTTGGGGTGAGGGATGGGGAACACATGTCCACACAAACAAGCTGAGAACACTTGCTGTGACCTGCAACACTCCCTGTTCTTTTTGAGATGAGGAGAAAATGAGTAACCAGGGAGCAGAAAGTTTGTCACCGATCACCCAGCAACCCTACTGCGTTTCTCTTACCAACAGCTCTTTCCCCTAATCTCCAGAGCTCCTTTTCAAAACAATCTTCGCTACTTGAGGGGCAGTCAAGCTATCTCTCAGCTGCTGACTTGCTTTCCAACTTTATAGAGATTATAGAGCCCCAAACACTGAGCTACTCAGATTTCCTTCTAGACCTCAGAACTTGATTCTTCCCACTTTCTCTTTTCCTCTTTCCCATGTTATAATTTAAGACTGTAGTAATTGCATTTTTAATTTTCTGTATATTATGGTATTTTCAGTCCAGTTCAGTCTTTCAGTTGTGTCTGACTCTTTGCGACCCCATGGACTGCAGCACGCCAGGCTTCCCTGTCTTTCATCAACTCCCGGAGCTTAATCAAACTCATGTACATTGAGTCGGTGATGTGATCCAACCATCTCATCCTGTGCCATCTCCTTCTCCTCCTGCCTTCTTCAATCTTTCCCAGCATCAGGGTCTTTTCAAATGAGTCAGCTCTTCTCATCAGGTGGCCAAAGTATTGCAATTTCAGCTTCAGCATCAGTCCTTCCAATGAATATTCAGGACTGATTTCTTTTCGGATGGACTGGTTGGATCTCCTTGCAGTCCAAGGGACTCTCAAGAGTCTTTTCCAAAAAGAATCAATTCTTTGGCACTCAGCTTTCTTTATGGTCCAACTCTCACATCCATACAGGACTACTGGAAAAACCATAGCTTGACTAGATGGACCTTTGTTGGCAAAGTGATGTCTCTGCTTTTTATTATGCTGTCTAGGTGGGTCATAGTTTTTCTTACAAGGAGCAAGCGTCTTTTAATTTCATGGCTACAGTCACCATCTACAGTGATTTTGGAACTCTCCAAAAATAAAGAAATTAAAAAAAATTTTTTAATTTAAAAACAGTGTTTTAACAGCCTCAAAAACGTTTCTGGATGGGGCAGCCTGCCCCTGGTAGAGCTAGCCAATTCTTAGACCAGGCAAAGGACTCTGCTGTGAGCATGCTTTTGATCTGCAAGTGAACCAGGGCAGGGCCGTGTGTCCTCTGCCTGGCTGGTATACCCCAGAGACAGATATCCTGCCTTACTCACCCCAGGGCCAGGTACCAAGCAACTTGACACCACCCCCAGGGCCCAAAGCCCACTGAAATTATTCCATCCAGCCAGTCCTAAACCATTACTCCGCTCTCCCTTGCCTTTTTTTCAGCAACCCCAATAAAGGTCCTGACCAAAGTGCTACCCACGCTCCTGTCTTTTGCCTCCTGACCAAAACCTGATGTTCTTCCTGTGGCCTGGCGTGGTAAGTTGTGCCTCTGTTCCTAGGGGAATTGCAACATTAATCTTTCATTTCAATAGTGTTGACCTCTCAGAGTCATCCCTAGGTCACCGTTATCAGTTAAGCCCCAAGTGCAAACTAGAGGCATTTTGTTCTATTCCAAGAGTTGATCCCGTCACGTTTTATCTGGATCTCAGGTTCCTGTGCCTACTCAGGATATTTTGAGTGCTGCCTCTCCAACAGCATCCCAGGTGGCTCAGTGGTAAAGAATCCACCTGCCATGCAAAAGATGTGGGTTTGATCCCTGGGTTGGAAGATCCCCTGGAGAAGGAACTGGGAACCCACTCCAGTATTCTCACTTGGGAAATCCCATGGACACAGGAGCCTGGCAGGGTGTATGGTGCAAACCCGTGAGTTCGCAGAGTCAGACACGACTGAACAAGCACCCATGCCCACCATTCATGATTGTTTATCCATTAACTGACTTTCCTTGCTTGAGTTCCTGGCAGGTTCCTGTAGGTACCTCACTTTGGATGACTGCTGCTGGGGGTGTTTCTTAGGGAGGAGTGACTGGGGGTCGGGCCTCAACAAAGGCAACACCAAGGAATAGTAGTCAGTGACAGTTCTATTGAGTTGACTCTTCAATCCTGCTGAGTTGACATTCAACCTTGTTAACCTGATGAAGGGTGTGGAAAAAAATGAGGAAAGGAAGGTTTGCTTTTCATATAGCAATGAGCAATTTTACAGGAACTGACTTCATTTTAAACAATTACTCTACTGACATTTACTAATCACTGAGTGGAGTGTTGGTTTTCTCAAGAGAGACTGTATTCCTTTTACTTGCATATCGCTATAATGGTTAAGAGCTCTGTATTACAGACAGTTGTTCAGTAAGGTTTGAGAACCCTACAGTATTCTTATTCATGCCTCGTACTGAAGCATAACACCATGTAGAGAGTTTCACTTGAATTAAAGAACTTTTTGGTCCACTCAAAGTAAAGCCTTGGGCAATTCAATACCTTTTGATAACCAAATGTGATTGATAGCTTTTCCATGTGCCATTATTTCCGAGTTTCTTTTACTTCTTTTCTATGAAAACTTTACCAATAACACTGCCTAATACTCAGATCTAAAACACACATTCCTAGGTAGACTTTTTTGGTTATCAGCCACACCTCTTATCTTTCCTACTGCAGTGAAATAAATTTCATTATGCCTAGGAATCCACTTTGTTTAGAAGCAAATATATCCACTGTTAAATTCAGGATTAAAGAAAACTATTTTGGTAACTTTTCAGGGCAATTCTCTAAGTCTGTTAAGTCGAGTCTGACTCTTTGCAACCCCAGGGACTATAGTCCGCCAGGTTCCTCTGTCCTTGGAATTTCCCAGGTAAGAATAGTGGAGTGGATTGCCATTCCCTTCTCTAGGGGATCTTCCCAAGCCAGGGTTCGAGTCTGTGTCTCCTGCACTGGCAGGCAGATTCTTTACCACTGAGCCTCCTGGGAAGCCATCTAAGTCTGAACTGGTATGTATTTGCACTTAAACAAAAAGACTGTTTAGAAAGCTGATATTTTGAAGTTGAGCAAACTTTTTTCTGTCATTCACAGATAAAAATATTAATAATAGAGTTTGATTTATAGAGTACATCAGTTATTCTTGTATGGATATCTATGTGGTGGTAGTTTAGTTAGTAAGTCGTGTCTGACTCTTGCATCCCCTTGGACTGTACCCTGCCAGGCTCTTCTGCCCATGGGATTCTCCAGGAAAGAATACTGGAATGGGCTGCCATTTCCTTCTCCAGGGGATCTTCTTACCCAGGAATTGAACCCAGGTCTCCTGCATTACAGGCAGACTCTTTACCAGCTGAGCCATGAGGGAAACCCTTTGAATCCTATAAAGCTGGTATAATTACAACTCTTTCTTTTGTTCCTAAAGGAACACAAAGTTTGAGTAAAATGCTTATCCACGATTGCTTTCATAAAAAGCTACACTAAGAGAACTAGAGCCTACATCTTGGTGTCTCTTAGCCACTGCCTCTTCCACTACATTCTTAGATGCAAAAGCATCATTTAAATTCCAAATACATTGAAATGCTTGGGGCTGTGTGTATGTGTCTTTCCTTACCATATTTCTTATGATACATTTCTCCCACCATATACATACAACTGGAGCATTTAAGGCCAGACTATTCCGAGCATACCCACTTACGCAGAACTAAAGGTTTATAAAATGAATATAGCATAAGATAATAAAGAATTAATTATGTTCTATATGGATATCTATCAGTTCAGTTCAGTCGCTCAGTCATGTCCGACTCTTTGCCACCCCATGAATTGCAGCACGCCAGGCCTCCCTGTCCATCACCAACTCCCGGAGTTCACTCAAACTCACGTCCATCGAGTCAGTGATGCCATCCAGCCATCTCATCCTCTGTCGTCCCCTTCTCCTCCTGCCTCCAATCCCTCCCAGCATCAGCGTCTTTTCCAGTGAGTCAGCTCTTCGCATGAGGTAGCCAAAGTACTGGAGTTTCAGCTTTAGCATCATTCCTTCCAAAGAACACCTAGGGCCAATCTCCTTTAGAATGGACTGGTTGGATCTCCTTGCAGTCCAAGGGACTTTCAAGAGTCTTCTCCAACACCACAGTTCAAAAGCATCAATTCTTCGGCTTTCTTCACAGTCCAACTCTCACATCCATACATGACCACTGAAAAAACCATAGCCTTGACTAGACGGAGCTTTGTTGGCAAAGTAATGGCTCTGCTTTTGAATATGCTATCTAGGTTGGTCATAGCTTTCCTTCGAAAGAGTAAGCGTCTTTTAATTTCATGGCTGCAGTCACCATCTGAAGTGATTTTCGAGCCCCCCAAAATAAAGTCTGTCACTGTTTCCACTGTTTCCCCGTCTATTTGCCATGAAGTGATGGGACCGGATGCCATGATCTTCATTTTCTGAATGTTGAGCTTTAAGCCAACTTTTTCACTCTCCTCTTTCACTTTCATCAAAAGGCTCTTTAGTTCTTCTTCAGTTTCTGCCATAAGGGTGGTGTCATCTGCATATCTGAGGTTATTGATATTTCTTCTGGCAATCTTGATTCCAGCTTGTGCTTCTTCCAGCCCAGCATTTCTCATGATGTACTCTGCATAGAAGTTAAATAAGCAGGGTGACAATATACAGCCTTGACATACTCCTTTTCCTATTTGGAACCAGTCAGTTGTTCCATGTCCAGTTCTAACTGTTGCTTCCTGACCTGCATATAGGTTTCCCAAGAGGCAGGTCAGGTGGTCTGGTATTCCCATCTCTTTCAGAATTGTCCACAGTTTATTGTGATCCACATAGTCAAAGGCTTTGGGATAGTCAATAAAGCAGAAATAGATGTTTTTCTGGAACTCTCTTGCTTCTTCGATGATCCAGCAGATGATGGCAATTTGATTTCTGGTTCCTCTGCCTTTTCTAAAACCAGCTTGAGCATCTGGAGGTTCACCGTTCACGTATTGCTGAAGCTTAGCTTGGAGAATTTTGAGCATTACTTTACTAGCATGTGAGATGAGTGCAATTGTGCGGTAGTTTGAGCATTCTTTGGCATTGCCTTTCTTTGGGATTGGAATAAAAACTGACCTTTTCCAGTCCTGTGGCCATTGCTGAGTTTTCCAACTTTGCTGGCATATTGAATGCAGCACTTTCACAGTATCATCTTTCAGGATTTGAAATAGCTCAACAGGAATTCCATCACCTCCACTAGCTTTGTTCATAGTGATGCTTTCTAAGGCCCACTTGACTTCACATTCCAGGATGTCTTGCTCTAGGTGAGTGATCATACCATTGTGATTATCTTGGTCGTGAAGATCTCTTTTGTACAGTTCTCCTGTGTATTCTTGCCACCTCTTCTTAATATCTTCTGCTTCTGTTAGGTCCATACCGTTTCTGTCCTTTATCGAGCCCATCTTTGCATGAAATGTTCCCTTGGTATCTCTAATTTTCTTGAAGAGATCTCTAGTCTTTCCCATTCTGTTCTTTTCCTCTATTTCTTTGCATTGATCGCTGAAGAAGGCTTATCTCTTCTTGCTATTCTTTAGAACTCTGCATTCAGATGCTTATATCTTTCCTTTTCTCCTTTGCTTTTTGCTTCTCTTCTTTTCACAGCTATTTGTAAGGCCTTCCCAGACAGCTGTTTTGCTTTTGCATTTCTTTTCCATGAGGATGGTCTTGATACCTGTCTCCTGTACAATGTCATGAACCTCATTCCATAGTTCATCAGGCACTCTATCTATCAGATCTAGTCCCTTAAATCTATTTCTCACTTCCACTGTATAATCATAAGGGATTTGATTTAGGTCATACCTGAATGGTCTAGCGGTTTTCCCTACTTTCTTCAATTTCAGTCTGAATTTGGTAATAAGGAGCTCATGATCTGAGCCACAGTCAGCTCCCGGTCTTGTTTTTGCTGACTGCATAGAGCTTCTCCAACTTTGACTGCAAAGAATATAATCAATCTGATTTCAGTGTTGACCATCTGGTGATGTCCATGTGTAGAGTCTTCTCTTGTGTTGTTGGAAGAGGGTGTTTGCTATGACCAGTGTGTTCTCTTGGCAAAACTCTATTAGCTTTTGCCCTGCCTCATTCCATATTCCAAGGTCAAGTTTGCCTGTTACTCCAGATGTTTCTTGACTTCCTACTTTTGCATTCCAGTCCCATATAATGAAAGAAGCAAAGTTCGATGCTATAAAGAGCAATATTGCATAAGAACCTGTAATGTTAGGTCCATGAATCAAGGCAAATTGGAAGTGATCAAACAGGAGATGGCAAGAATGAAAGTCCACATTCTAGGAATCAGTGAACTAAAATGGACGGGAATGTGTGAATTTAACTCAGATGACCATTATGTCTACTACTGTGGGCAGGAATCCCTTAGAAGGAATGGAGTAACCATCATGGTCAACAAAAGAGTCTGAAATGCAGTACTTGGATGCAATCTCAAAAATGGCAGAATGATCTCTGTTTGTTTCCAAGGCAAACCATTCAGTATCACAGTAGTCCAAGTCTATGCCCCAACCAGTAACACTGAAGAAGCTGAGTTGAACGGTTCTATGAAGACCTACAAGACCTTTTAGAACTAACACTGCCCCCCCCCAGAAAAAAAGATGGATATCTATAAAAAATGTTAAATCAGCAATTTATATCTTTTTCCCAAGAGAGGTGCTTTTTAACACTTTTCTTTATTCTAATTTTGTGTATTGGGATATGTAAACCAAACCAGATTAAAAACCGAAATTCCATAGTTGGCAAGGTAAGTCTGCAAATATGGTCTCTTCATGTTAAAATGAAGTAGAAACCCATTTCTGATTTGAAAACCTTCTGGGTTTTTTTCTAAATTATTTACTTGGCTGCTCTAGGTCTCAGCTGTGGCACATGGGATCTTAAGTTATGGCACGTGAGCTTTTAGGTGTGGTTCCCTGGCCAGAGATCGAGCCTGGCCCACTTGCCTTGGGAACATGGTGTCTTAGCTACTGGACTACCAGGGAAGTTCCTTTCAGTGATTATATCAGTGTTTGCCTTCCTTAGGATGCAAATTCAGTATTAGTATTGGAAATTGATGATAAGTTATAGTACACTTACTTAAGTCAGAATAAAGTAAACCACTATGGACTGAAATTGGCTAAGCTGCAGATAATTACAGAGCTAACAGTAGCATACGATGAACAGTAGTCATTTTAGTAAAAAAGGAAAAGGAAGAATTATTTTGAATTTAGGCATAAGGTGCTAAAGAAGTAGCCCACAGGTGGTATAGAACCTGGGAGACCTCTGGAATATTCTTTTGGTTTCTTAGGTTTTCTTTGATGTTGATTCTCTTCAGTTCTTCAACTGATCTTAATAGACCAAGCTTCTGGTTTATACTAGGTAAAGCAGCCATTTCTGCTTTCATCCCTTAGATATCTTTGGTCATTTACTTGGCTTCAAAAAATTTAGACGGCTCAACTCTAGGCTTCAATACTGCCATTTCTTGGTTCTGAGTGCTTTGGAAGTGGTCAATTCAGACACTCTTTCATAGAAGCTCTTTCTTGTAACAGTTTGCATGGTCAGTACTAGACTGGAAATCTAACATCTCTGCATAACACAGTGAGGAGAAATTCTTAAATTACTATGAATTCAAATAAAAACCTAGGGCTGTGGAACAGAAAATAGTAGCAACATCTGTATCAAATGATTTTATCCACTCTAAAATGTCTTTTAGATATTTTCTATAAAAATTTTAAGATCCTCTTGGAAGAACTGAGTTATCTAATTTCTCTTAAGCAAGTGGCAGGATGAAATAATTGATATTTTCCAGTGCAATTTATTCCTAGTTTTCATAAGATGTTTACACACTGTTATTCTTAAAAGACTGCATAATTTAGTGGTCCTTTAGGAAACTGCAAAGCCTGTGATGCTTAAAAATATATCCATAAAAGTATTGACACTCCTCACACAAGAAGTGGAACCTAATTCCTCTCTCTTAAGTATCACTAGAATTAACGACTTGCTTGAAGTGAAGTAGTGAAGTGAAAAGTCTCCCAGTCGTGTCCGACTCTTTGTGACCCCATGGACTGTAGCCCGGCAGGCTCCTCTGTCCATGGAATTCTCCAAGCAAGAATACTGGAGTAGGCTGCTATGCCCTCCTCCAGGGAGTCTTCCCGACCCAGGGATCGAACCCTGGTCTCTTTCATTGCAGGCAGATTCTTTACCATCTGAGCCACCAGGGAAGCCCATTGACTTGCCTATAACAAGTAAAGTAAAGCAGAAGTGATGGTGTGTGAAATCTGAGACTAGGTCATCAAAGGCACTGGGCTTTGTCCTGGCCTTCTTTCATATCACTTGCTTTGGGAGAAGCCAGGTGCTGTGTCTCGGGTGGCCTTAGGAAGGCTCATGCGGTGAGAAACTGAAGCCTTTAGCCAAACATCCAGCAAGAAGCTGAGGCCTCCTGCCAATAGCCGTGTGATTGAGCCATAGCAAGTGGACCCTTCAACTCCAGCCCAGTCTCCAGAACATTCCTAATTTGATTTATGTTCTGACGGTGACCTCAGTAGATACTGAGCCACTCAGCTAAAGTGCTCCCAAACTCCCCATCAGCGAACACTTTGAGGTGATCAATGATTGTTGTTTTGAAGCTACTACTCCTTGGGAAATTCGTTACATAACGATAGATAGCTAATACAAGTGGGTAGACTACTCTGTAATGGTGAAAATGTGTCTCTTCCAGCTAGAGTTTCACCTGAAAGAAAAATGTGCTTTAATGGGTGGTAATTTGGTAGGTTGAAAACACTCTTGGTTTTTGTGCTTCGTAAAGGAAAAGGCTCCCTGGCCTCTGACATTCTTCCTCCTGCGCTGGCATGGATGCGGTTAGACTCTTGTCCTCGGTCCTTAAATACCTGTGTGTTGCTAAGAAAATTGCATATTATCAGAAACAGGATTTGAGTTGCCCATATTTGAGAAGTTTTGTGAAGAAATGAGAGCAAAATATGAAATTTGTTTACATTTGTGGTACAAATGTTCTAGCTTTTCCAGAAAAAGAAGTACCAAGTTTCTGTCAGAGGGGACTTCTTTTTTTGTAATTTTTTTAAAGAGAAAAATAGAGCCTGCTCAGAACCATTTTCAGGCGAGATTTTTTAAATGATTTGGTCGAATGCCATGTGTTTGTAGGAAAAAACAATAGCAACAGTTCAAGGTCCTACATTCTTTATAAATTCTGTTGAAAAACTACTATTTTAGCTAAGGTGCCATTGTTCCTGAGGAGATTAGCAAGCAAGTATGTATAAAACCTTTTCAACATAATGAAGCTTTTTGAGTATTAAAGCTTTAGTTTCACTGCAGGGATAAGTCTGAAAGTATTTAAAACATTTATTTGAAGGTCCTATTGTTCAATTAAGCTGTGTATCTCCTTCGTTTCTTTCTTCCTTTCTCTCTCTTTCTTTCACATTAATGATAAAGGTCTTAGTCAGAGATGACTTGATTGCCATGAAGACAGGTGACGTGATGTATCTTCTGTTGGAAATATTCTAAACCACATGGGGTTTCCTTATGTGCCATACAGTCTTGCCTGGAGAATCCCACGGACAGAGGAGGCTGGCAGGCTGTAGGGTCCCAAAGAGTCGAACACGACTGAAGTCACTCAGCAGAGCATACGTGCCATGTTAACAAAACAAGCTGCTATCAGTTGTTTTTTTTTCTTTAAGATGTCACATATGTGCCACATCACAGTAACCTTTATGGTTTTGAGTTTTCACTCAAGCCAAAGGCATAGCAACCTTCATTTAGAACTTGACCTTTCAGAATTAAAGTTTTGTTCTAATTTGGATTTTTTTCTCTTTCTGTCTGTCACCAAGAAATGGCTTGTTTTATCATGAAAGCTGAGAGAAGCATTAGTTTGGCAAATACCGTCTCCCTGTCTTCTGTGGAATGCAGGTCCGACAGAAATAGTTGTTATTGATGTGCGTGTGCGTTGAGATGAGGAGCTCCATTGCTTCCATCAGTCTCTCAAAGTGGCCTTTAGTAAGGCTTTTGACCCAGCTTGTTTCCTCCCTTTTGCTTCTTTGGGGATGACTTTCAGAAGTCACTGAAATGGGACTCAGTCTGTTCCGCTTGCTTTTACATGAATCACTGATCTCCTCGGTAGGTCAGTCGGTAAGTTTCCCCAGAGCTACTTGCTTTCCCGGTAACCATTCATAATGCAGGTGTGCCAGATCGAACAGCCTCCAACCCGCCAACTGAGGACTCGGAAACTGTGCCACTAAATATATTAATTTTTGAAAAACAAATGTAACATGGTTTTTAAGAAAATATCATGTCTCTTTCCTCGAGATTAAGGATGAACCCCAGCTACCTCTGTCAGAGATGTTGTAATAACGCACCAATTTGCCCTCAGATGACTGAGCTGTATATTCCACAGTTCATTATCTTTCCTTCTACAAGTTTTCCTCAGAAACCTCACATAGTAAAATATTGGGAGGAATATATTTTAAAAGGAGAACAAATGAAAACACTATGAAACAGTTCATATTGAATGCATAAAATAAATACTGTAAAAAATAAGGCCTAGAGCAAGTTATTGGCAGCAATATTTTAATGATGCATTTATTTCATAGAAATATCCATCATGATAGCTGATGCTAGCAATATTGTTTATGTTAAATTAAATTAGAATGGCATGAAACATATTTGCTTATTTCCTTTATTTACAGAAAGTAATTGGAGAAGATGCCCTCAGAGTCTTTTTGTTGCTCCACCAGAGAAATTCTTGGCAATAACAGGGAGCAGGGTTATTCTTCCTTAGCAAACAGCTCTCCTGTAAATTGGATGCTATCAAACAGCTCATCAGTGGTTGTAAAGTAATTAACCTCCAATTAAAATAAATAAATTTATATTTTAAAAAAAGAATGCATTTTCTTAAAAAAAAATAAGTCTAGGCTACTAGTCAGCAACCTTATTTAAACGTGTTTTAATCCAACATTTAAAGGAGCTATTCAACTTTAACCATCATTGATAAATAATGGAAATATTTACGTATGGAAGTTGACATTTTAGCATTCATAGATCACTCTTTATTTTATAGAAAGGAATACTATAAATAATATTTTAAATAATGCTTCCATCCCTGTATTCCTTTGCCTTCAAAAGTTCCTAGAAATTGGGATTTTGCTGGTGGTCCCACGGCTGGGGCTCTGCGCCCCCAGTGAAGGGGCTCGGGTTCAACCTGATTGGGGAGCTGGGTCCTGGATGCCACAGCAAGGGTCCCCTGGGCTGCAAGGACCCAGCGCAGTCAAATAAGGAAATAAACGTCTAAACAAAGTTCCTAGAACTCAATCTTTAGCTCTAATAGCCAGTTCTGTAACACCTTTGGCCTGCTGTCCTTCTGTAGTCTTTCTATATGTCGCCATTGCAAACCTTTATCAAAATCTGTGTCGAAACTGGTCATTTTACTTTGGCAACAAATTGCAGAGTATTTTCCTAATTCTTTTAGACTCTGGGGAGTAGTTTGTTCATAAAAGCTTGAATTCACTTAAGGTCCTAAATTCATTTAAGGTAACTTGTTGCTCCACAAGAGAAATTCTTGGCAATTTAACAGGGAGCAGGGTTATTCTTCCTTAGGCTTATTCTTTCTTATCAGAGTACATTGGGGTTTTTTTTAAATATGAAAATAGACATACTTCTTTCAGTTCAGTTCAGTCGCTCAGTCGTGTCCGACTCTTTGCGACCCCATGAACCGCAGCACGCCAGGCCTCCCTGTCCATCACCATCTCCCGGAGTTCACTCAGACTCACGTCCATCGAGTCAGTGATGCCATCCAGCCATCTCATCCTCGGTCTTCCCCTTCTCCTCCTGCCTCCAATCCCTCCCAGCATCAGAGATTTTTCCAATGAGTCAACTCTTCACATGAGGTGGCCAAAGTACTGGAGTTTCAGCTTCAGCATCATTCCTTCCAAAGAAATCCCAGGGCTGATCTCCTTTAGAATGGACTGGTTGGATCTCCTTGCAGTCCGAGGGACTCTCAAGAGTCTTCTCTAACACCACAGTTCAAAAGCATCAATCTTCGGTGCTCAGCTTTCTTCACAGTCCAACTCTCGCACCCATACACTACCACTGGAAAAACCATAGCCTTGACTAGACGGAGATTTGTTGGCAAAGTAATGTCTCTGCTTTTGAATATGCTATCTAGGTTGCTCATAACTTTTCTTCCAAGGAGTAAGCATCTTTTAATTTCATGGCTGCAATCACCATCTGCAGTGATTTTGGAAGAAACACAAATCAGGAAACTAAAAATTGCTGATGGTCATACGGTCCAGAGATGATCATTTCTCACCTTGTTTTGCCCTTTTATTTGCAATCCTTTCTTAAAGGTACCTATACAATTTATTATTAGAGAAAAAATAAGATTCTTTTAAACCATTGAATTCAAGACATGGTCAAATACTAGATACACTTTTTCATGTGCTACAGAGAAAGAAAACATTACCATTAAACTACTTTACAGTGCTTTTAAAATCACTTAAATGTTTTATTTTATACCTTCATTGAAAGAGCTTATTAGTTGGACACAACTAGTAGATATCATTTTATGATTTAACCTTTTTGTGCTTTTACACTATGGAAAATATAAGAGAAATAAATTTGGTAAAACAGTTTTAAAACGTCTTCAAATGCCTAGTCCCACATTTAAAATAGCTTTATTTTCTTCATATAATGCATTCTTTGTGCAGTTGAGGACATTGGTGATGAAACATATTTCCAAGACTTTGAGTTTTGATAGGCCTGCACAAGCAATAACAACTATGTCATTGAAAGTGAAGTTGCTCAGTCGTATCTGACTCTTTGCGACCCCATGGACTGTAGCCTGCCAGGCTCCTCCATCCATGGGATTTTCCAGTCTAGAATACTGGAGTGGGTTGCCATTTCCTTCTCCAGGAGATTTTCCCACCCCAGGGACTGAACCCAGGTCTTCCACATTGTAGGCAGACAATGTAAACATATATATACACATACATACATATGGGGCAGGCCCTGGCTGGTGGTGATTATAAACTGTCTCTGGATTTCAGTTATATTAAATTATAAAAAGGCGTGTATCACAGAGTTGACTAAATATGGTAACCACTGTAAATATTTGAAGAAATATACATAATCAAAATATTGGCAAGATTAGTAATTATTAATATTCATGGTGTATATATAAATTTATGTAGCCTACTTTCTCTATTATTAAATGCTGAGGAACTTTTCAATCTTTCCTTCCAGAAGTGATTCAGCAATGAGAATGCTTCTATATGCATGCCTTCAAATTGCTTCCAGAAAAGTGGCTCCAATTTACTGTTTTATTAGGAAAAATACTCATCCTCCATCAGGGACAATGAATACCTTCTAATCCTTGTCTTACTACTTTATATTTCTTTTAGGGTATCCCTTTGTACTGACTCTTGGTGCCATCCTTCCTAGTATGAAAAATTGATCTCTTTATGGAAAGTACAAAAGCCAACCAATTAATTTGTAGCTAATAGAAATGTTCAGTTGTTCCTCTTCACACTCAAGGGTATGAACCTTTTTCTTCCTTCCTTCTTCTTTTCTTTTCATTGTTTTTCTTTTTTACTTCTATCTTTCCTGTACAGTCTGTTCATCCCATAGAATCAGACATTAATATATATTTAAGAAGCAGGTATTATTACAAGATTTTTTCCCCCACAAATATTTAAGAAAAGTGGTGAAAATTTTTTAAACAGAGTTAATTTTTATCAATACTATTATGCTTAAGACATGGCAAATAATTTTTTGGTAATTCTAAAATAAGTAAGAAGGTAGCTGTTGTCTAGGGCTGTTCAGTTGCCAGTGGAATCTTCAGTTTCAGATGAAAGTGAAAGTCTTAGTCACTCAGTTGTGTTTGACTGTTTGCGACCCTCATGGACCATAGCCTGCCAGACTCCTCTGCCCATGGGATTCTCCAGGCAAGAAGACTGGAGTGGGGTGCCGTGCCCTCCTCTAGAGGATCTTCCCGACCCAGGGATTGAACCTGCGTCTCCTGCACTGCAGGTGGATTCATTACCATGTGAGCCACCAGGGAAGCTTCTTAAAGGGAAATTCAATCTAATTAAGTCAATATGAAATCAAAACAAATTAAAGTCATGTTAAAGGACTAAGATTTTTTAAAAAGATTTACCAAAAGCTAAAAATAGCTGCAAAATAAGGTAAGACTCTTGAGAGTCCCTTCTACTGCAAGGAGATCAAATCAGTCCATTCCAAAGGAAATCAGCCCTGAATATTCATTGGAAGGACTGATCCTGAAGTTGAAACTCCAATACTTTGGCCACCTGATGCGAAGGACTGACTCATTTGAAAAGACCCTGATGCTGGGAAAGGCTGAAGGCAGGAGGAGAAGGGGTTGACAGAGGATGAGATGGTTGGATGGCATCACTGACTCAATGGACATGAGTTTGAGCAAGCTCCGGGAGTTGGTGATGGACAGGGAAGCCTGGCGTGCTGCAGTTCCTGGGGTCACAAAGAGTCGAACCCAACTGAGTGAGTGAACTGAAGGTAAGATTGTCTCTACAAATTGTCTCTATATTAATTGCAAATGACAGAAAAACAATGCACCTAGTGTACTGTAAAACACACAGACCCATCTCCCCCCACTCTAGTGCTTGGCTCTGTTTCAGAATCAGGGAAGGTGATAACACAGTAACCTGGGAGTATCAAATACATTTCAAGTGGTAAAATGAATCCCTAAAGGCGTGTATAAGTGGAGTACAACATATTATAATCTGAAATAAATCACTGTGTAAACGCAGGCAAGTAAAGAATCAGGCACAATCTTTTGCGTGTGGGCTATAACCTCAGTCGTGTCTGACTCGCTGTGACCCTGTGGACTGTGGCCTGCGAGGCTCCCCTGTCCCTGAGAGTCTCCAGACAAGAAAACTATAACCATATTGCTCAGAGTGAGAACTCTGGAAGTGGGTCTGGATTCAGATACAGGGTCAACCCTCAATGATCCTGGGCATGACATTTGATCTGTTAAGGCCTCAGGCTTTTCATGTATGCAGAGACCGGGCCAGCATCCCAACAGGGTAACTGGAAAGGTTGATTCTAATGTTTTATACACAGCACTCATTTCAGTGGCCTGTACATAAGAAATGTTCAACCACTGTGTCTTAACAGAGTCATGGTTATATCATATTAATAATGGAAATACGGGGATAGTGGAATGGGTGTCCCTTCTTGTTTTCTGAGGAAGGAAGCTTGTGTTACGTGTGGTGCTGATATATTTACAGGAACTCTGTAGACCACGAGTGGTCCTACAAATGTGTACTTTGGAAATTCACAGAACCCCATTTCTGCTTTAGTTAGACATTCTGGCAGCATTCCAGACTTGTTTGCTTGGGGAAATGCTCACCTGATAACAAATGTAGTTTATCAAATAATCTAGTCCTTACATAAAAGACATGCACACGAGAACCTGGCTAGAAAATTGCTTAAATTAAAAAAAAAAAAAAAACCGCCTTAAATTGCTTGCAGCAAAGCTATCAAAAAAAGATAGTTGAAAGAAATGAAGTTATTGTGTACTGGTGGGAAAGTTGAGGAGGGATAGTTTGGGAGTTTGGGACTGACATGTACTCATTGGTGTGTTTAAAATAGGTAACCAACAAGGACCTACTGTATAGCAGAGGGACCTGTCCTCAATGTTTTGTAATAATCTAAAAGGGAAAAGCATTTAAAAAAGAATAAAAAATTAAAAACAGGACCGAGCTCTCATCAGCGGTGCGTGCGTGCTCGGTCGTGTCTGACTCTTTGCCACCCCGTGGGCTGTCACCTGCAGGCTCCTCTGTCCATGGCGGTCTCCAGGCAAGAACACTGGAGTGGGCTGCCATTTCTCCCCCAGGGAACCTTCCTGACCCAGGAATTGAATCCGCGTCTGCTGCGTCTTCTGCACTGGCAGGCAGATTCTTTACCATTGAGCCACTTGGGAGCCCATGCTCATTAGGAGACTATGGCCTAACTCAGGTTTACCAGTCAGCCATTGTTTTACCTCCTTCTGACCAATTTCAACTGCTCTAACAGAAGTTATAGCTACAAACGAGGTGGATACTTAAAATTATATTATATTCTAAAAAAATAAACAGTTGAAGGGAGTTATATGTAAAGAGCCTTGGATGAAGGAAATATAGTTCATTTATTGTAGGTTTAAGAGATTTACTAGGTCTGTGCGTGCATGCTAAGTTGCTTTAGTCATGTCTGGTTCTTTGTGACCCTGTGGACTGTAGCCCACAAGGCTCCTCTGTCCATGGGATTTCCCAGCAAGAATACTGGAGTGGGCTGCCATGCCCTCCTCCAGGGGATCTTTCTGACCCAGGGATCGAGCTCTTGTCTCCTGTGGCTCCTGCACCGTAGGTGGGTTCTTTACCACTGAGCCAGGTCTGTGGATATGGAGGATTTTTTTTTTTTTCTCACTTGTAGCTCTTTTGCCATTAGGTCCAAATTTATTGCCTCAAGAAAGGAACAGCACAGACTGTCTAGGACATGGAAATAACTGCTCAGTGTTGAGTTTAAAAGCAATTTTGTAGAGTCTACAGTAGGGCAATCACCTTGACAGCCTAGATTACAAGAGAGGAAAAAAGATTTCTCTTGATTGATTTTCATATGTCAATTCAAAGTGTAAATGAATAAGCATAGAGAAAACTATGGAGTAGATAAGATGAGGATGTTACATAAGAGAAGTTTTTGCTACACTGGAAAAGAAAGTATTTCCTGTCCTGGAAGGACTAGCCTGAAAGATAGATTGAACAAACAAGGGGTCCTAAATCACCTAAGGGTATCCTAATTCTTACTCAAGAAGCAAAATTTCTAGGGGAGAAGCGAAAAAGAAGCATCCAGATTGGTTATGAGAAACACACGGTATTGCTGTTGGTGAACAATTTCTCTGGGTATGGCTTCCTAGAGAAGTCCCGTGTCTCATAGCACTCCATACTCCTTATGGTGTCCCGTGTTGCCTGGAAATGGAAGACTAGCTGGAGCAGGACCTGGAATCACACACTTGAGCATCACATATGTTCCCACTCACTCAGCCTGGTTCAGAGGATGAAGTGAAGCGTCTCTAGGCTCCAATGAGAGTGTGAATTCTGGAAGAAGCAGGGATGGAGTTAGCCCAGGGATCCGAGAAGAGAGGACTGCTGTGTGTGCATGTGTGTGTCAGAGAGGGAGGGCGCCTGCTGGTTTAAGGGTGCAGAACCAGATATTGTGAGCCTGTGGTTGGCAGTGAACGAGAGAGCCTAGGCAGACACACAAGGAGAGCGCGGAGAATGAGAAAAGTCCGAGCCAGGACCCTGGAGAACACAAATGTGGTAGGGCTACGAAGCCACACACAGATGCTAAAGTTGTAGAGGATTTAAGACTTAATAGAAAGGCAGTGATAAAGAATGACATGTTACCAAGGGTCCGATGCACCGAGAATGGAAATAGAGTCGGTGGATTCACCGATTCGATGAGTATACTTCCCCAGATGGCTTCAGGTAAGGGAATTTCTTTGTCATCTCACAAAAGTTGAGCTTTTGTATTTTACTTCTAAACATGTATTAAAGAATCCTACAAGAAATAGCGTCACAAAACCTGCTGATGGATTTACTCTGGGGGGATTGCTGAAGCTATTGACCATTCTCTTTGTGAAAGACAACTTGAGAAAGCATTTTAGAGTAAGTGCACAGAAGCATTATCTTGCCACCAGGAACCGGCACATTTTCTCCTGACTCAAAGAGGCATACTTGAGAGATTTTATTTTCTAGGTTCTTGTAATCTGATTTTATTAATCCATCTATTTTCTATAATGGCAAAGTAAGGATACTGTTCATGTGATTCTCAAGGCAAGAATATCTGAGGTGGTTTGCCATTCCCTTCTCCAGTGGACCACATTTTGTCAGAACTCTCCACCATGACCCGTCCGTCTTGGGTGGCCCTGCACACCATGGCTTGTGGCTTCATTGAGTTTCACAGGGCAACCTGAGATGGTGGGATGGCATCACCGACTCAATGGACATGAGTTTGGGAGATAGTGAGACAAACTCTGGGAGATAGTGAAGGACAGGGAAGCCTGGTGTGCCGCAGTTCACGGGATCGCCAAGAGTCAGACTCGACTTAAAGACTGAACAATGACAAATTAAGGATAGTAGAAAACTCATCCATCCTAATGTTATTGGAAGTGTGACTTGAGACAGTTCATGTAAAGCACTTAGCATAGTAATAGACACATTGTAAGTATTCAATTAATATTAACTATCGTATGCCTATGTACAAAGTTATTTCATTCTGGTATTGGTTCAGAAATGCTCAGTAGATCATGGAAGGGAGTGAAAAAAATCACTGTTACTGATAGAGGAGTTTTGATCTCTATAGGTAAGATATAGAGAGATCAACCCTACATAATAATCCCATCCCACGTTATTTTCATTGTTAAATCAACTGCACTAAATGCAGGATGAAGCTCTGTTGCGTCCATGATTTTATAAATGCTAGGTTTAAATTTATAGCAAAGCCTTGGCTGGGAGCTTCACTGGGGATATGAAATGGTTGCCAAAAATTTCCGATTACGTCATGGGCTCTAAATAGCTTCTCCATCATAAATGACACAGTTTGCCTTGATCCATCTCTCTGCTCTCCTCGCCTACCTTGTGAGCAATGGCATGAGATTACACAGTAGAGAGGTGTGTGATTTGTGGTTGTTTTTCTCTGTGAAATGTTAACAGGGCCATTAAATGATAGTGGCCTCATTTAATTCACAGACAACAAGAAGACATTTGTCCTGGCTCCTCACACATATTTTTTCCCTGGGATTAGACTTTCACACAAGTGATTCACCTTATGTGACAATTTATCTGACAAAGAAGGACTGGTTTCCAGGAGGCTTGAGTCATGAGTTCCTTTGTTGGCTGAAGTGAACTTTCTGGCTTGGAATTTGTTCCTATAATCTAGCTTTCTTTGCATTTCGCTTTGGTGGTTCTATCCTCCCATGTACTTTTCTGCTGTAAATAAATATGAGGGAAAAACAACCAGTCATTGTAGCTGGAGGAACACAAAAGAGATGAAATTGGAATCTGAACAGTGGATTTCCCTGAATCTTGACCTCGTAACCTCTTCACTTTAATTAGACTTGATTGCTCCCTAGAGTCACTGGTCCCTTTTCAGACAAATCAAGTTGATGATCTTTTTCTTTTTTTTGCCACATCACACAGCGTGTGGGATCTTAGTTTCTTGACCAGAGATCAGACCTGCATCCTCTGCAAAGGAAGCATGGAATCTTAATCACTCAACTGCCAGGGGAGTCCTGATCTTCTTTCTCTTCTAGTTTATGTTCTTTGGGTCCAGAACCTGGTGGATGGTCTTCTGCCTCGCTTCATCTCCCACCATCCATCATCACCTCCAGGTCACTGCTATTTAAACCTGCTTCACAAACTCTTGCTCGTACATTCACAGGTCATGCCTTCCCCACGCATCCCCGTGCCCACCTTCTCACTTTGTCATCCTGTGACCCTTTGGACATCTCCATTCATTCACTGAAGACTTTGGCTGTAGGTTCTGTCTGCACCTCCAACCTATTTCCTGTCAACATCCATGATGATGCCAGTCTTACATTTTTGTTCATCCAGTTTGTCGGCCTCAGCTCCAGGGAATTTCTGTGCAGATTATATCACCCACCCTTTGTCATGGCCATGCACTTGGCTTTTTCTTTTTAATAAAAAATTTACACCTCTCAAATCTCAAATGCAAGCTTCCTTTTTCTCTTTGACTGCAAATTCTCACATTTCCAGCCCATGTACACAATCATGAACTCAAACTTCAACCTGACCTACAATTCTTCGATTCTTCAGACTTTCTCACTCTCAATTTTTATAGCCCTTTACGTTTTAAGGTTTTTGTTGTTGTTGTTGTTTGTTTTGTATTTCTGTTTTGGGTACCATTCAGTATGTTGATCCATCACTATAATCCTTCCCTTGAGAAAACTCACAATTCACTCCTCCAGAATTCTGATGGTCATATTTGCCTTGCAACACCCCATCTTAGATGAATTCAGTCATATGATCTTTTTATGCCCATGCTTGTTCAGGGGCATTCACTGGTTTAATTTCAGGTGTTAGATGTGAAGTATTAGTTGGACTCTCAGCACTGCCAGATAATCCAATATTCTGTCCCTTATAAGCTAAGTTTTCTCACATCCCAAGCCAAGTATTTCAAATATTCTCCTCTCTCCGTAACCTTCTATTGTCATCTATTGGGATACTGTCATACTCAAACTTATGGTTTACTCATATATTAATGAAAAGGTGATTCATCATTACATGAAATCTCCTCTATTTTCCTACTTATCTTCAAAATTATTTGTATTTACAACTATGTTCCTTCTTTATCTTCTGATACAATTGAGGAATTGACCCTCTTGTTTCAAAGGCCAGTCTTTAAATGTATGTTCTAAAACTCACCTTCCCTCATCTTCTCAAGGCGTTTTACCCCTATCAGTTCAGTTCAGTTCAGTTCAGTCGCTCAGTTGTGTCTGACTCTTTGCGACCCCATGAATCGCAGCACGCCAGGCCTCCCTGTTCATCACCACCTCCCGGAGTTCACTCAGACTCACGTCCATCGAGTCCGTGATGCCATCCAGCCATCTCATCCTCTGTCGTCCCCTTCTCCTCCTGCCCCCAATCCCTCCCAGCATCAAAGTCTTTTCCAATGAGTCAACTCTTCTCATGAGGGGGCCAAAATACTGGAGTTTCAGCTTTAGCATCATTCCTTCCAAAGAAATCTCAGGGCTGATCTCCTTCAGAATGGACTGGTTGGATCTCTTTGCAGTTCAGGAGTCTTCTCCAACACCACAGTTCAAAAGCATCGATTCTTTGGTGCTCAGCCTTCTTCACAGTCCAACTCTCACATCCATACATGACCATAGGAAAAACCATAGCCTTGACTAGACGGACCTTAGTTGGCAAAGTAATGTCTCTGCTTTTGAATATACTATCTAGGTTAGTCATAGCTTTTCTTCCAAGGAGTAAGCGTCTTTTAATTTCATGGCTGCAGTCACCATCTGCAGTGATTTTGGAGCCCAAAATATAAAATCTGGCACTGTTTCCACTGTTTCTCCATCTACTTCCCATGAAGTGATGGGACTGGATGCCATGATCTTCGTTTTCAGAATGTTGAGCTTTAAGCCAACTTTTTCACTCTCCACTTTCACTTTCATCAAGAGGCTTTTTAGCTCCTCTTCACTTTCTGCCATAAGGGTGGTGTCATCTGCATATCTGAGGTTATTGATATTTCTCCCGGCAATCTTGATTCCAGCTTGTGTTTCTACTCTCCCCTTTTTCTTCTGCAGGACCAGGGTTACATGCTGGACTCAGCGTGCAGATATTCTCTAAAATCTCTCCTGCTTAAACAAAGAAAATATCTACAAGCATACCTGCCGTCACCCCAGATCTGCTTGCAGACATGGCTGCGAGTGGTAAAGAACCTGCGTGTCAATGCAGGAGACATGAGACACAGGTTTGATCCCTGGGTTGAGAAGATCCCCTGGAGGAGGGCGTGGCAACCCACTCCGGTATTCTTGCCTGGAGAATCCCATGGACAGAGGAGTCTGGCAGGCTGCAGTCCATAGGGTTGCAAAGAGTCAGATGTAACTGAAGTGACTTAGCACGCACAGACAGCAAGATCTCTCAGTAGAGTTGTTTACATGTATGAACTACACTTCCCCACCCATGCTAGTTTGGGCCCTCCTCAATGACTCCATAATTTTTATAGGTGCCCTTTATCCAACTGAGGAACTTTGGTTCTATCAGTAGTTTGTTGAATGCTTACAAGAGTTGTTGGATTTTGTGAAATGCTTTTTCTGCATTAGTTGGGATGCCCATGTTTTTCGTCTTCATTCTGTTAGTACACCATATTCTTTTGACCCCTACTTCCTCCTGGGGACCTTCTGTTTCTTTTATGATCCATATCACCACACATCATTGGCTTGTGGGCAGAAGTGGGCAAGAAGGGTCCGTCGTGGCTGGGAGATGTCTGCTCACCCAGGTGAGCCGGGATGTCTAGGAGCCTAAGGCCCATGGCTTCAGCCCCCAGCTGCCTGCCCACCTATCTTTCAATTTTATTTATGCTTGTAGTGTGTTTGGGGAGCCCTCTTCCAAGCTCCACACTTAAGCTTGCTCCTTCTTATTTTAGAACTCCGATCTTCTTTACAGTACAGGACAGTCTCTCTGAGGACATGACATTTGAGCGGAGAGCTGAATGATGAGAAGGAACCATCATGGGAAGCTGTGGGAACAGATTCCCAGCTATAGCCACTTGGGTGAGAGCTTTGTTCTAAGCTGAGCTTGGAGACGTTTCTTCTTGGGCACTCCCTCATACGCTCTGTGCTCTTCAAGCTTGGTTTGAAGGACCTTCTTGAATCAGTCCATTCAGAAAATGAAAATCTTTTTTGCCACCAGTGAAATGAAACTGCTGGTAGTTCTTTATTGTTTTTTAATCTCTAAGTCTTATCCAACTCTTGGTGACCCTATGGACTGCAGCACATCAGGCTTCCTTGTCCTTCAATATCTCCCGGAGTTTATTTAAACTCATGTTCATCAAGTTGGTGATGCCATCCAACCATCTCATCCTCTGTCGTCCCCTTCTCCTCCTGCCCTCAATCTTTCCCAGCATCAGGGTCTTTTCCAATGAGTCAGCTCTTCGAATCAGGTGGCCAAACTATTGGAGCTTCAGCATCAGTCCTCCCGATGAATATTCAGGGTTGATTTCCTGTAGGATGGACTGGTTGGATCTCCTTGCAGCCCAGGGACTCTCAGGACTCTCCTCCAGCGTCACGATTCGAAAGCATCAGTCCTTTGGCTGTCAGCCTTCTTTATGATCCATAGGCTACTGGAAAAAACATTGCTTTGACTATTCGAAACTTTCTCAGCAAAGTGATGTAGTTCTTAGGCTTAAACATAAAAAAGGAGCATAGAGAGGGCAAAAGAGTAAGGAAACCATGTTAATTAAAGAAGAAATTAGGAGAATAATAAAAGGTGGAGGAGGGAGAGCAAGAGAGAGAGACCACACTGCAGAGAAGTGACCACCGGCCAAGATATCATATTGCACGTGACGGTCGAGTATGGCTGGAAATCTCCTCTTCTTTCTAAATAAACGTGAGAATTTTTTTTAAAAAGGATTTTTTCTTTTTTTTTTTTTTTTTGCCAGTTGAGTCTTTTACAGATATGGAAAGAAATAAGTTCATTTATAATTTCTAAGCCAATGTTGTGGCATTCTTTCCAACTGAAAAAAGCAGTAAAAAAAATTCATTGTTGCTGTGTGATTGTAAAATTTTCCAGCTTGCTGAGATTATTCTCGTTTCATTTTCTCTTTCTGATGAAAGCAATATCTTGAATCTAAGTTGTTCTCAGTCTGCTCAGCAGCTGATAAACAAAGAATAAAAAGGAAACAATTGAAAGACTAATTAATCAGAGTTAAATAACCAAAATTTGAACAAAGTTTATCAAAACCTCTGCCTGTATAAAGAGAGAACTGAGCAAGAAAATGGACTGGAACTCTTGTGGCTTTTCAACCATTAATTTTCATGATTGC
Organism: Oryx dammah; assembly: GCF_014754425.2. NCBI lineage: Eukaryota > Metazoa > Chordata > Mammalia > Artiodactyla > Bovidae > Oryx > Oryx dammah. The sequence goes on along the minus strand of NW_024070206.1, from coordinate 2,892,972 downwards.
GTATTGTCTTTAACTTTCAAAAGTCTAAAATTTCTTATATCCAAAATCAGTGAAATAACTAAAGTAAGCTAAAGGCAAACTCAGGACAATAGACTGAGCAAAACAAACCAAACACAAACTTCCCTACTTTTTGATATTCGCAGAATCTTTAGATTTTAAGGTTGGAAGCACCTTGACTGTTTACTGATTTTTCCTTCAGGAAGTTTATGCTGTTTCTGAGATTGAAGCAATTATCTTCACACACTGTAACAAAATGACCTCTGGTCAACCTGCTCTCTTCCTAACTCTCCCCGCCATTTTGATCATGAATTCCATTGACCTAGAGAACGTTTGCAGAGAAGGTGATGGCACCCCACTCCAATACTCTTGCCTGGAAAATCCCATGGACGGAGGAGCCTGGTGGGCTGCAGTCCGTGGGGTAGCACAGAGTCGGACACGACTGAAGCGACTTAGCAGCAGCAGCAGAGAACGTTCGCAGTACTCATTTCAGATACTGAACCCGCTTAAGTTCTCTGCTGCTGCTGCTGCTAAGTCGCTTCAGTCGTGTCCGACTCTGTGCGACCCCATAGACGGCAGCCCACCAGGCTCCCCTGTCCCTGGGATTCTCCAGGCAAGAACACTGGAGTGGGTCGCCATTCCCTTCTCCAATGCATGAAAGTGAAAAGTAAAAGTGAAGTTGCTCAGTCGTGTCCGACTCTGTGCGACCCCATAGACGGCAGCCCACCAGGCTCCTCCGTCCATGGGATTTTCCAGGCAAGAGCGCTGGAGTGGGTCGCCATTCCCTTCTCTCAGGGATTTTACTGACCCAGGGATCGAACCCACATCTCCTACATTGCAGAATTGGCAGCTGGATTCTTTACCACTGGGCCAAATTACTAATGACAATGAGGATGGCAAATAATGATGAGTGATGAGCTACACTTCAAATAATGTATTAATCAGTCTTTGTAAGTCATTTATTAAGAACAGGACGTGATGACCACAATTTCAGATTTTTCAGAATGGAAAAATCATGAGATCATAAGCAAGAACACTAAACTGTTCTGATTTGGGGGAACTAGTTTCTTGGGATTGATGTCACTGCTAAATATCTGGAAGTTAGCATCTAGGGACATATTTTGAAACTCATGAAAAACTCTATACACATAAACATTAAACATCAATAGATAATATATGTGAACTGATAAGTTCTTTCATATATTAAAGGGACGAGGCATTTGTTAAAGCATGAGTGGATCTGTAGTAAATGCTGCAAAATTTCCCTATTTTGTAAAGATATCCTGTTAGGAAAGTAAATGCAATCAGTCACACATTTCCTAAAGGAGTTTCCCTTCAAATCAATATTATCTTTCATTAGGAGGATTTTCTTTTTATCACTATATGCATTTTCTTTCAGACACATAATTGAAATGATACTAAGAATCAATGCCAATACATGCTTTTATTTTATATGTATAATTTATAAAAGAAGACCAGGCTTTTCTTTAGTTGGAGATCATTCTTCATGTCTGATATCTATATCTGTCAAGCCTATTTTAGAAGTATAGCATACCATTATTTCCATTATTTCATTGCCTATTTCATTTTTCTCTAACTCGACTCATAAATTTTGGCCTGATTTTAATTATACAGCTTCTCACACTCCCTGCTGCTGCTGCTGCTGCTGCTAAGTCACTTCAGTCGTGTCTGACTCTGTGTGACCCCAGAGATGGCAGCCCACCAGGCTCCGCCGTCCCTGGGATTCTCCAGGCAAGAACACTGGAGTGGGTTGCCATTTCCTTCTCCAATGCATGAAAGTGAAAAGTGAAAGTGAAGTCGCTCAGTCGTGTCCGACTCTTAGCGACGCCATGGACTGCAGCCCACCAGGCTCCTCCGTTGGTGGGATTTTCCAGGAGAGAGCACTGGAGTGGGGTGCCATCGCCTTCTCCGCTCAAACTCCCTACATAAAAGGAAAAATGTCCTTCCATTGTGTTTCACCTGCTGGAGGCTTACAGGACCCAACTCTTGATTTTCAGAGGAGCTGCTTTGGCTACTGTGTTTATTCTTCTCTCACAAGACTCTGTTGTCACAGATCCCACTTTTAAATGTGAATTTTATCACAATTAAGCATTTAACCTCAGGATTGCCTTCTGTAAGCTCATTCAGTAGGAAAGTTACACAGTGCCGCTTTCTATCAAAGCAAATAAGCTAAAACATCATACGTTCAAAGTATCTGCTTAGATATTTTGTTTGTAGTAGCTAGCAGAATTCCCTGTTTAATCTGTGGAACATTCACTTCATAGCTGTAACAAGCAAGAATATGTGGGACCGACTCATTTCTAGTTAGAATCCTAGGACGTGTGTTCCCTCCTCATCTGGTAATATGAATATCATCACTTCTTTTAAGTGTCTGAGGAAAAAAGAAAAAAAAAAGAGAGAGAGAGAGAAGACTTCAAATAGTCAAGATGATTTAGAAGCTAAGAACCGAAGAATGTAAACTGGAGGGAAACTTGCCAAGATTGAGAAGGAGGGGGTCAGGTAAACTTCTAAAGGGAACGCGAGGTTATCAGGTACACATCCCGGGATCAAGGTATACTATTCACATGGCGTGGCTTCAACATATTCCAGATCAGATTCTATTCACTTGAAAATCAGAGACTGAAATAGTGTATGCGGATGGGGAGGGTATGCGCTTGGCATTTCATGGTGTTGTTGACTTATTTTAACCTGATATTTGAGGCACATAGTCAGTTCTTGGTTATTTTTGCCCGTAGAGGGAAGCAATGATGTGGATAATCCAAAATATAATTATTTTTGGCTTTCAATGGGCATTTTTGTTTATAGTATTAACTCAACATTTTCTGGAATTTGTAACTGTTCAAGTAAAATATTTTATTCACCTCTTTTGGCAAAAAAAAAAAAAAAAAATTCTTTTTTTTGAAGAAAGATTTATCCTCTCAGCTTTAATCCTGTTTTCTACCTCAAACATTGGAAATGCTAGGTTTGGAGTGAGTGAATGAGTGAGTGAAGTCACTCAGTTGTGTCCGACTCTTTGCTAGGTTTGGAGAGTACTGCGTTTCACTCACTTTGATTCAAGCTATGACGATATGAGAGCTTAAAATTGTATACTTCAGATGAGATCTCAAGCGTTAAGGGGAAAGTTTCTCATTCAGACACCATAGTATATAAACCCCCCACCACCCAACCTGAGGTTTGCTTCCCATTTCCAACAGAGTATCTACTTCCCTAAATGTCTCTAGGGGGAATTGTTACTCAGCCCGACTCTCTGCTTCCTTCATCCTGGAAAATCTCTTGGGCTTATAAACTTGGCCTTGGCGTGGGATCACTTATTCTCTACAGTATGTTTCACAAAGACAGAGTGTTTCAATCTTGACCAAAGCAGGGGAGGGAAAGCTCCCAAATTCAACCCATTTTAAGATTTCCCACCCTCGTTAGTTCAGATTATGATACTCCCTGGTCATTGAGAAAGTAAAATTTGGAACTTCCTTGGCATCCAGTGGTTAAGGGGGTGCAGGGACTTCCCTGGTGTCCAGTGGTTAAGGGGGTGCAGGCTCAATCCCTGGTTGGGGAGCTATGATCCACATGCCTAATGGCCAAAAAACCAAAACATAAAACAGAAGCAATATTGTAAAAAAGTCAATAAAGACTTTAAGATTGGTACACCTTAAAAAAAAATCTTTAAAACAAAATGAACTTTTAGCCAGATCTTTCCTAGTAATAGAACCAGTAGTATTTAAATCCATGTAAAATTAAAAAACAAAACAACAACAAAAAAAAAAACCCTTGGACTGCAAGGAGATCCAACCGGTCCATCCTAAAGGAAATCCACCCTGGATATTCACTAGAAGGACTGATGCTGAAGTTGAAGCTCCAGTACTTTGGTCACCTGATGCGAAGAGCTGACTCATTTGAAAAGACCCTGATGCTGGGAACGATTGAAGGCAGGAGAAGGGGGCAGCAGAGGATGAGATGGTTGGATGGCATCACTGACTCAATGGACATGGATTTGGGTGGACCCCGGAATTGGTGATGGACAGGGAGGCCTGGCCTGCCTCGGTTCATGGGGTCACAGAGTCGGACATGACTGAGTGACTGAACTGAACTAAATCTACATAGGCTTCTGTATAATTACCACACTGTAATTTTGAGCGATAGCAGTAATTATCATGATTTGTTTGTCGTAACCGAAACTGCTACGGCTCTCGTGGCCCCGACCTTAAAGACTCTGCCTGCAGCGCAGGAGACCCAGGTTTGATCCCTGGGTCAGGAAGCTCCCCTGGAGAAGGAAATGGTAATCCACTCCAGTGTTCTTGCCTGGAGGATTCCATGAGTGGAGGGGCCTGGTGGGCTACAGTCTCTGGGGTCACAAAAATTTGGACACAACTGAGTGACTAACACACACAACTCAAACTACTAAGTAATTTTTATATGTTTGTTTCCTTTGTAATAAGGAGCCATGGTTCCAATCATACCTGCTGAGTTTCCTGGGGCCCCCTTGTTTGATTTCATTTTCATTTTGCATTGAGTGGGCTTTACGATGTCTGTCTGGAGGGGAAAGAAAAAACATGGCTTAAGTAGAATTTTACTTTGCCTTTTTTGGTTTCAATTTAGCTTCCATAACATTTCAACAATGTCATACCAAAGATGAGTGGAAAAGTAATTAATATTTGAGGGTATATATTATTTCCCAAAAACTTTTAATTTTTTAAATAATTGTAATTGTATATTTGAATTGTATAATTGTATAATTGAATTGTATAATTGAACAATTGAATTGTATAAATGTAAACCAATGACTAAAGTTTATTATTTCCTCTTTATAGAAAGGAAACTGAGGCTTTAAGAGCTAAAGTAACTTAGGGCCACAGAGCCTGTGAGCAAAAAGAGTGAGGATTTTTTCTAAGCGAGCCTGAGTCAGTTAGATATGATTTGATGACTGCATTGGGACAGGGAAGATGGTAGAGGCCAGAACCCAGAATCCTGTCACTGCGAGGCTGGGGCCGCTGCTGGGGTCAACACACAGCGGGGTAGGGCCAGGAAGAGGTGTGATCCAGCAGGCAGAAGAACACCTAAATGGGAGGCCAGTTTGAGTTGGGCCCAGGGTGTGGACCACGTCGCACAGCAGGTGAGCGGCAGAGCCAGCCTGCCGGCAGGGCGTAAGGACCTTCCCTTCCTCAGCAGCGAGCATGGAGTCGGGGCTGCTCACACTGCCATGCAGTTTCCATTAGACAGGGAGGAATTTCAGGGCGGTCTGTGAGGAGGCAGCATGCTGTACCATCGGATGACACTTGGACTGTTGCCCTAAATCCTGAAGGCTAGCTCACATGGCAGATAAAAAAGGCAGGAGGCAAGCCAGAAATTGAGTTATCAGTGCTGAGAATGGGGATGCAAAGAAAGAGTCCATCATCAACAACAGCAATTTGACAGAGGGTTTCAGAATGGCTTTCAGAGGCCCTCTTGAGTGAGCTGAGGCTTGTCCTCAAACCTGGGATGCAGCTGGGCCTACATGTGGGCTGTACAAGTGTGTGAAAGAGATGGCGGAAGGAGAGAGCTACAGGAACCAGGACAGTGGACCCCGACGCGTGAGTGAAGAGAAAGTCAGTGCTGAAGAGGAACAGCTTGTAAACACTGCCTTGCAACTCAGTTAGTTATCTGTTCAGAAGATGTGGAGGGGCCAACACTGAAATTTGGCCTGCACTGTTTCCAAGGGAAATTCAGCATCTACTCAGACACCTCGGTATGTGCTTGTCAGTTCAGTTCAGTCGCTCAGTCGTGTCCGACTCTTTGCAACCCCATGAATCGGCAGCACGCCAGGCCTCCCTGTCCATCACCAACTCCCGGAGTTTACTCAGACTCACATCCATCGAGTCCGTGATGCCATCCAGCCATCTCATCCTCTCTTGTCCCCTTCTCCTCCTGCCTCCAATCCCTCCCAGCATCAGAGTCTTTTTCAATGAGTCAACTCTTCCCATGAGGTGGCCAAAGTACTGGAGTTTCAGCTTTAGCATCATTCCTTCCAAAGAAATCCCAGGGCTGATCTCCTTCAGAGTGGACTGGTTGGATCTCCTTGCAGTCCAAGGGACTCTCAAGAGTCTTCTCCAACACCACAGTTCAAAAGCATCAATTCTTCGGCGCTCAGCCTTCTTCACAGTCCAACTCTCACATCCATACATGACCACTGGAAAACCATAGCCTTGACTAGATGGACATTTGTTGGCAAAGTAATGTCTCTGCTTTTGAATATGTTATCTAGGTTGGTCATAACTTTCCCAAGCAAAAGATCAGAAGTAAGATTCTTGACTCCCCTTTCCAAGGGAATTGTGAAAATGCATCTAACTTGTTTTATGAATATGTAGGGAAACTAAACCTAATCACGTACATGCTTGATGGTGGATTTAAGCATTAGAGAAGAGATAGATTAAACAAAATGGATGGTTAAATTTGTATAAAAAGACTGAAACCAAGAGCACTGCAGGCTGTAGTTGTCCGCACCTGTTTGCAATTCAGAAAGAGCATCAAGGGGGTAGACAGGGAAATTTTATGCTGAAATCACAGCTTGGTAAAAGTTAGACAGCCTGAACACTACAGATATAATTAAAACCCACATGCCGTGGATGTTTAAAACCTACCCAGTAAGTGCCCAAACATTGTTACACCATTGTTACACCATCCACTTACACCAAACTGAATCATCACTTTCTTGTTTTCCTGCTAACAATATGTTCTATGCTTAATGAGTCATGTCTGGCCTTGCTTTGTTCAGCTGAACAGAATAAAACATTATGAATTTTTAACATTTTCATATTAATTACTTTCTCAGTTGTATACCCCAATATGCTTGTGAAGAACTTTAACACCCCAAATGGCCTTTGAATGTTCCTTATTTAATTATAATTTAAACATCACACAGACAGGATAATGGGTTGCTTATGATGAATGTTTCACGGCAAACCAGGCAGAGGGATTAATAATTGTATTTATGATGCCTAAGGAAAGACTGGGGCTTCCCTGGTGGCTCAGTGGTAAAGAATTCTCCCGCAGTGCAGGAGACATGGGTTTGACCCCTGGGTTGGGAAGATCGCCTAGAGGAGGGCATGGCAACCTATTCCAGTATTCTTGCCTGGAGAATCCCATGGACAGAGGAGCCTGGTGGGCTACAGTTTATAGGGCTGCAAAGTGTCAGACACCACTGAAGTGACTTAGCACGCATGCAAGGAAAGATCTCCTGGAACTCCAGGAAGAGATACAATTACCGACCTCAACTAGGGAAGGCATATTTCCTGGAAGGCAGAAGTGTTGGGGTGAGTTAATCCATTTTGCTCTTTGGAAAGAAAGAAAACACCAATTCTGCCACCAGTAATTTCTTTGTTTTTTGGAGGCCACCATGCAACTGAGAAACTTATAAATTTGATTATGGAAATAATCTGGGGTTTCTAACATCACTTTTGTTGAGGCAAGATATTTTAGAGATTTTCATACTGTTGGGCTCTATCTACCTTTCTCCAGCTATATAAACTGGGCTATCCACACTGTTCATCCTTTGGAAAATGTTTGGAGAAAATATTTATCTCAGGGAAATTATAAAGATTCTATTAGCTCAATCACTGAGTGCTTTATGCTGTCTTAAAGTCACCAGAAGTGCTCAGCAGATTTTTGGCATTTTCAAAATTATTACTGTAATCATCATTAAAGTCATGCATACAATCAGGCCATCTTATCCCCTGGTTTCCACATCTGCATATTCAACCAATTGCAAATGCATTGTACTCTGCCGTCTTATATAAGGGACTTGAGCACCAGTGAACTTTGGTATTGATAGCACAGTTGGTAAAGATTCTGCTGCAATACAGGGGACCCCGGTTCAATTCATGGGTTGGGAAGATCCCCTGGAGAAGGGAAAGGCTACCCACTCCAGTACTCTGGCAGAGAGAATTGCATGGACTGTATAGTCCGTGGGGTCACAAAGAGTCGGACACGACTGAGCAACTTTCACTTGGGTACTGGAACCAGTTCCCCGTGGAAACCAAGCGATGATGATGTGTTTTATGACTGCATTCAAGTACCTCTTCCATTCTAGGCTCTCATTTTCTGGGATGTAAAATCTATGACTTTGTCATTTCTTTGGAACTTTTAGCTCTCCAAAGGAGAGCAAAACAGTTAAAACTTCTAAAAGGTATGAACTGTATATGGAAGTAGAGCATAAGCTTCATGAAGGCATATTCTTTGGATCTCTAGACACTAAACATCATATATCACACTCTCAGGGGATGCTGCTGATGAGGGCAGTGCTGTTGCTCCTCTGGGTCCTCTCCGGTGAGGTCTTTGATTACTTCACATTTATTTGTTTTCCTTGACTTGGAAGAACCAACATACGATTCTGTTACTGAATAGCAGTGGAATCAATTATCGTATAAATTCAGTGTCTGAGTCTTACAATCACAATTACCATTGAAAACAAATATTTGAGCTGTCCTGTCTTGTGGAAGAGATTGTTTTTTACTAAGTAGCAACTTTTAAATTTCAGTAAGTTAACTCAAAATGTAAAATATTGCTCAAAAGGTATTTTGACCTTAAAATATGTACACAAGCTAAGATGGCTTAATCTTTTTCTCCAGCAGAGCGGGCATATAAGACAATGTCTGTGAAGAAAAAGTTCCATAACAAAATTTTTCAAAGGGCATGCCCATTTTTCATGCACATTTGAACCACCAGTTTAATCACATGAATGCATAATCAGTAAGCAATGTGCTGACATAAATAGGGAGGCACAAAATAGCCTTAGGGCAGTAGCCAAGAGTCTCGAATTCTAGGTGCTCCTACAAGGTTAAAGTATCAGAGTCAGTATACTAACTGTCCCTAAACTGACTTAATTGTGGATTGAATGTTTGTGAGGAATAAATTATTGTTGTTCATAAATTATATAGCTTTTGGTGTTTTGTTACAACATCCTGAGCTGACTAAGGCAGACTTCATAAATTTGGTAACCACTGGCAATGGAGGAACCAATTTTTAAGTCTCCGGAAGTTTTTGTTGGTAGGATGGACTCTCCGACATATAAAATATAATAACATCTTTGTGTTATTTGTGGGACTCTAGGTAAACTCAAATTTGTACTGCCAAGGCTTATCCCATACCTGGTAGAAGGATTCTGAATTTATAGGTAGAAAATTACCTTTGAGTGCTTCACTATAACCAAAGGTAGAGTGAGCAAACACTGACTTTTATTTAACTAGGGTCTCAGAGCATTTGTGTCACTATACCTTACTCAACAAAACTATGGACATAATATTCTCTTCTAAAAGAACACATTGAGAAGACCTTCAATACTTACATATGCAAATTTAGGTAAATTCAACAAGTATTAATTATATAAAAGCCAAGAAAAGTCAAAATTAAATAATAGGACCTGGGGAGTTCAACGGCTTTTACAGAATTTTAGTTCACTGATTTTCATTTTCCTTGGAAACTACCTTTTTGTCAATTTCAACTTCAGAACTCTCTGAGTACAAAATTTCTTTTCCTTCACTTTTATCTCATCACTGCTTTCCCAAGTTCATCTTAAGCCAAAGATTCTAGTTTGGCCTCTTGGGCTTGGCCTTTGGAGGTGCTAGGAGGAAAGAGCAATTTTGAAAGTTTAAAGAGCTTAAAACCCAGTACTGAGAATTTTCAAGAAAAAGTCAGTCATCGCTACAGACCTTGGGTTGTTTGACTACCACACATGATGGATTTTCCAGGGTAGTTCCAGTTTCGAGACTGTACTTTGTAGCTTAAAACTTCTTTCCTATGTTTCCCGTTTCCTTTGTTAGTACTAAGCTGTCAAAGCCTGATAAAGGTATTATTAAAACAATTTTAGTGGTTAACCCTGATAACATTTCTTCTGATGACAAGAGTTTTGCTAGAACCCAGAGCATAAGAACTCTTCAGCAATTTGTTTTCTTTCAGATGCCAGAGCATTCCAGTTGGACATGTTGAGGCTTGAATGAAAGTTCAGTTGGTTACAGTTATAGAATTCATTTTTTCTTTGACTTCCTAAAGCTTAGATTTCTAAATCTGCCCCTAATCTCTTGGAAGAAAAAAAATGAGAAAGTCCAGTGTTATAGACTTGATAAAAAGAAAGTAGATAAATGATTTGTCATTGTAGTTAAAGCTGGAAAAGATCTTAGGAATTCCAGTTCAAACTCATAAAGTGAATTTGTTTTCTCACTTATAAGGGGTTTATCATAAATAGAATAAAAAATGAATGAAATAACTACTTTTTAGGGGTATGTAGTACTCTGACCTACATAGTTTATTTTAGTAATCAAAAATGGAATGCATACTTCTAAAACATGACCTCAGCTGGGTTGATAGAAAATGTGAGGTGAAAAGCAAACACCATATTTTAAAGATCATTTCATTATTTGTGAAAGCTGCATCAGGAAACAGCATATGCAGAAAACAGGATACGGCTTTCAACTAGAGTACATATATTTGAGTGGCTTTTCTCACTCTGACTGAATCAGAATTTTTAAAGCTTCTGTCATCTGTGCTTAAAGTATTTAAAAGAATTGTAAACATAAAATGTTAACTCTCTTCTCATTCTATTTAGGATATCATAGAATGAGAAGAGACCCATCTAGTAACGCTGAGTCAGAACACAGCTCCAGTATATTTGTACTGCCAAGGCTTATCCCAGAGGCTCCAGCATATTTGCCTCTGCAGTATTAGCAGCAACTCTTAGGCATTGATTCTTACTTCTCTCCTATTTATGACTGTGTAAAATCCATTTATCACTTATGCCACTTGCATACTTTTTGTTTTTTCATTCTCCTTTGTCCCAGGAGTCTGTCATCCTTAACCTGGAATGCCTTTTGGTTGGATAGGTCACCTCTTAAAATGCTCTTATTCGAAACAGCATCTCACTTTCCTTTCAAAGCAGTGTCTTCTTTCCTTCCTTCCTTCCCTCTCTCTCCCTCTCTTTTTCTCCTTTTCCCTCTTTCTTTCTGAGCTGTGAGTAAGCTAGATATTAGAAAATTATTCTTATTAAATTAATTTTAAAATGAAATGTGAATGACACATCATTTACCTAGCTGTTCTCTCTTCAAAAGGTTTTTCTCTAATAAAATATAATTATAAACAGAATTTTGGATAGAGAGAAATCTTGGGATGGACGCTTTTAAGTGACACCACTTAGTTTTCAGCTAATATTTGGCGTTGACGCTGAGAGCGCCAAGTCACGTTGGCAATCTTCAGAAAGCGCTGTCCTTACTTCCCATCTCCTTACAGCTGCCTTAGCCTTTCTCAGATGCTAATTAAAGCGGAAGAGCCTATATAAGAGCTGTCCAGAGAAAAATAAGTATGACTTGGAACTTTATTCTCTTTTTCAGCGTTGTTTACTTGGGAATAAATATACTGTATAGGTAAGACACTCTCTGCTGTAACCAACAGGACGTTCTTTGGTTAAAAAAAGTCCCGACTACTAAAAAGTCCTGACTACTAACGCTTATTAAGTGAAGAACATACTATCTCACACCGAAGAATTGATGCGTGCCGAAGAACTGATGCTTTTTAACTGTGGTGTTGGAGAAGACTCTTGAGAGTCCCTTGGAGATCCAGCAAGGAGATCCAACCAGTCCATCCTAAAGGAAATCAGTCCTGAATTTTCATTGGTAAGGACTGATGCTGAAGCTGAAGCTCCAATACTTTGGCCACCTGATGCAAAGAGCTGACTCATTTGAAAAGACCCTGATGCTGGGAAAGATTGAAGGCAGGAGAAGAAGGGGTTGGATGGCATCACCGACTCAGTGCACATGAGTCTGAGCTGCTCCAGGAGATGGTGAAGGGCAGGGAAGCCTGCTGTGCTGCAGTCCATGGGCTTACAAAGAGTCTGACATGACTGAGCGACTGAACAAGGGAACAGCAACATTATCTCACAGAATTGTTGTTATATAATTAGGGTGAGAGTAATAGGTATTCTTTATTGAGTTCGTGTTGTATGTCAGGTATTACTCTAAATACTTTACGTATTCTGACTCATTCTTGATAAGATTAAGGCAAGCATTATAATTTTCTCCATTTTACAAGGAAAGCACTGGGTTGTTCAGCCTCCAGACAGGTTAGTTCTGTGATCCAGGGGTGTCACCAAGGACCAGTTTCTTTCCATCTCTAGGATCTGTCATCTTTAAGGTATCGGTGGTTTCTCTCACACTGACTAACCTAGTTATTGCAAAATGAGTCTAACTATTCAAGGCATTATGTTCAGACAAAAATATATCAACAGTAAAATGAAGGACCCTTGTGACTTTGTGCCTATCGTTTTGATAGGGAGGAGATTCCTGTTCATCAGGACAGGATCACTTGTTTCTATTAGTCTTGGATGAGAGAACGCAGTTTCTGTAACTTGCTTAGACTGATTGTTTGGAATGAAATGGTTGTTGGGGAATGAATTACTATGATAACCGTACAATCTTCCATTGTAAGCTCTCAGGATAAGATTTCCAAATAGTGGGAAATCACTGTGGGAAAGGCAGAAATCTACAATCTCTTGGGTATAAATTCAGAATATTTAGAGAATTTCAAGGCTACTTTCAGCAAATTTTGATTTCATTTTACCTTGAGGCTCTTACTCAACTTGGTTTTGTTTGGTAACAGTCGCGTGTATAAGGGTTTATTTGAACTGCATTCTGTTAATTGTGTGGTTGCCATGCCACATAAATATTGTGTGTTATAAAAACTTAGATCACATTGTGTTGAGATGAAGTATATGTTGCCCTACACTAAACCCAGCTAACAGTCTGATGCTCCCGTAGCTCAGTCATCTTCTTGTAACAAACTAATTTAGAAGTGCTGTAATGAGGAATCTTCATTTCGGTGTACAGCAGGTGGTGGATCATTTGAAATTTCGGAGTGTGTGACTCATAAAGATGAATAAAGATGCAACTTGCACCAAATTCAATATACGGACATTTTTATAACACAGTTCAAACTCGGAAAACCTGAATTCTGTAATATTAGCTCTTCCCTTGGAGTTAGAACATCCACATCTATGTGTGGTAGAAAAGAAAATTAGACTGACTATGGATGAATTCCAACTGTCTTTAAATTAAACCAATGACCTCATTTGAAACTTCATGGGAAAAATTATAGAACTTTCTTGGACTTCCTACAATGAAGAGAAGTCTGGGCAGGTACTGTGCCTGTGAAACACCGAGGCGTACAACCTGTTCTCTATAGGAACCGCAGCCCAGTGGGACTATCACACTTCGATTTCCCCAAGATGCTGACCATATTTTATTATTTTCTTCAAGTGTTTCCTTTCCTCTAGTTTCTATTCCTCCAGGCAAAATACATTTTGTAAGTTGGTTCCCAGTGTTCTCTCTTCAGTTCCTAAAAGCTCCTGTATTTAAAAAAAAATTGTTTTTGAGAGTGGGAATGAATAGGGAAAGAATTTGGCCAACTGAATAAAAATTTGGATTTATTAAGACCATTGGTCACAAGTTCAAAGGAAGAGATAAATAATTGGCCCCAAGGAGACAGAAAAGCATAGACGTCTGCCCCGGGGCCTCTATTAAGGTGATTAGGCTTCACGACTTGTGGTCCTGCATGGCTGTGTTCGCTTTCAGGTTCGGAGAAGGCAATGGCACCCCACTCCAGTGCTCTTGCCTGGAGAACCCCATGGATGGAGGAGCCTGGTGGGCTGCAGTCCATGGGGCCGCTAGGAGTCGGACACGACTGAGCAACTTCACTTTCACTCTTCACTTTCATGCATTGGAGAGGGAAATGGCAACCCATTCCAGTGTTCTTGCCTGGAGAATCCCAGGGACGGGGGAGCCTGGTGGGCTGCCATCTATGGGGCCGCACAGAGTCGAGCATGACTGAAGCGACTTAGCAGCAGCAGCAGCAGCATTTTCAGTTTCCAGGAGAGAAAATCTAATGTGTCTGAGTTACAGCAGCCATGCCCATCTCCAGGCTTAATAGGGGTAGCCAGTAGCATTACTGAATGGTTGTTAAGGAAATCTGATGTGTGGCATTTTATCATCAACCACCCTGGGACACCACTTTTTGTTACATCGTCTTCTTTCTTTTTCATCTTCTCTCCTTTTCCTCTTTGCTTTTCTTCTTCCTTCTTTCGCTTTTTGTAATTCCTCACTTCCTTCTTTCTTATGTTGACTTTCATGCTGATATCCCTCTCTACATTTTCAAACTATTAGAGCATGTGATGACATAAACTTTTAATTAGCTTGGACATAGCTTCAAATATCCCAGCTATGTCCCAGGACCCAGAGTTATGGTCCTGGCTGGTTTTAGCTCAGTGAGACCCTGAGCACAGAATTGAGCCACATTGTGCCCTGACCTCCAGAATGGTATGATAGGAAATGAGTGTGGGTTGTTTTATTGTTGTTGGAGGATAATTGCTTTACAATGTTGTGTTAGTTTCCGCTGTTCAGCAACATGAATAGGCCAATATGCACACGGTACACGTGTATCCCCTCCCTCTTGAACCTCCCTTCCCCCCACCCCACCCCTCTAGTCATCACTGCAGAAGGGAGTGGCAGCGGGCTCCGGTCTTCCTTTTCTGTGCAGCGGCTTCCGGCTCGCTGTCTGCTTTACACACGGTGGTGGGTACGTCAGCGTGCCCCACCCCCTCCTCGCCTCACCTCTGCCCACAAGCCTGTTGTCCACCTTTGCGTCTCTGTCTGTGCCCTGCAAATACGTTCATCGGTACCATTTTTCTGGATTCTGCGTATATGTGTTAATATGTGATATTTGCTTTCCTCTTTCTGAATGCGTGTGGTTTTAAGTCACTAAAATTTTGGAAATGCATTTGCAGCGATAAAAAACCAAACACATGCCCTTGAACTCTCTGGTTTGTTTTTCCTCTAAAGGGGGATTTGTTGATTTTCTTGCTTGTGCCTTTGTTTACTGTTTCCTTGGTTACTACCCTTATTTTTATTGTACCCTTCTATCTACTTATTTTGAATATACTTCTCTTTCCTAGCTTCTCAAGATGGAGATTTAGATTAAAGCTTTTCTTCCCATCTATTATTAAGACTCTTTTATTTGGTTTTCAATTACTTGGAATTCAAGGCATCCTAGGGTTTCCCTGGTGGCTCAGATGGTAAAGAATCCGCCTGAAATATAGAAGATGTGGGTTCAATCCCTGTGTTGGGAAGATTTCTTGGAGAAGGGAATGGCAACCCACTGCAATAGTCTTGCCTGGAGAATCCCGTGGAGAGAGGAGCGTGGCGGGCTACAGTCCACGGGGTTGCAAAGAGGCAGACACGACTGGGTCTCTAACACTTTCTTTTCAAAGGTGCACTAATGGATAGACGCCAGCTGCGCAGCTTCCCAGTCTCCAGTGTGCGTGCGATTCACGCGGACACCTTGTTAAAATGCAGGTTCTGACTCAGTTTGGCGTGGGACCTAAGATTCTGTTTTCAACAAGCTCTCAGGAGATTCTGGTAATGTTGACTTGAGGACTAAGCTTTGAAAGTCAAGGGTCTCACAGCAGAAAAATCTACCAACAGCAAAAGGCAGAATTGCTTGTGTCAGAAGATAATTAGCTATACATAATTATATGAATCATCTTTTGATTTTTATTTTTCATGACTATTTTCTAGCTATTTCTATTTGGTTTTTTAAACTAGAATTTTAATGCATTAAGTTAGCTTTACATTCAAAATATATTTTGAAAATTCACTGGACTGACTTTTGTAACTGTGTTCTGGGTGGCCAGGAGCCCTAGAGCTCAGTTTCTTTCTCTATTATCATGTTCAGTTCAGAAGACTAAAAAGGAAACCCCAGGGCCCATGGGCCCTACTGCTAAGAATAAAATGTTGTGTGGGGTAAAATGAATTGTCTTTTCTCTTCTTTTGTTATGGTAAGAGCATTTAACATGAAATTTACCCTCCTAACAAATTTTTAAGTGCATAGTACATTATTGTTAACTAGAGACCCAACAGCGTATAGCTATTATTAATGAATACTGTAAGTTATAATCCTTATTTAATGGCCAAAAATCACTAATGAGCATGAATAAGTGCTTGGACAGGTGGAGAAGTAGGACCTCAGAGGGTCGTTCCTTAATCTTATTAGTGGGTGATTAAAAACATGAGAGCTGATGTCCAGTGTTTGCTGCAATGCTGCACCCGTAAGGGAAAACGGAAATTTAAAGGAATTGAGCAAAGGAGGTTGAAATGCATAAAACTCCGTGGATTCACTCTTGAGAGTGCTTGTGTATGCAGGAGATGTTATATCGAATGTGCAAATATTC
The DNA here is from genome assembly GCF_014754425.2 of Oryx dammah. Lineage (NCBI taxonomy): Eukaryota > Metazoa > Chordata > Mammalia > Artiodactyla > Bovidae > Oryx > Oryx dammah. The sequence goes on along the minus strand of NW_024070206.1, from coordinate 2,876,720 downwards.
TGTAAATTTTCCCCAAGCTGCCATTTCCCCAGTTCTCACTAATACTGCTCTAATATCTTTTGGGGGAATTCACCCACTTATCGTGGATTGGTGCTGCTTGGTGGAAGCCAATGGACGAATCCCATGAGCCTGGCTGCACTCAGTCATTTAGAGATGATTCCAGAGGCTGAATCCTACTACCTGGGCAGGAGACGCCTCTTCTTTCTCCCACAATACGATGTGAGAAGGAGGACTCTGAAACTGGCAGCCAGATTTTCGGTTATGAATGGAGACCTTAGAGCCTCTTGAAGACCACTGTAGCAGAGACGGTGGATGGAGCTCACTGTGTAGAAAGGAGATGAGAGAAACGGAGAGAAATTGAGTCCCAAATATATTACTTGAATTTCTGGAAAAAGTCTCACCAGAAACCATTCCTGTTTGTAAAATTTTAAAATAAGTGAGCAATAAATTGTCTTCATTTTAAAGCAGTTTAAGGCTGTAATTCCCATTTATCATCTTTGTCGTTCATTTAGTCATGTCCGCCTCCTTGCCACCCCATGGACGGCAACACGCCAGGCCTCCCTGTCTACGGGATTTTCCAGGCAAGAATCCTGGGGTCGGTTGCCATTTCCTTCTCCAGGGGATCTTCCTGATCCAGAGATCGAACCCGAGTTTCCTGCATTGCAGGCAGATTCTTTACCATATGAGCCACTAGGGAATCCCATCGTAGTCGTAAATGATAAGAATTGTTACAGTAGGTAAACTATAAGAGGAGATAATACATCTAACTCTGTACTGTGAAATTTTTGCATTTTTTTCATGGAATAAGTTAGATGAAAAAAATCTCAAGAAGAATCTAATGATAACAAAATTTCCCAGAGAATGTTACAGGTGGCCTGGGTTAAGAGGAAGGAGACCGGCTAGAAAAAATCTGAACTTTATAAGAGAAGAATGACTTGGGATAAAAAGATGTGAAGGGATGAAGACATCCAAGGGCGAGATGTCTGTAGCAGAAGGCACCTCATGGCAGGAACAACATCGGCCAGCACGCTCACCCGTCATTCTCTGTAACCTGAGGCTCTTTAAATCTTCAGGATGCTGAATTTGCCTATTTATCACTTTAAAACATTAAAGAAATAAAATTTGCCAGGCATGGAGTTGGTACCAACTTATTGGAGCATCCTGGATGTAGATTTTCTCTGGTTACTGGATGAAGGCAAGATCCTACAGAATTACAACACACTCATAAAATAATCCAGGTGCTTCAAGGCAAAGATCTTTCAAATACTGTTTCAGAACATGGTGTGACTTACTTTCAGAAAGTGCTACGAAAGTTTGGCCTCCTAGGGAAGGACTGGGATATTGAGAGAATCATCTCTTGGGGCAGAGAATTGTCTCCTGCTGCTATAAAAATGTTTCCCTCCTTTTCATGATGTACTGGGAACTGTGAGTATAGAACACTTTTCAAAAAGTAAAGTTTCACAGGCATCTAGCTATCCTTTCCTGTATGATAAATATTTTACCTGAAAACAATGGGAAAGGAATATTGTTGGCAAGTACCCTAGTGTTTCTAAATAAATATCCCCTGTTTCAGTCAGTTTAGTTCAGTTGCTCAGTCGAGTCTGACTCTTTTCGACCCCATGGACTGCAGCACGCCAGGCCTCCCTGTCCATCACCAACTCCCGGAGTTTACCCAAACTCATGTCCATCGAGTCAGTGATGCCATCCAACCATCTCATCCTCCGTCGCCCTCTTCTCCTCCCGCCTTCCATCTTTTCCAGCATCGGGGTCTTTTCCAATGAGCCCTTGTTTAGAAAGGACCATTTTTATCGTCTATGTTTCTGTGTAAAACCAAGAAACAAACAAACAAAATGAGAGGAGAAACATGTCCCAGTGAGTTTATACCATCTTTGCAAAGGAAAGAAAAAAAGGAATGAAAAGCCTGGTACAGTGGTGGCCAGGAATAGCCTGCAGAAACCCTTCTGTAGGTTAAGGGAACCCTACACTGATCTACCTTGCTCTCTGAAGGGACAAATGCCAACTCTGAAGCCCAGAATAACTGGGTAATTGGAGGATGTGGCCATTAGAGCAAGACCAGCGCTGGTCATTGACATCATATCTGTAATATACAATAGGCAACCCTCGTGTGCCACATTCTGTCTTTTGTTGCTCTAAAGTTTCCACCCCCTTGTGGTTAGTAGAATAATCAAATTAAGATCTGGCATCCCCCATTTCCTCCATCCTTAGGTTAAATTAATCCAGATCGCCTTGATTCATAAAGTTCCTTGACATGTTCAATTAATTTTCCCACTATGGTGCTTCCTGCCAAGTGATATGTGCCCTTCTATTCAATTTCTGACCATTCACTGATATTTGTGACTTGTTTCAAAAAATGACAGACTGCTGTGAAGAGTCTATATTGAAGTTTTTCTGGCTAATTGATCATTCTTCCTCTTAATGAGTCACTTTTTAAAAAATGGAAGCTGCCTGGTTTCTAAATCCCCAGCTGACACTTTCCCCCAGACCTGCGATATCAATGGACCACCTCTGCTAACTAGGCTTCTTAGAACTTCCTCCTCGAAACCTGTTTACTCTTGTTTTGAAGGTGATGACAAAACATTTCAGTGTATCCATGAGTAGCAGGATAAGTGTAATGGTTAACAACCCCATTTTGGGAAATTACTGACTTAAATGACGTAAACTTGTCTCAACTGGCCCATTTTCCATACCTCTGGACACCAATTTGTGTATGTGTATTTAGTAGTATAGGGATTTCCTTGGTGACTCAGCTGTAAAGAATCTGCTTGCCAATGCAGCAAATGTGGGTTCCATCCCAGGTTGAGAAGATCCTCTGGAGAAGGAAATGGCAACTCACTCCAGTTATCTTGACTGGAGAACCCCATGGACAGAGGAGCCTGGCAGGCTACAGTCCATGGGGTCACAAAAGAGTCAGACACGACTTAGGGAATAAACACCAACAGCATTTAATGGTGTACTTTAGAATTTTCTGTCACATTCTTTCATATTTTCCTTTAACGATGAAGCCTTCCTTAATATTCAGTGTTTAACTTAATTTTAGTCTCTGAATTTGATTAAATTCCTTTTATCTAAAGTAATTACATGAAGGTGAGATCGTATTTTCAAATGTTTACAATAAAATGCATTATGTATTTAGCAAGATATCTAAATACAAAATGTAGCAATATAATGCAGGACCAATTACCAAAGTGTCAAAATGAATAAATCAAGCAAAAACAAGCAGCCTGATGACGTCCACTGAGGCCGTCTCTGTGCTAATAGAGGAAGAGACGGGAAGTGATGATGCCCACCAGTGTTTGTTGGGTGTGGTTATGTGCTGAGCCTTCTGCTTTCCTTCTGGGGGAGACTTTTAGTAAAAGGGCAGTTAAGCTGGGATCTTATCTAAGCGCTATCTTCTGTCATGCCTGGCCACGTGTGTGTGTGTGTGTCTGTGCGCGCGCTGACATACCCTTACTTTGTCTCATACATTTCTTGCAGTCGCATTGGTTCTCACCAATGCCTGAGAAGGCTGATCCTCCCTTTCCTGCTGCAGAGAATACAGAGCAGCAGGCGATTTCTGCAGCCTCTGTAGGGTCCTGAAATTTACCGTCCCTGGCAGCTGGGCCCAGCTCTCTGGTTTGATATATAGGCTGGCCTGAGTCAGAAAGACGTTCACTCCAGCCAGGAATGATGGACTTGTCCTCAGGGATGTTAGCTCTACACAGAAAAGGGTGAGTCTGCCCAGATCTTTCCTAGAGTCGCTGACCCCAGATGGGCGCTCAGCTGGTCGCTTTCCCTCTGAGGTAAGGGAGGTGTTGGCATTTCAAATTCACCTCCTGAAGATTGGGAATGTACAGTTCTGAAGTAGAGCTCTTCACAGCTACTTCTTGGTGTAACTAGGAAAAAAAAAATGACTCAGAAGAAAAGGCAACCATTTACAGAAAATCATGAGAAAATGATTTAGCTGTACTACTGCGAGTGTTCGGGAAGTATTTGGTGTTTTCAGCCTGTTAGTCTGTTCTGGTTCTTTGCCCCTGCGTAGGACCTTCCTTGACTGAAGCGAGTCCATTTTGAGGAAATTGTCTCTTGGTTTCATGTGCCCTGTTCTCTTCCCTACAGCTTGTTAGTAGAAGAGTCTGTGCTTTTTCTACACACTTTGCTCTCTCATTCTACTTCTGTGTCTCCATGTGAGAAGAAAAACATCTGGTATCTGCCTCAGGATTTTACTGGCAATTCACTCTTCCTCTCATGTCTTCTATTTTTTCATCTTGTCGTCAAAACCTTCGTCATCTTGGCAATTCTTTTCTCAAATGAAATATACTAGATTTCTGCTGCTGCTAAGTCACTTCAGTCGTGTCCGACTCTGTGCGACCCCATAGACGGCAGCCCACCAGGCTCCCCCCCGGCCCTGGGATTCTCCAGGCAAGAACGCTGGAGTGGGGTGCCATTGAAAACATTTCTGAACAGCGTTTCATGTCTTCCTTTACTGAAATGATGGACAAATTGTCCCGTAGACTCCCTCCTCCCTTGAGTTCAGTTGTATCTCCTTTTGTAGTTTTTCTTTTACCCTGTGACTGTGACTTCGTGACCTACTCCTTGTTAACTAACCCCTTAAGTGGGTTTCCCTGGTGGCTCAGATGGTAAAGAAACTGCCTGCAAAACAGAAGACCCAGGTTTTGTCCCTGGGTTGGGAAGATCCTCTGGAGAAGGAAAGGGCAACCCACTCCAGTATTCTTCCTGGGAAATCCCACAGATAGAGGAGCCTGGCAGGCTGCAGTCCACGGGGTCACAGAGGGTGGGAAACAGCTAAGCACAAACACAAAGCACGGAACCCCTTAAATACTGCTAGGACAATAACAGGGCATCCAGACTTAGCTTTTTTCCTACTATTTTTATACATTCCTTCATTTCTTCATCAAATATCTACTGAGCTCTTTTTATAGATGTGCTCCAGGATATGTACTAGGGGGAAGTTACTGGACATATTTTAATGATAAGGCCAATAATATATCTGGATCCAAAAGCGGGTGTAAGACAAAGAGAAATTAATTAGTGGTGACTCCAGAGGTTCTGGTCGGATCAAGTGGAGGGACCCAGTTTCATCATCTGATGTTGGCGAAGCAGTGAAAGGAGATGTCTTAGGTAGACAAACCAGTGGCTCAAAATAGATTTGTAAGTTTAGGATCTGCTATGGTTTGCGTTGTGCTTCCCACGTGGCTCAGAGATACAGAGTCTGCCTGCCAATGCAGCAGATGGGGCTTCCCAGGATCGGGAAGAGCCCCTGGAGGAGGAAACGGCAACCCTCTCCAGTATTCTTGCCTTCGAAATCCCATGGACAGAGGAACCTGGCGGGCTACAGCCCATGGGGTCTCAAAGAGTCAGAGCTGACCAGCGACAGAGCAGGCATGCATGCAAAATTCACATGGTGGAGTGCTGATGTGGAGGTATTTAGAGAGGGAATCTTTGGGAGGTAAATAAGTCAGGAAAGCAGAGCTTCCACGATGGGGTTAGTGTCCTTATAAAGAGAGAAGAGGCTAGTGATGATGCAGGTAGGAAGGAGCCATCGGCAACCAAGAAGGATGCTCTGAGCAGGAGCTGAACTGGCTGGCACATTTATTTTGGGCTTCTCAGCCTCCAGAAGCGGGAAAAACAAATGTCTGTTGTTCAGGTCACCCAGTCTATGGTAGTTTATTAGCGCAGCCTCAACTGAGATAGAATTTGTTTTAGAAAGCCAGGCATAGATGTTCAAAAATAGTTGAAGTGATCTAAATCGAAGATATATGGTTGGGGGCCTTCAAAATAGTCTATCACTATTCAATGCTTTGAGACTGGTTGAAATGACCAAAGAGAAGAGAACAGTACTAAATACTAAGTTATGGAGGGTTCCGCTTTTAGGGGTTTGGGGGAAAAAAGGAGGAATCTGCAAAAGAGACTGAGAAGATACTTTTGAGGTAGGAGGAAAACCAAGGGTTTTGCTGACCTGTGAGCCAAACACAGTAGGCAAGAGGAAGTTATCTACAAGTTAAAGTTTGTGTTGGTCTAAATAAAATCAGGAGAAAGAAACACCCTGATCATTGGATTTAATCATTAGAAGCATCTTGGTTATGTTAGTAAGAACAGCTTTAGTGCGAGTGTTGTGGATGAAGGCTCCACCAGAATGAGGTCAGGAGACAGCGGGAAGAAGGCATTGCAGGATTGCAAGACATATTGAGGAATCACTCACCTCCTTATCTTCCACTATCTCTATACCTGCTCAGGATTATCACACTTATATGCATATCCTTCGGTGGAATATCACCCAGCCATAAAAAAGAATGAGATAATGCCATTTGCAGTAACATGTATGGACCTAGAGATTATCATACTAAGTGAAATAACTTAGAGAAAGACAAATATCATATGGTATCACTTACAGGTGGAATCTAAAAAAGTAATAAACACACTTATTCCATACCCTGCTCCTCTGTCTATGGGGATTCTCCAGGTAAGAATAACTGGCATGGGTTGCCACGCCCTCCTCCAGAGAACGTTCCCAACCCAGGGTTCAAACCCAGGTCTCCCGCATTATAGGTGGATTCTTTACCATCTGAGCCACCAGGGAAGCCCATTTGAGAAAATATAGCTAGACCTACAGACATAGAAAATAAATTTGTGATTACCAAAGCAGAAAAACTCAGGGGAGGGAGGGATAAGTTAGGAGTTTGGAGTAACAGGTACACACTGCTGTATATAAACTAGATAAGCAACAAAGACCTACTGTACCACACAGGGAACAACATTCCCTATCTCGTAATAACCTATCATGGGAAAAAAAATCTGTTTTACTGAATCACTTTGTTGTCCACCTGAAACTAGTTCAACATTATAAATCAATTATATTTCAACTTAAAAAATTTATATGTATTTCCCAGACTTCTCTGAGCCTGGTTTTTGTGTAGGTTTCTCAAAAAAAAGCCCACCAAATCCAAATAAATCAATAATGTCTTTGTCTTCCTGTTTTGTTCAACAAGAACTGTAAATCCATGAGTCAGCTTTCTTTCCATTTTGCTCCTTTGTACATACGGGCAGGCCATTCCCCTGTGTCAGGCTTCACGTACCTGACGTGTTTTCAAAATCTCACTTGTTTCATTTAATCTTGGAAGTAAAACACAATGTGACTGAACTTTTGAGTTTCTGTTCCCTTGAGACTGATGAAATGATGAAAAGGTACAGAGAGTAAAAAGAAGTCAGATCTGTGTCGGTGAACACTTTGTTTCAGCCACATTGAGTTTTAGGTGAAAATACATTGATGTAGAACGTTGAGATGTGACGGCTTAGGGGGAGATGAGAGGTTGGGCAGAGGCGGAAAACGCAGAGGTTTTCTTTCTGATATTGACAGTAATTAGCCAACAGCTATGGCCGGTGGACGGGCTTCCTGGCGGCTCAGTGTTCAGGAATCCACCTGCAGTGCAGGAGATGCAGATTTGATCGCTGGGTCAGGAAGATCCCCTGGGGTAGGAAAGGGCAACCGGTATTCTCGCCTGCAAAATTCCATTGACAGGAGAGCCTGGTGGGCTCTAGTCCATGGGGGTGGCAAAAGAGTCAGACATGACTTAGTGACTAAACAACAACAACGGCAACATAGCTGGTAGGTACAAATCATGACCGGAGCATAATTTTCAATATGTGTAAGCAAAAATCACAAAAAGAATTACCCTCAAGCCTTCTTGCTTTCTTCCTGGTAGAATGAAATCCCCAGGGTGCTATGAGATTCATAGAAACCCCACATGTGTTGTTTCTTAATGGGGTCATTTTGAAACTTCAACATTACAAATAAAATGTATTTTAAATTAAAGAGTTAAACTTTTCACAGATGAAATTTTAGCCTAAGTGTTTTCTTTTCCCTCAAGTGGAATTATGACCAAATTTATTGTTTTATTTTCCCTTTTAGATTTCATTCAATGTTGGTTTAAATTTAAAAGTGAAATTTCTAACTGTTTAGAATGTTAGGTTTAGAAATAAAATCATAACAGTGTTATTAGCAGCTGAGCCCCATATAAAACCTCTCTGAATAGATCACTGATTGAGTTGCTGAAATCTTCCATTTGGCTGTATTTGAGGGGCTTCCAGGTGTCTCTTGTCAGTGAAAACACAGTTAATAATAGTACATTCTGATTACTAACTTCATTAACCCAGGACCCAATTCAACCATGACGATCATAGATCAAAGCTCTTCTCTTTTTCTCCTCCCTGAAGTGCTAGAAATCCTTTATGTGAATTATACAAATATAGTTTTATATGTTCCCTCTCAGTAGGCACATTACAAAGTAAATGCATTGTATTCATTTAATTTTCTTAAAATATTGAAAATTTAGAAAATTTTATTATATGTCATTTATTTCTAAGTTTGAAGCATATGGGAAACCCTTATAAAGTATACATTAAACCATTATTCAACACAAGAATTAGAATAGTACTGAAGCCATCGAAAAAACGTGCGTCTTCCTGCCCAAATCCACCCACTGCTGCTGCTGCTGCTGCTAAGTTGTTTCAGTGGTGTCCGACTCTGTGCGACCCCATAGACGGCAGCCCACCAGGCTGCCTCGTCCCTGGGATTCTCCAGGCAAGAACACTGGAGTGGGTTGCCATTTCCTTCTCCAAATCCACCCACTAGCTGCCTTGAATCATTTTAGAGTGTTCAAAATTTCTTTATACCTAAAATAATAAACATAGAGATTTATTTTGATTTGCTTCACTTGAGAAATAAATAAATGAAATGGTGAAAGCAGATTTGAATGGATTCTTGCCTCTCCATGCTAGGGCAATGAGGCTAGCCAAGTGAATATCATAATTTAATTTCTAGGGTTTAAGCTCTGATAACCTTTTAAGCGCAGTTTGAATAACAGATACCTATAGTGACAAGCTCTTTAGTACCAGATCATTTCAATAGACTGTGCATTTGTCCTTAACTATAAGTTGGGGCTTCCCAGGGGACGCTAGCGGTAAAGAACCCCCCTGCCAATACAGAGACACAGGTTTGATCCCTGGGTCTCCAGATCCCCTGGAGGAGGGCATGGCAGCCCACTCCAGTATTTTCTCTTGGAGAATCCCATGGGCAGAGGAGCCTGGCAGGCTACAGTCCATAGGGTCACAAAGAGTTGGAAATGACTGAAGCGTCTTAGCACCCACACATATGATAAGACAGTGGGTATTATCTTCATTTCACGGTTTAGACTATAGATGCTCAGGAAACTTGCTCAAAGTTCTGGAGCTCGTAAATCAAATTTGAACCCGGTGTTCCCCTAGTCCAAATGCTGTGTGCTCTTTTTATTTGCAAGCATATGCTTGGATCAATACATGATAAACTAATAACTGAGCATCAAGATGTGACTATAACTTAATCACTTATGATTCTTTTTAAAGGGTTTACACTTAATATCAACAATATCAGTTTAGATAATGTTATTCTACTAATACAAATTGATGGCATAAAGTTTAATCCATTAATCTTTGAAGAAATGGGCTGATTGGTTATTTCATGTTTAGAATATTATCTTTCTATTTAGCCTTTTCCGGTATTGAATGTGGCCCTGCAAATTTTAAAACAGTTAGTACTATTAAGGATAAAAAATTAACTTTTTAAAATACAGGTATGCCTGTGTATTCTCTATGTTTAAATATACCCATTTATACCCCCGCAAATTCTGTCAAATTCAAGAAAACTATAAAATTTAAAATAAATTAAAAAATTGTTTGCCTGCATTGGGTCTTAGTTTTAGCATGTGGGATCTAGTTCCCTGACTAGGAATCGAACCTGGGCTCCCTGCATTAGGTACATGGAATTTAACCACTGCACCACTAGGGAAGTTCCTCAAAGATAGCTTAGGAAAACATATGATTAAGCCCAAGGCATATGTGTATTTTCTAATAATGCTGAGAGAGAGCAAAACCGACAAGTCTTCGTTCATCCATGAGTTTGTTTGTATACTTGGTATTCCTAAAAGTACTAATAATCGCTGTTTTTGAGTGCCTATATTTATTGGGCACTGTCGTGTTGAGCTTTAATCTTTGATCTGATAATTGTCTTTTCTCCTTTGAAAAGACAGGTATTATTTTGCACATTAACAATGAGAAAGCTAACCCAACACAATCTCACAGCTAAAAAGTGATGTAACCATAATTCAGCCATAGGTTATGTGATTGAGGAAACTGTCCTTGTCTACAAAAGGAGGCTCGTAAAATTTGGTGCAGGAAAATCCAGAGTCAGGAACTGGCTCTTAAGTTTTGATGCTGCCAATGATTTCACATGTGAGGTCAGACAGTCTCTCTGAGTCTTAGAGGGTTAGATGAGATGATATCTAATATCTGTTCTGGCTCAAAACTAACTTCTCTTCTATCTACTCTTGCTCTACAAATCATTGGTAATTTGGCGATTACACTGTCATCAGCACCTTTTTGTTGGAATGCTTATGTGTACTTCTAAAAAATAATCAAAATATGTTCATTGTAGCAAATTTACATAATAGAAACACCCTCTGTAAAGAAAGTAAACAAGCTCCTTCATATCATCGCCCAAGAATAATGACTACTGATTGTTCATGAGTTACTGGAAGTAATATACAGGAGGTATATAAGTATATTGGTGGTACTTTAGATAGCTAGTATCATAGTAAATATTCGCTTTTGTGTATTCCTTGGAGGAGCTTGGTAGGCTGCAGTCCATGGGGTCACCAAGATTCGGACACGACTGAGCGACCTCCCTTTCCCTTGTTAACACAAAACAGAAGTTGGTACTTATTTACATGTTATTAAATAATTCTTCAGAAATGTTTTAGTAATTTCAAAATATTTAGTTTGGGCCAGAAAGACTTTTTTTCTGAAGTAGGTGATGACTATTGTAGCCCGGAGTCATGGTAGGTACCTGCCAGGTGAACAAAAGTGCAAGATAAAAACCTTGTTCACGCAAGTTATGGCAATTGTTATTTGACTTTTTAAATCAATGTCTTGAAAATCACTTCTATCACCAATAAAAGATTATTTCTAATAGGATTTATACTTCATTAAATTTTCTGGTGAAAATTTCAATAAAGGTATCTGATGCTGCTCACTTTTTACATTTCGAGTATATACCCCTGACCAGCATTTGGTAAATGCTAACTAACCCCCCTTAGCAAAATATTAAAGGATCAACACATATATCACAGTATTTATACTGAAGCTTTTTAAAGGTTCATTCCTGCTCCTTGGTGTAAAATAAAGACTTATGTCCACACACAAGTGTTTGTAGCAGCTTTATTCACAATTGCCAAAATCTGGAAGCAACCAAGATGTTCTTCTGTAGGAAAACAGATAAACTATATGACATTCATACAACTAAATACTATTCAATACCAAAAAGAAATCAGCTACCAAACCATAAAAATATCTGAAGGACTCTTAAATGCATATTATCAAGTGAAAGAAGCCAGTCTGAAGGTTATATAGTGTATGGTTACAACTATAGGACATTCTGGAAAAGGCGAAACTATTGCAACAGTAAAAAGGTCACTGGTAGCCAGCGGGTAGGAGGAAAAGAGGGGGGAATAGGTGGAACACAGAGGATTCTTTAGGCAGTGAAACAATTGCCAATGACATTGTCTGCCAAAGCACGTGGAATGCACGATACTTACGAATGAACCCTAATGTAAACTATGGACTTTGAGTGATAATGATGTATCCCCCTGGGATAATCTTGGTTTTACTGGAGAAAGAAGAAGAAACATCACAGAGGAATGTTTGGAGAACAGGAAAAAATGAGAAAGGCATAGTCTCAGCACGTAAAGAAGCAGAAGCCTGATACTGGGCCCTGGGCACGTAGGGGAGGGGCGCCGGGCACACGGGGCTCTTGACTAACACTCCCCCCATCCCTGTAAACTGCTCCAGGAGGAAGTGCTGGAGGCAACATGCGGGAGGCTGACTTCCTGTCAGTGACAGAAGTGGGCTGGTCCTCAACAGACCGGGCAGCATCTAAAATGACCCCGGCTGGAGAAGCAGAGGGGACTGGAAGGACAGCCCCCACAGAAAGTGGGGGTGCTTCTAGCTCTCTTCCATGTCTCCAGTTTCCGGGGTTCCTCACAATCACGTGAAAGAATGGACAGAAGAGCAGCAAAGACAGAAACACCTGCCGTGTCCCGCCACAACGTGGGGTCTCTTTAGATATAATTTAAAGCCTCGCACATTTTTATGTAAAAATAGAGCCATTGCAGTGAATCAGGCTTCAGTATCACCTTTCATGTGTAAGCTTTCATCTTACTATTAAATTTTAAAGTAGTGTTTCCTCGTCAGTACTGACAGTGCTTCTCAGGACTTGCTGTCAATATGCAAAACATTCAGAAATTTGAATTAAGCAGTACCTTGACATGTTATCTCTGCCCATGAGCATCTGAGGAGACTATAAGTAAATCAAAAGGTAATTCACTGGTACATTTCTCAAAATACATGCAAGTTGGAAAGTACAGATTTTATTGTTCAGTAGACAAATCTGTGGCATTATTTTGGAGCAAAGCAAGTATTTCTCTCTAAAATATAGTTGTGGAAGGCTAGTTTATGTCATGATGTCCTCTGGGGTTCAGGTCAGGCTTTTTTCCCTATTTATAACATTCTAGCACCAAGAGTTCCCTTCTTTTAAATTTTTACAAATATTGCCTGAAATCCTTATGCTATAGATTTAGTCTTCAAAGCTAAAATCCTTGCTAATGAGTACATAAAGTCCAGTTCAAAAAATAAGTAATAGGGAAATAGTAAGTCACTTGCCTGTGGAAAGTGAAAGAACTCAGCATGAATCGTGTCGTTCTTTAGGGAGCAGAAGCCAGATCTCAGTGGGGCATCACCTGTTCTAGACATTTCAGCAGGCTCTGGGGCCCTGGTTAAAGGGACAGGAAGACCTTGTTCTCTGTCTTTATTAGGGGCAGTTGTACACAGTTTGATATCAGGAAGTTTAGCTTGCCTTGTTAATTTAGATTTCCCAGAACACTTGGGTCCTCATAGCTGCTATTTTTTTTCTTTGTTAAATCCCAAACTGAATTGCCTGTGAGGAATATCAGATTCTTTGCTTGAGCAAATTAATCTCTCTGTCTCTGAGAAACACACATAGTTTTCTGACTCAAAATATCCCCCCTCCTTTTTTTTTTTTTAAGTAACTGTTTTTGTCCCAGTAGAAGTTTCATTTCAACTTCTGCACAGGAAGAATGAATGAGCAAGTCTTATTAAATCACCTGAAATTTCAGCTTGTTTTTTTTTTTTATGATTAAGCAATATGTTCTCAATATTTCTCCCCTAAATACTAAAATAAAATTTTTATACTTCAGTGTTGTAAAGTATAACATAAAAAACCACTTAAGAGAATATACTTAATGAAGCTGTGATTTCCCTGTTATAAAAACAAGCAAAGTGTCACATCCTTGTAAATCACAAGAAGGAAACACTGTTAAACTCCTCATAAGGACTTTTTCTTCTTTTTTTATAAATCCATAGTGCCTATAACCTGTGATGTGGATTCACATTTTACAGCCAGAAAGTAGCATGACATTAAAAATACAGCAAGACTGGGCACTGTTTCACATCAGAAAAAATCACAAACTTCAACTGATACAATAGAATTTTTCACTCCATGCCCTACACAGAAGGACAAGCTGTGGCTGATACAGACTGTTCAGATTGTACATATGAGAAGGAGAAGGTCTCTTAAGCTTGGGTTCAGCATCGCAGTTTGTCCCCATTTAATATCTGCTAGACAAATCACAGAGGCCACCCAGAGGAGAGCAGCAAATGATCTCTTTGAAGGTTTTCCTCAGTTCCTGGCTCCGCAGGGCGTAGATCAGAGGGTCGATGACGGAATTACACATGATCAGAATGAGATACAGGTTAAAGTGAGACATGAAGCACACACAGTAGGGGTTCTGGGGGCAGGAGATGTAGAATATCAGGTGCAGGAAGAAGGGGGCCCAGCAGACAACAAAGACCCCGATCAGGATGGTCAGCGTGATCGCCCCCTTCATGTTGGCGCCCTGGCGGATGGCGCCGGTACCTGGCAGGACCGCGATCCTCTTAATGTGGAGTCTGGCCAGGAGGAACATGTGGACGTAGAGAGACGCCATGAGAGCCAGCATGGTGAAGAACACGGTGATGAGGCAGATGATAACAGCACTGCTGTCTGAGTAAATGATGAACAAGACGCCCGACACCGTGCAGGCCGCCCAGATGGCACTGATGGTGATCGCCACCCGCCTCACCGTCATGATGCTGTGGTACTGGAGCGCATAGAAGATGGTGAAGTACCTGTCCACCGCGATCGACAGCAAGCTGCAGATGGAGGCGAGCAAGGAGCTGCAGATCACCGAGTCAATGACATTGTCAATATTCACCGTGAAGCTCTGCGCGTCCGTGTCTGTGCTGTTCAGCAGCGTGATGACAATGGTTTCCGACCCGTTGGAAACGCTCACCAACATGTCAGCCACAGCCAGGCTGCAGATGAAAAAGTACATGGGTGAGTGCAGGTTCTTATTCTTGGCGATGGCCGCAATCACCAGAATATTCTCCAACAAGCTGATGACCCCCAGAGTCACAAACACCTCCGGAGAGACAAAGAGCTGCTCATAGCACCCCCCGTCCGAGTAGCCTTTTGCCAGGGACTCACTGACATTGGTGGGCAGTCCGTGGCCGCTGCGGTTCCAGGAGTGGAGAGAGGTGTGCATTCCATGGGGCTGGGTAGAGTTCATCTTGGATTCAGGTCCCCTCTGGACTGACTGAACCTCCCGGGTCCGGCAGCCTCAGCGCCTTTCTCCAGTCTTGACTTGCCCCAAACGAAAGTTAGGTGGCCGAGAGGGGCATGCCTGCTGTGAATAAACGTCCCGTGCTCCGGAGCTGGAGAGGAAGTTTTCAGTCTCTTTCAGGTGCGGCTCTGGTCGGCATCACTTGGAAATCTTAGGCTGCAAGATGCTCCGTCTCCGTCGAGCCTGCCGCTTGCTTTTTTGTTCTCCCTCCCACTTCAACTTTAGTCGGAGGCATGCAGGTCTTTGCAGAATGATTTGCCTGATGGCTGCGCTACGGCTGGGAGCCGGCTCTGTGTGCGCATGCTCTCATCAGCTGCCTCGCAGAGGTACCGGTTCCGAACCTGAAGCTTTGCTTTGAGTGTCAGAAGCTGCTGCTGATTTTTATGGTGTGTGAAGGGGAAAAAAAAAAAAATGCTCAGAGTGACTCCTCCTCTGCTTCCTTCTGACCAATCCGAGTCCAGTGGGGTCTGTGAGACACCCGCGACGGTCCAGAGACACAAACTGCAGGCAACCCCAATTCAGAGGCAGAAGCCTGTGGAGTCAGGCAGCCAGCAGGATGTGAGAGGCTAAATTTCCCCTGCAAGTTCTCAAGGAAAGCAACTTGGTTCCCAGAGGACATTCTCTGGGATCACAACAAGCCATGCTGAGGCACCCAGGTTTATCCTGCTTAAAGGCGGGGCGCGTGTGTGTTCCTGAATTAGACGCACTGCCTTTTCTTGAACAGGGAACGCTCCCTAATGCTCTATGGTAACCAAAATGGGAAGCAAATACGAAAAAGAGGGGGTATGTGTATACATGTCTGATTTGCTTTGCTGCACAGCAAAACAAAACAAAACAAAACAAAAAACCATAAAAAACAACATTGTGAAAAAAAAAACCAAAACCTGAATCCAATAAAAATGAAAAAAAAAAAAGAGAAGAGATACACTGCCTTTTTGACCAGGACATTGAATTTATTTACCCTCTCAATTTCTCTGAATTGAGAAGAAAGGCAGTCACGCTTCAGTTTGAGACAGCTGACACACAGAATATTTAATAATGCAGGAGACTATGCGGTGGATGCAAGGACTAGACAGGCAGTCACAGTTTATACCAGGGCTCAGAAGGAGTTAATTCCCTATGCACTAAGATCAGCTATTTCTCCATTGCAGAATTTCTTTTTTCATAGCTGGAAAAGTTTTATTTTCATTTATGACATTTAAAAACCATACAGTATTAATGTAAACAATGATTACTTTGAACTCAGAAAGAAAAAAATCAATAGCCAGGCAACACTCAGGTTTTTAAAGCATTATTAAGGTGTAATTGAAATACAAAGCTTACACATATTTAAGGCATACATTTTAATAAGTTTGGACTCATTAAAATGAGCATGTTTCTCCATGACACATCACAGTCAAGGTACTCAGCATATTCATCACCTCCAAAAATTTCCTTGTATTCTTTTGTGTTTTCTTTTTATGTGTGTAACACTTAATGTGAGCTCTACGTAATATATTTTAAAGTGCACAATTTATACTATTAACTATAAGCATTGTGTTACACAGCAGATCCCTAAAACTTGTTCGTCTTGCATAACTGAAAGTTTATACCCTTTGGGCAGCAATTCCTTGGCAGTGGTCTTGGCAATGATTTCTTGGAACTGACAGCCAAATTATAGGCAACAAAACCAAAAAGAGACAAGTGAGATTACAGCAAACTGAAAAGTTCCTGAACAGCAAAGGAAATAATCAACAGCACGAAAAGACGATCTATAAAATGGGGGGAAATATTTGCAAACCATCTATCTGATTTGGGGTTAATATAAAAAATATGTAACTGAATAGCAAAAAAGCTAAGTAACCTGATTAAAAAATAGGCAAAGGGCTCGAGCAGACATTTCTCCCAAGAAGACCTAGAAATCGCTACCAGATATACGAAAAGGTGCCCAGGAACACTCATCATAAGGCAAACGCAGATCAAAACTGCGATGAAGTATCACCTCACACCTGTCAGGATGCTGCTGCTGCTGCTGCTGCTAAGTCGCTTCAGTCGTGTCCGACTCTTAGCGACCCCATGGATTGCAGCCCACCAGGCTTCTCTGTCCATGGGGTTTTCCAGGCAAGAGTACTGGAGTGGGGTGCCATTACCTTCACCTGTCAAGATGGCTGTTATCCAAAAAAGAAAAGATAACAAGTGTTGGCTAAGATGTGGAGAATTTGGAATTCAGTGTTTTTTTTTTTTGAAGACAATCTCATCTACTTCACTGGAGCGTCCCAGGTGGCTCAGTGGTAAAGAATCTGCCTGCCAGTGCAGGAAACACAGGTTCGATCCCTGCGTCAGGAAAATCCCCTGGAGAAGGAAATGGCAACCCACTCCAGTATCCTTGCCTGGGACATCCCATGGACAGAGGAGCCTGGTGCATGGAGGAGTCCATGGGGTTGCAAAGAGTCAGATGCAGCTTAACTACAACAACTCTGCATCCAGGACATAAGAGGCAAGCACGCACCTGGATAGGACAGGTGGCACGTCTCTTCTGATATTTCCCTTGTCTGCTATGCCATCCCTTTGTTCTCACGGACAATCAATCCTAACTACAAGAGTGATAACAAGAACTCAGCATTATTTTTGGTGTGAAGTTTAGACAATAGCTGTAGGTCCAATCTCGATAAAACAGAGGAAGTAGTAACCTTTGGCTTTCTCTGTATCCCATTTTGGGGCTTCCCAAGTGGCTCAGATGGTAAGGAATCTGCCTGCCAAGGCAGGAGATGTGGGTTCGATCCCCGGGTAGGGAAGATCCCCTGGAGGAGGAAATGGCAACCCGCTCCAGGATTCTTGCCTGGGAAAGCACGGGACAGAGGAGCCTGGTGGGCTCCAACACAGGGGTTGCAAAAGAGTTAGGCACAACTTAGCGACTAAACAACAAAGCTACTTCATTAATTGAAGGCTTCTAAATACAACTCACACATTCCTTGGTAACTTTATTTATTCAAGCCAAGATGAGTGAATGCTAGTTATACATCAGAATTTCTGAATATTTTGAAAGATTGTGAGGAAGTTACTTTTCAAATTTAAACTCCAAGTTATGAAATTTTATATAGTACATTTTCTTGCCGTGGCTACTTTTGGTTTTATCTCTGTAGAGTTTGTGGCTATTGGTAATAAGGGACAATTAAAAAATACTTATTTCAAAGTTGAAGTCTTCAGTTACTTAGGTAAGGGCTTTATTTTCTTTCCCTTTGGTGACCGAGGCAATGGTAAGTATGATTCCTGAGCACTGAGTGAAATTAACATCGTTCATCTATCACTGAAATTGCGTGGGGCCGAATCCTAACTAATGGGATGTGGGTGGATGTGGGTAGATATGAGAGTGGTGTTGTCTCCTCTGTAAGATTCTACATGTTTTCTCTCTGATCTCCTCCTGGATGACTGTAGAATGTCTTTGAAGCTTCATGTTATAGATGTTAGAACCATATCACGAAGGACCCTGGTCTCTGGACGACTGCACAGAACACAACTCACATCCCCAACTCCCTCCACGCCCTGGCCCACCAACTACACTGAACCTCGATACAAGCAAGCAATAATTATTACTGTATTAAGCTGCCAAAATATTGGTGTTACCTATCACAGCAGCTAGCATTAACTGCCTTGATTTTGAAACTTATTTTGGGCTTCCCTGGTGGCTCAGGCAGTAAAGAATCTGCCTGCAAGGTAGGAGACGCAAGTTCCATTCCCGGGTGGGGAAGATCCCCTGGACAAAGGAATGGCCCGCTCCAGTATTCTTGCCTGGAGAATCCCCATGGACAGAGGAGCCTGGCGGGCTACAGTCCACGGGGTTGCAAAGAGTCAGACACGATGGAGTGATTAAGCACACACACACACACATATTTACAAGCAGTATATCCGAATTACCTGAAAATTCTTTCCTTCTCCCATTTTGGATTTGTGTGAGTGGTGAAATACCTAATAAGCAAGTAATAGGGGGAACATCTGTTGAGATGTTTAAGCATAAATATCCAACTCTACATAAACTTTCTGAGTCAGCCCTTGACTTTACGCTCCCTACTTCTCCTGGTGACACGGTTGTTCCATTTTCTAAGGCTGAAAATTCAGAATATCTTTGACTTGTCCATCTTTCTCAAAAATCCCTACATGAGATCACTTGTAAAATACCTTCATTTCTGTCAGTGTGTCTAACTCTTCTTTTTCTCCTTAAAAAACTCACTTGTCACTATTCTCCTTCATGGAAACTTCATTGCAGTCAAGATTCGATGTCACGAGTCTACTCAATTCTCCCTGCTTATAATGCGCTTTGCCCATACTTGTGAATGCATAGTCAGATTATGTTGTAAAATTATTAGCAGGCATATTATATATATAATTATATAATAGATAAAATTAGTATTGAAGACAAAACTCTGTTTATTTTGGCTTTTCACCAAAAAAGGATTTAATGTATAGGCATTTTAATCACATTGAAATCCCAGAAAACCATATACATTTAAAATCTCAAATTCAATTACTTCATGTAGATTTTGTAAAACCTTGATTATATGGTTAATCATGCTGGAAAGATAACATTTTGTCATCTCAAGGAGGAATTTTAATTGTGTGACAGAGTTTAGTTTTGTAGAAGCCAAAAGAAATGCTAGAGCCATTAGTGGTATTTTTGAAGATTTATTGCAGATTTCTTTTTTCTAAGTACACACTAAATTGAGTTAATCATAATACATTTCTCCTCTGAGCATAGTCCTTGTTTTACATTTTGTAACAATAAATATGAAACATGGCTAAAGAGAAGTATTTATCAAACTGTGCTACACAGACCACTGTTTTTAGATGTTAATGTTATTCCTACCAGAGAATAAAAGGTCATAGAATTTTGGAAAGAACTAAGAACTCATTGCCTTCCTGAAGTTGCAGAGTTTACATTAGTATGTAAACTTTCTGAAATTTCTGACTAGAAAAAATTCAGTGTTGCTTACTCTACTTATTTCCTGAACACAGAAAACTACTAAGATACTGTTGTGTGTGTGCTAAGTTGCTTCAGTCATGTCTGACTCTTTGCCACCCTAGGGACCATAGCCTGCCAGGCTTCTCTGTCCATGGGATTCTCCAGGCAAGAATACTGAAGTGGGTTGCCATGCCCTCCTCCTGAGGATCTTCCCGACCCAGGGATTGAACCCACGTCTCTTATGTCTCTTGCATTGACAGGCAGGTTCTTTACCACTAATGCCACGTGGGAATCCCAAGATACTATGACAGTAGCCCAAAGAAGAGTCTGTGAAGACCTGAGGTCAGCCAGTACTTGTTTTGCTGCAGGGGAGACTACTGATCAGTCATGAACAGAATGAGGAAGAGAAAGGAATCTTCCATGACCTCCATTTTTTGCCTTCAGTGGATGGGTAGATGTTGGTGCTGTTTACCTGGTAGACACGTGGATTGGCTCTCTCAGTCTCCATTTAAACATCCATCAATTCAGACTTCAGCAAGCTGAAGTCTATGTTGCTCAGATTTCCTTGCAGCCTGCATTCTGTATGTGAATTAGTTTTTCCCAGTTAGATATATTCTCAAGAGATTTGGAAAGCATAAGGTGAGACAGAAGGAAGTCACCTTCCTGTGGCCATAGCAGCTGGCCGACAGGATCTGTAGGCTGCCAACTCTGGCACCAGGTGACTCCAGCTTTAGCCGTCAGGTCACCCTCTTCGTGAATCAGAGATAACAGGACCAGCAGCGTCTCCCTCATCTGTGGACTG
Organism: Oryx dammah; assembly: GCF_014754425.2. Lineage (NCBI taxonomy): Eukaryota > Metazoa > Chordata > Mammalia > Artiodactyla > Bovidae > Oryx > Oryx dammah. The sequence goes on along the minus strand of NW_024070206.1, from coordinate 2,856,196 downwards.
CAGCTCAGGTGGTGTAAAATTGGAATGAAATAAAATAGTTGAAGGTCCCCGGCTACTTCAAAATTGTGTAAGCACCTGTTTCCTGTACTAAGTCCCTTTCTGCCTGACATACTGACAGTGTGTCTGTCTTTCACACTGAACTATGACTGCTATGCTTCCCTGGTGGCTCAGAGGTTAAAGCGTCTGCCTGCAATGCGGGAGACCCGGGTTCGATCCCTGGGTTGGGAAGATCCCCTGGAGAAGGAAATGGCAACCCACTTCAGTATTCTTGCCTGGAGAATCCCATGGAAGGAGGGGCCTGGTAGCCTACAGTCCATGGGGTCCCGAAGAGTCGGACACGACTGAGCGACTTTACTTACTTTACTTTACTTTAAGAGACAAGATACATTTAGTTTTTAAATTTTTAAATTTGTGTTTTTGAGACATCTACATGGAAGCTGAAGCTCTGATGCTTCGACCAAATGATGCAAAGAGCCAACTCATTGGAAAAGGGCTCCCTGATTCTGGGAAAGATAGAAGGCAGGAGGAGAAGGGGATGACAGAGGATGAGATTGTTAGATGGTATCACCGACTCAATGGATATGAGTTTGAGCAAGCTCTGGGAGACAGTGAAGGACAGGGAAGCCTGGCGTGCTGCAGTCCATGGAGCCGGATGGAAATATCTATTTAGCAAAGATGAATATATAGCCCAAAGGAACACTCTGGTAAAAAGACACATATTTTGGTTGTGGTAGATACAAGCTGTACTGAAAGCTGTAGGTTTCTACTAAGATGGAAGGAAAAGGGAAATTATGAGCAGAATCATGAGGAACACAACGTATTTGAGCAGCAAATGCAAGGAAAAAATAGGCAAATAAATAAATAATGTTGGTGTTAGTCTAGGTCTTCTGGAAGGAAGATACCAAGTTAGGATTGTGTGTATGACTTTACCTAGGAGAAGTCTATGAGAAAAAAAAAAAGGGAGCGGGGGCCGGTGGGGGGCGGGATTGAGCCAGGAAAAGCTGAAAGAGGTGTCAAATCACAATCTGAGCTTGACCTTGAGTGAGGGCGGAGGGAAGAAAGGCCGAAGGGGAGGGTCCTTGACCTGAGATGACGTCATTCTTGCTGTGCACGGTGATTGGCTGGGAGCCCTTGTGGGAAGCCTGGTCCTGGAGCAAGTTTGGCAATGAATTTCAGAGAGCAGTTAGCGGAGGTCTGTGGAGGAGCCTGGGGGGCTGCAGTCCATGGGGTCGCTAAGAGTAGGACACGACTGAGCGACTTCACTTTGACTTTTCACTTTCATGCATTGCAGAAGGAAATGGCAACCCACTCCAGTGTTCTTGCCTAGAGAATCCCAGGGATGGGGGAGCCTGGTGGGCTGCTGTCTATGGGGTCGCACAGGGTCGGACACGACTGAAGCGACTTAGCAGCAGCAGCAGCAGTGGTCAGTTAGCTCCCTGAAGCTGGAGGTTTGCTGGCACATTTTCATAGCCGTCACAGTCTGAGAAATGGTCAGTGTGGTAGCAAGAGCCAGGAGAGAGTTATTGGACGGTCAAAGAATAAAGAGAATAAAGAGAATGAAGCAGATAAAATGGGCAGAG
>NW_024070206.1:2799897-2854606 GCF_014754425.2 Oryx dammah | reverse complement strand
AAAGAATAAAGAGAATAAAGAGAATGAAGCAGATAAAATGGGCAGAGCTGGTAAGTGAAATCAGAATTTTTTTTTTTTTTTTTACTGAAGTCAGTGTGACACTTTTTGGAGCATATTTTGTTCACAGTATCTTTACTGATCAAAATGTGACTTAAAAATATAAATACACAGTTCTTATCAGATCAGTAAATTCTCAGTACTCCCAATTACACTTAGAAATGAAGTAGCATACTGCTAAATAGATATATTGTAATAATTTCATATTGTGTGTATGGGTGAACATTTTAATGCATATGCATCAATTTCTTTTATGTTATGATAATAACAATAATAATAACTACAAAGCTTACTTAAGAATGAAATGCTTTAATATGTATTAAACACTTTGACTAGTGCCTTGAACAGAGTAAATACCATATAAACGTTAGTTGTATTTATTTTATATTTTTCTACCCTAAGCCTTTTTTAAAGCTCTGTAGTCTTTCTGAGGATTGTATACCCTATAGAATTCACCAATTTTTCACACTCTGATCATGGGAGTAGTTCTTAAAGATACTTTGAAATCTGATTTCTGATTGTGTAGGCACTGAAAACAGCTTTTTGTGTCTGCGAACACTCTGTGATACTTCGTGTGTCATTAAACTCCTATTTCCAGCACAGCGATGCTTCAGAGTGGCACGATTCAGTCACATCATGCCCAGTAACATGGAGGTCACAGTTCTAAATGTGCTCATTTGCTTATTTGTTAGAGGAGAGCTGGAGTAAAAACTTTGTAGATAAATTTTCCTTTTCAGTGAACTTGATGTGGTCTTTATCCCAATGAGTCATTTGAGAAAACCTAGATTTTGCTTTTTAATGGGTTTTCTTAAATCTGGGGTTTGGGAAAAGAGGATACTTAACATCTTTCTTGCCTTTGTGGGGAGACTGAGAATACCTTGCTTCATTAAGCCACCAATAAATATTCTAAACATCTAGTATGTATTTAGAGTTACAGTTCTCTGTTATAAATAGAGCGTATAGTCTTAGAAAATTTCTTATAAATTTAATCTTTGAATTACATTCTGTTTCTGAAATGTAATTGCTTTTAAATTGAAAAAATGCTTCTGCCATTTCCTGCCCCCAATTTTCTGTCGGTCAGTAATCTGTTTGGATATTATAGTTTGTGTTGTGCTGTGCTTAGTCGCTCAGTCGTGTCTGACTGTTTGGACCCCACGGACTGTGGCTCGTCAGGCTCCTCTGTGCTTGGGATTCTCCAGGCAAGAATACTGGAATGGGTTGCCATGCCTTCCTCCAGGGGATCTTCCCAACCCAGGGATTCAACCAGGTCTCCTGCATTGCAAGTGAATTCTTTACCATCTCAGCCACTAGGGAAGCCCATAAATACTGGAGTGGGGAGCCTGCACCTCCTCCAAGAGATCTTCTTAACCCAGGAATCAAACAGGGGTCTCCTGCATTACAGGCAGGTTCTTTACCAGCTGAGCTACCAGGGAAGCCCCACTTTATACTTTAACTTCTACTTAAAATTATGATAAACAAATTTGCATTAAAACTTGGCATTCCTCCTTTTCTGATTCTACAAACTTAGATTTTCTTATGTAACATGCCTCTGAAGGTATTTGTACTATTTCCCTGCTTTTGATTTCATCTGGTGTTAGAGAGTTGATAGTTTCGTGCCATATCACACATCAGGATTTCAGTTTTTCCAATAACTTGCAAAATAAGAGGCTTCCTTCATAACTCAGTTGGTAAAGAATCTGCCTGGACTCTAGGAGACCCCAGTTTGATTCCTGGGTTGGGAAGATTCCCTGGAGAAGGGATAGGCTACCCACTCCAGTATTTTTGGGCTTCTCTTGTGGCTCAGCTGGTAAAGAATCCACCGTAATGAGGGAGACCTGGGTTTGATCCCTGGGCTGGGAACATCCCCTGGAGAAGGGAAAGGCTACCCACTCCAGTATTCTGGCCTGGAGAATTCCATGGACTGTATAGTTAGTCCATGGTTGCCAAGATTTGTATGTAAAATAAGAGACTGCAAAATAACTAAGTTCTGCTTACCTTAGTTTACCCAATATTATAAAGAAGAGAAGCAAAGAAAGTATCTCACAGTTACTGTGATTTAACAAAAAATGTCTGTAAATGCTCGTGAAATGTTTTATAAAATCAGTGCTTATAAGTGTTGAGTTTTGTCATTTAATGTATCTGAGAGATTTTAGATTCCCTGAGCAGAGAAGGCAATGGCACCCCACTCCAGTACTCTTGCTTGGAAAATCCCATGGACGGAGGAGCCTGGTGAGCCGCAGTCCATGGGGTCGCTAAGAGTTGGACACAACTGAGCGACTTCACTTTGACTTTTCACTTTCATGCATTGGAGAAGGAAATGGCAACCCCCTCCAGTGTTCTTGCCTAGAGAATCTCAGGGATGGTGGAGTCTGATGGGCTGCCATCTATGTGGTCACACAGAGTTGGACACGATTGAAGCGACTTAGCAGCAGCAGCAGATTCCCTGAGATGTTTTATAATATCTGATAAACAGGTCTTAAAAATCCTTTTATGAATTATTTTTTATTTAAGTCGCTTTTGCTTTTGGCCAGAAGTCTTCACTTCATTAAAATTTCAGGAGAAACTTTAAGAAGATATGAACTGCTTCTCCAATTTGAGCTCGGTATGTGTTTAACTGTACCCCTTAGCAGATTCAGGAGGTAGTATCGCTCCTGCACAACTTCAGCTAGAGTTTTTCATGGATGAAAGGGAAAAAAAATCGTGACAGAGCTTGGTTTTTTAGCGAGGTGTGTTGTGTCAGGAAAGACCATTTCCGTGCTCCTGTGTGTGAGGCAACGGGAGGCCGGGCTAAGCTGGTTACTGCCACTCTCCTTTTCAAGCGGGCTGCTGGGTGAAAGTGAAGTCGCTCAGGTGTGTCCGACTCTTTGCGACCCGTAGACTGTAGCCCACCAAGCTCCTCCGTCCATGGGATTCTCCAGCAAGAATACTGGAGTGAGTTGCCATTTCCTTCTCCAGGGAAGGAAATGTTGGGTAGCCAGGAGGAAAATACTAGCCAAATGACCTCAAGTCAGGGGCTTTAACTGTGAGGCTGTATCTTTAACTGAAATGCCTGTTCAGCTGTTACCCTTTTGGTTTGTTTCAACCCCTTCGTAGCGTCTTCCTTTATGTCCTCCTTTTTCTTCTCTATTTATTTTTCCTATTTTCTTTGCTATCCGCGTTTCTAATCCTGCACCTCTGTCTTCTGTATGACCGAACATCAGCCTGCCTTGGGCTCTGTCGGAATCCAGCACTACCTGATGGAGGTGGCACGGTCAGCACCCACTGGTAACTGTCCAGGCCTTTCCACGCCTCAGTTCAGCTCCCTGAGGGGGTATCGGATGCCACAGCGTGTCGCAGGCCACAAGCCGGCACACGCAGGGGCTCATCCGCTGCCAGGCGCCATCTCCAGGCCCATCCGGCTGTGATGAGCGCAGGGCCCAGGTGATACGAGGGGGGCTTCCGCTCACATGAGGGTGGTGGCCTGGACAGCTTCACTTAAAGGGATGGTTGTGGGTGCTGTACTAAACGGCTGGCGCCTGCTTCAGATGTCCTGGCTACAGCCTCTGCTCTGCCCTCTACCGGTAGCTGTTCAAGTTGTCAAAGAGCCAAGGTAAGGGAGTTTTGATCTTTCAGGGTTATAGTTTTAAATGATAAATAGCCTAATTCCGGGAGTTCTCTTTGCAGTAACAATGGTAACCTGAGTGCAAGAAACACAAGGTGAGTCGAATCTCAGCAGATTATTGTCCGTAAGTGAATTTACCTTGTCCTATATGCTGTTTCTCTTTCTTGGGGAATTTGATTTCCTACTATTAAAAATAGAGAATGGATATGTGGACACGGTGGGGAGAGGTGGGGGGTGGGGAGAACTGGGAGGTTAGGATGGACACATGCACAGCACCGTCTGAAAGACAGACAGCTGTGGGAAGCTGCAGTGTGGCAGGAGGAGCTCAGCTCCCAGCTCTGTGATCACCCGGGGGGTGGGGCGGGGCGGGGGGGGAGGCAGACACAAGACAGCAGGGATCTATGTGTATTTATAACTGATTCACGTTGTTGTACAGCAGAGACTAACACAACTCTGCAAACCAATTATATTCCAATAAAATAGTTTCTGCAACATCTGCAAAAAAAAGTAAAAAAAAAAAGTCTGTACCTACAGAGATTACTAATATGCCTGTCACATTTTACACTCTTAGTAATCTACTCTGTACGTATTTAGAAGGGTGAGCCCAAGTGTGGCAGCAGATAATGTGAACTTTTAAAGCACCAACTTATTAAGAGAGAAAATAAGATTTTGAATAGCAGTCTGTCTTAAAATAGCTGTTATATCATAGAAAACTTAATCAAAATGAGAATTTAAAAAAATGATGTGATGTTATAGTAATGTAATATTCACTGTCTTCTTTAACCTCAGAAAGCCATATATTTTTGAACAGCTATTCTAGGTTGCTGCTGCTGAGTCACTTCAGTCGTGTCTGACTCTGTGCGACCCCATAGATAGCAGCCCAGCAGGCTCCCCCGTCCCTGGGATTCTCCAGGCAAGAACACTGGAGTGGGTTGCCATTTCCTTCTCCAATACATGAAAGTGAAAAGTGAGAGTGAAGTCGCTCAGTCGTGTCCGACTCTTGGCGACCCCATGGACTGCAGCCCACCAGGCTCCTCCATCCATGGGATTTTCCAGGCAAGAGTACTGGAGTGGGGTGCCATTGCCTTCTCTGATTCTAGGTTAGTGTCTTCTAAAACTCTTTCCAAATATCTGTTAAACTTTTAGGAGGCTATGTTTTTGGCTTAAAATGTGCATAGCAAGTTTTATAGAAGGAGTGTTTTCTCTGTAGACGCAATTAGAGTATCTTTTGGTGGTATGGTATTTGTTTGGAAAGATAGAAAATATGGCTAATTACTACCTGGAAAGATGAACTAGGGCCCAAGACCTGTGGGTGGCGTAGGATTCTGAGGGAACAGGCTGCAAATCTACTGGAAACATTTCAGATATGGAGTAAACTTTCCTTTAACCCCTAACTAGGCTAACTACCCCCAAACATTTGTAAGATTTTTAACAGACATCTTTCGTTTAATATATGTATAGCTCTGAAACTGACTTGATTACTGAAAAAAAAATTTTTTGTACAGTTGAAGAGAACTTCCAAAGACATAATGTCCCAACATTTTAGTATGGTTTTAAACTATAACACTGGAAACAGAAATGCAACAAACATACAAAAAATCATTTGAAAGATTAATTATTTATTGTCTTTATTTTGGTGAATTTTGAATGACAACATTTATGTTAATATTTTTCAGTGAGTTCTATCTTTAAAGAGAAGGACTAAAATAAAAAAGAAACACAATTAAAAAGTATTTGTTTCCTCAAAAAATAGATAAATTGGTCAGTCTTATCTTTGTTTACTAACTAATGAGCATGTCTGCTTGTAGAAAACTAATGAGACTCAAGTTAATTAGAATTAATTTTAAAAAAATGTGAAAGTGTTAGTCCTCCATCATGTCTGACTCTTTGCAACCCCGTGGACCGTAGCCCACCAGGCTCCTCTGTCCATGGGCTTCTCCAGGCAAGAACACTGGAGTGGGTTGCCATGCCCTCCCCCAGGGGATCTTCCTGACCCAGGGACTGAACCCAGGTCTCCCGCATTGCAGGTGGATTCTTTATCATCCGGGCCACCAAAGGTAACCTAGAATGAACATTTAGCCCAATCTATTAGAAGTTTTTCAGGTTACCAATTATTTTAATAATCTTCATCAGTTGAAGGTTAATAAATAATCATACAGTATGTCCTGGTATTTCACTTAGATGTAGGTAGGCCCAAATGTGTGAGTTTAGGCAAAGATCCATAAAACTTAGAGAAAAAAATAAGTTTCTTGTTGGAAATCAAGGAGAGTGAATATGATCTCATCCATAACAATTGTGTCTCTTTTCTTAAACCATTCATTCATTCACTGTCTATTATTTCTGATAGGCAAGGCATCGTGTTAATAGCTTCAGGAGAAGCTTAAGTAAATAAGTTACAGTCCCTTCTTTCAAGCTGTTCTTATATGAGTGTAAAACAGCTGCCTGAGGATGTTTAGCATTATTCTGTAAAGATATGGTTTAAGGTGAAGTTGTTGGATGCTAGGTGGGTTAATAGAGCCAGGTAGTAGGATTAGAGCTAAGAGGACACTGCATAAATATTAACATAATTATATCTGCGTCTCTATTCCTGCCCTGCGAATAAGTTCATCAGTCCCACTTTTCCTAGATTCCATTTATATGTGTTGATACACGATATTTGTTTTTCTCTTTCTGACTTACTTCACTCTGTATAACAGGATCTAGGTTTATCCACCTCACTAGAATTGACTCAAATGTGTTCCATTTTATGGCCGAGAATTATTCCATTGTTTATGTGTACCACGACTTTGGACACAGCACGGTAATAAGAGGTTGGGACAAATGGAGAGAATACCATGTGTAAAACTGATAGGTAATAGGAAGTTGCTATATAACACAGGGAGTCCCACCCAGTGCTCTGTGCTAACCTAGACGGGTGGGAAGGAGGTTCAGCAGGGAGGAAACACATGTATACTTATGGCTGATTCATGCTGTTGTATGGCAGAAGCCAACACAGTATTGGAGAGATTATCCTTCAATTAAAAATAAATTAAAAAGGATTATAACCATAAGCATATTAATATAATTAAATTTGCAATATGGTGATTGCTTAGATATGAAGAGTATGGGGAGAAAGGAGTCAGGGATAAATCCACGTTTCTGTTTTGTCTAATGAATGATTGAACGTGTTATCATTTTACAGGAGTAAGAGCCAATTTGAGAAAAGAGGAACACTTCAGGTTTGGACATGAGAAGTTTGATGTGGCTATGGGTCATAGTCAAGAGGTAGAGAGGTCCATAAGCTAGTAATTATGTATCCACATGGAGGTGAAGTCTGGAATACAGATTTGAGAGTTGATGGAATGGTGATTTAACTCTCTAGATTATATAAATTGAGAGAACTAGTATTCAGATAATAAAAGCAGGTGATCACATATTCGTTTGGTGGCCAAAATGTTGACTAGGTCAAGGATATGCTGATATGTAAACAAATTGTTGCAACATATTTTGGGGACATTAGGACAATGAAGAAGGTTCCCAGGTCAGTGTACAACAGGCCAATATCATGGTGATTCATGCTCTAAATTTCCTGAGATGCAAAACACAACAATATGCCTAGAATATGTTTCATATTATCCATATTATTTGAATTAGACTTTAAATTTGCACCTCAACTTGAAAACTCAAGAATGACTGCAAATGGCTTTTTTTTTTAACCAACATTTTCATTCAGTTCAGTCGCTCAGTCATGTCCAACCCTTTGCAATCCCATGGACCTCAGCACACCAGGCTTCCCTGTCCATCACCAACTCCCAGAGCTTGCTCAGACTCATGTCCATTGAGTCAGTGATGCCATCCAACCATCTGATTCTCTGTCACCCCCTTCTCCTGCCTTCAATCTTTCCCAGCATCAGGGTCTTTTCCAATGAGTCAGTTCTTCCCATCAGGTGGCCAAAGTATTGGAGTTTCAGCTTCAGCATTGGTCCGTCCAGTGAATATTCAGGACTGATTTCCTTTAGGATGGACTGGTTTGATCTCTTTGCAGTCCAAGGGACTCTCAGGAGTCTTCTCCAACACCACAGTTCAATTCTTCGGTGCTCAGCTTTCTTATAGTCCAACTCTCACATCCATACATGACTACTGGAAAAACCATAGCTTTGACTAGATGGACCTTTGTCGGCAAAGTAATGTCTCTACTTTTCAATATGCTGTCTAAATTGGTCAGAGCTTTTCTTCCAAGGAGCAAGTGTCTTTTAATTTCATGGCTGCAGTCACCATCTGCAGTTATTTTGGAGCCCAAGACAATAAAGTCTATCACTGTTTCCATTGTTTACCCATCTATTGCTGTGAAGTGATGGGACCAGATGCCATGATCTTTGCTTTCTGAATGTTGAGTTCTAAGCCAACTTTTTCACTCTCTTATTTCACTTTCACCAGGAGGCTCTTTAGTTCTTCTTTGCTTTCTGCCGTAAGGGTGGTCTCATCTGCATATCTGAGGTTATGTAGCAATCTTTATTCCAGCGTGTGCTTCATCCAGCCTGGCATTTCCTGTGATGTACTTTGCATATAAGTTAAATAAACATTTTCATTACTATATGCCTGTCACAAGTCCAACATCTCTATTTAAGTCTTACACATGCATTGCATTCCCCACCGTCATGTCTTTAGTTTTTTGTCATTATATACACCATTTGTATCTTGATATGATTATTAGCTAATGCACTGAGAAAAAAGTAAGCAGTTATTTCTGAACAAGTCAGATATAGTCAACTATGTATGGAGTTCTTATACAGAATTTCAATGAGTCTTTTTTTTTAACATTATGTAAGTGTAATAAATGTTGGACATTTGGACTTTAATCAATAGAAAACTTTTGTTTTACTACACTGTTATATGAGGGGAAAATACAGTGTTTTGTTTTTTTTTCACTACTTGCTTTATTCTCCTTTGGTTTCCTAACAGCCCCTCTGGTAGCGAACAAAAGACATCTTAACTTTTTTTTTTTAGATTAGTGCCTCAAATTTAATTGTTCTTTTCAAATGTGGCAAACCCGCAATCTTCTGAAGCAAGCGCACCACTCTATTTATAGATTTTCTGTCTAGTTCAATCACTGGGATCTAGTCTCAATAAGATGATTTTAACAGTAGACCCAAGACTCTCAAACAAGATTAATAACAGATTTTAGATTTCTGGCAATTAAATAATATCCTTTGGCTTCAATTACTTCTCACACTTTTCCAGTAAACAGTGCCATTCAATGTGAATTTTATTGCTCTGGGACATATGACTCTCATTTACCTTTAAAGTTCAGAACTTTAAAAACACATTACTCTGTAACTGGATTTTGTGGTTATTCATGGCTTTTGGGGGACAGGGATGTCTTCATACATAATATTATAATATTAAACAGCTTTGTCTCTTTCAAAATAAAGGGTATATTGAACATTTATATAGTCTTTAATATTTTAACCTCTGTACACTCACTGGATATAAAATCACTCAGGATTTTTTAACAACAGCCACAAAAATCATGCATGGATATCCTAAGTCTTTCTCCTTCATCAGCCATAAAAATTTTTATTTATATATAAATGGAATAACTGCATTTTCTATGAAAAACAAACTTGGTCACAGTCCATCTGATTGCTTCTCAGGAATCTAAGTAGTCTGGTACCTTTGCAATCCTGGTTTGATGAATTATCGTCCATGTGACAACCTTTGCCTGTATTTGGGATCTAATAATCACTGGTACTGAATCAGGCAACTAAAACCAACAAGGTAACACTTTATTTAAAAATTATCATTGGTAGTTTCCATCAGGACTATAAGGTTTGGCACAGTTTCACAGATGTTAATTTAATATCATGGAAGGCGGAAGCTGAAGCTCCAATACCTTGGCCACCTAACGTGAAGAGCTGACTCATTGGAAAAGACTGATGCTGGGAAAGATTGAAGGCAAAAGGAAAAGGGGGTGACAGAGGATGAGATAGTCAGATTGCATTGCTGATTCAGTGGACATGACTTTAAGCAAACTCGGGGAGATGGTAGTGGACAGAGGAGCCTGGCATGCTAGAATCCATGTGGTCGCAAAGAGTCGGACAGGAGTGAGCAACAACAAAAACTGAGACATGAAACTATTTTAATTAGCCATTGGGGGACCACGTCAGGCTTCATGATTACAGCCGTGTGATGAATTTTAACATTAAAAATTACATCTTTTGGTAAAATTCTATGCATTTATTATATACATACATACATATATATATATATATATATATTTTTTTTTTTTTTTTCCCCTATCAGTCGGAAAGTTAATTAAGTACCTTGTATTGACCCAGTGGACATGAGTTTGAGCAAACTCTGGGAGACAGTGAAAGACAGAAACTGGAACAGAAGACATTTTCTCAGTCTTGGAGGCTAGAAGTCCCAGTCAAGGTTTAGCAGGATTGGTTTTTGTTCCTGAGGCCTGTCTCCTTGACTTGCAGATATTTATCATCTCCCTGAGTCTTCCCACATTTTCTCCTCTGTACATGTCTGTATCCAAATTTCCTCCTCTTGGCAGGATACTAACCATATTGGATTAGGGCCCACTCTGATGACCTCTTTTTAATTTAATTACCTCTTTAAAGGTCCTATTTTCAACTAGTCACATTCAGAGGAAGTAGGGTTAGGACTTCACCTTGGGGATGGGGTACAAATCAGTTTATAAAAGTACCTTCTCTGTACTTGGCACTGGACTATTACCAGTCAAATATTTACTTTTTAATTCAAGGTATGTTTAGTAAGCCAGGGGTTATTCCAGGTGCTGGGGATACAGTAAAGATCAAAACAGAAATAATATTCTAGTGAGTAGTATATAGAGGCTAACTGAATTGATGATACTCAGAATTCACTTTCTTTTTACATGAAATTCCAAAGGCATGCGGATCAGTATGGGAAGATTTTATGAGAATTTGTAAGCAGATCAATCTTGGTTCCAAAAAGGAATAGCCATTGTTGGGCCTGCTGGAACTTTCTAAATTTCTTTTTGTTTCTTAGGAGTACAAACTATAGTGAAGTTAGTTTTGCTGCTGCTGCTGCTAAATCGCTTCAGTCGTATCTGTGTGACCCCATAGACGGCAGCCCACCAGGCTCCCCAGTCCCTGGGATTCTCTAGGCAAGAATACTGGAGTGGGCTGCCATTTCCTTCTCCAATGCATGAAAGTGAAAAGTCAAAGCAAAGTTGCTCAGTCGTGTCCAACTCTTAGCAACCCCATGGACTGCAGCCTACCGGGCTCCTCTGTCCATGGGATTTTCCAGGCAAGAGTACTGGAGTGGGGTGCCATTTCCTTCTCCGAAGTTAGTTTTAAGCCAATGTAAAGTAACTTTGAAGATTGAGAGATATTACCTTGATTTGACTGTTGTATAACTGTAAAACCTGAGGCATTTGACAGAACTTAAGAATCTAAAGTGCAGTTTTGTTAAAATTACATTTCCCTAAAATATGTATTTTGTTACTGGTGACAGATTTGAAATATCTCCTCAAATCTATTGCTATTATCACAGAACAAACATTTCTGGCTTGTTGGGTTTTGCTTTGTTATGTGTATAAACCCTCTATATATTAATATAAAGTACTAATGAAATATGTGAATTTCAAGCAGAAGCTCAGATATTTGTGCATGTGTCTATATTTGTATAATTCCATTTCAGTTTTTTATCATGAGCTCTCATCTCTTGTCATTGTTGATAAAATTGAGAAGTTGTGTATAAATGAAAACATCCAAAGATTCACCAGTTACTGTCATTGAAGAATTGATTCCTATTCAATGGTTACCTTTCCTTCTCAAGGTTCTCTACTTTCTCATCTATCTAGCCTTGGCCCCAAATTCCCTTATGTACTTGTGCATTTGCCACACTCTGTTATTAGGGAAGAAACAGCCCTTTTTTAAGCTCATTTGGCCAAGACCTATCCTGACACTGGATGCTGGTATCCTGGTTCTATCTGTTTCTGAGCAGGAAGGATGTTTGAAGCTCAGGCCAGCGGTGACTCAACAAGCTACATGCATCCGTCAGCCCTCCCGGGCAGCCCTCTGACCCTGCATACTTGGTGGGCAGATCAGGCCAACATCTTGATGTTGGGTAACCTTCTGATAGTCATTTGCAGCTCATCGCTTCACCTCACTGGGACTCCCCCAGTTTTTGGATTCTTTCTCGTTCTAGGAATTGCATTTCTCTCTTTGTCACTGGTTTTCTGTTCATAGAGCTTGGGAGTGGCAGGGGATGTTTGGGTGAAGGGAAGCCTTTGGCCTTTTGGGAAGATCTGGAAAGACTGTACGGCTCCCACTTGTTTGAAGTTCTTTAGAAAATGGAATATTGACCCTTTCTGTACCCAGCAAGTTCCAGAAACACAGGAAATATTCCGTGCAGTTTTATATTCTTGAGCGTTTCTTTTGTTACTGAATTTGCTTTACAGAGGCATCATTTGACATCTTAAAAATGTGTCAGAGTTTCTGGATTTGTGTCAAAGCTGGAACACCTGTTCTATCAGTAGAAGCATGATGTGCTGTTGATCAGAGCAAAAGGCTTCAGAAGTTGGAGGTTATGGATATGCAGTATAATTTAAATGAGTAAGTCAATCTACTGATCTGTGAACCTGTAATTCTTCAGGTGTTTATTGACAGAAGATGATTGGAATGAGGATTAAAAATGATGGATTGTGAAATCATTGAAAAAGCATTTCCATTAAATTTGCAAGATTTGTTTGTTACCAAATAGCTTCTAAGGACAAGTTTAACTGGTCAGAGTTTGCTTTTATTTATTTTGGTCAGTGTACCAAGCCTTTCTGTTGTGGGAAAAATGACATGGTTTATTCTCCAGATACTAGTCTTAAGTCAATAAAATTATAAGCCTAATGATATTTATCCTAAGAATCTCATAGATCTTCATTGCACAAAAGAATTCATAGTCCCATGGTGTTATGAGGAGGGCAAAAATAATTAAACTGAAAAAGCATAGTCTAATTAAAAATAAATCTACTTTATAACTACCACAGAGGTAGTTAAGAATGTTGCTTGCTTAACTATCTGATGAAAGCACTGGTTTATAAGAGAAATGAAAATACGTAGCTGAAAAAACTCAACCATTCTTTTTCTGCCTTTTGATCTTATGCTGTGGACTAAAATATAAATGACTCTACCCTCAAAGTGCACTATAAATATAAATGCATTAGCCAATTAAAATGTTCGTAAACTGTGCTGGAATTATTACTTAATATTATGCCATAGTTAAAAGCACATACTTATTTTTTATCATCACTTTTTAGAAAGCATCTAGTTATGGTATTAGGGCTTAAATCACCAGTATTATTTGTTCCCTAATAAATTACCGGGCCAACTCATATATCTCTTTGGATTTCATTAGTTGAGATCCTTTTAAGAGTCTCCCCTAGTAATTCTCTTTTTGATGTTGTTAATAAGCTTGTTTTGAGCAGTGCATCCTAACTATACCTTGACAAAAATGACTTTGGGAATTTTACTCTTCTTGGCTTCATCCTTGGAAATTCTTTAACTTTGGAGAAGGCAGTTTATCAGAGCCTTTCTTCATCTGCAAATGGAGAAGGCTAGTCCCAGGTTCAGGAAGATCCCCTGGAGAAGGAAATGGCAACTCACTGCAGTATTCTTGCCTGGGAAATCCCATGGCCAGAGGATCCTGGTGGGCTACAGTCCATGGGGTCTCAAGAGTCAGACAAGACTGAGTGACTCAACAACAAAAAAACTATAATGTAGGTGTGTGGAGATGCACCCTGCAGGTCTGCAAGCCCTGGCACTTGCCCCACCCCAGTACTGAAGAAAGAGCCTGGAGTCAGTGACAGGGCCATCAGTGGGCGATCTTTACCTCTGGAGGGCCATGCACTGTGGGTGCAGAAGGCAGGAAGAGAAAGGCAGCAGCAGTCTTTGGTCCCAGGGGAATAAGGAGACTCTCACTCCTATGGTGCCTTGAACTCAGATTGGATCTTCAGTTGCCAGGGAAACCACCGAGGAAGGAGTCCCTCTTTAGCCCTTGGGCTACTACATATCTTAGAGAGAGAGGCAGAGGTCTTCCCTCTGAATAGCTGTATAAGAGGAGCCATTCTGATCTAAAGATTAGAGCAATCTCTAGCTGGGGCCAGGGGCAAGAATGTAGGTATTTACTACTGATCATTGCTGTTGTTTAGTAGCTAAGTTGTGTCTGACTCTTTGCAACCCCATGGACTGCAGCTGAAATGTTGCTGAATGAAAAAAGACAGCCGGGATTCTTGGCCTCCAGAGGAGAAGAATTCAATCCGGGGCCAGAGACGAGGCTTGATCACTCAGAGCTTTTGCTTTTTTAATAAAGTTTTATTAAAGTGTAAAGGAGATAGAGAAAGCTTCTGACATAGGCATCAGAAGGGGGCAGAAAGAGTACCCCCCTGCTAGTCTTCAACTGGATGTTATATAGTCACTAGCAGTCTGTTAATGAAATAAAGGAATGTCTTAAAACTCAGAATGGCACCAGGCCCGTCACCCATAAGATGCATTTTGGGGTAATCTTGGCACCAAATGGTTCATCCTGGGCCATAAAGTGATTAACTTGAATCTTGTAGAAGGATAGATCACCATACAAATAGTTTCGTTTACATAGATTAGGGGGATGATATCTGAGTATAACATACTGGTTTGTCAAGTAGGTTCTGAGCCATTAGGTGGAACCGACTTGAAGACAGAGTTTGGGGTAAATGCATAGCACATTAGCATAGCTTAAGACAAACATTTCCATAAGAAAAATGCATTGGTTATCTCAAGGTTTGAGAATAGTTAACTTCAGGTGAAACCAGAGAAACCTCCTTTTAAATTTTCATAGAGAAGAAAAAAATATCACTTGTTTGTTTCCTCCTGCTGCTTAAGAGAGATAAAAATGTCTGACACTCGCAGGCTATTTCCTCCATTTGGAGACCCCTGGCCTTCCTGCCTGTTACCCTCTCACAGCCCACCAGGCTCCTCTGTCTACAGGATTTTTCAGCAAGAATACTGGAGTGGGTTGCCATTTCCTTCTCCAATATACTGAATAGGCTCTACATTAGCAACAAAGGCCAGTCTTGTGAGTAACACCCAGGTGAAGTAGGGACTGGTAGAGCAGGGGATGTAGAGAGAGCAAGCAAACAGCCATCTTGAATGTCCTGACAATACAACATGACAGCCCATTTTTAATCACAAAGCTCTCTATAAGAGGTTGATTTTCTTAAGGTAAGTTCATTACCTTTAAGGAATGTGGAGTTTCCTCTCACGTATCTTCAGAACATCTGTCTTATAACTAAGACACATCAGAAGGCATTTCTGAAGCAGACCTTCCCTGCCACTTACAAGACCTTTTCTTTTTGTGTGTGTGGTATTTGGTCTTTACTTTTCCATTTGTCCACAAAGGCAAAATGAAGTGGGTAGTTTCTCAATTATATAGTGAATCTCATTAATGTAGGTAGTTAACTTGAATGCTTATGACTCAAAACTTTCAGTTTCAAATCTTTTCTTTTTAATCTTCGGTTCAGTTCAGCTGCTCAGAAGTGTCAGACTCTTTGTGACCCCATGAACCGCAGCACGCCAGGCCTCCCCGTCCATCATCAACTCCTGGAGTTTACCCAAATTCATGTCCATTGAGTCGGTGATGCCATCCAGCCATCTCATCCTTTGTCATCCCCTTCTCCTCCTGCCTTCAATCATTCCCAGCATCAGGGTCTTTTCAAATGAGTCAGCTCTTCGCATCAGGTGGCTAAAGTATTGTAGCTTCAGTTTCAACATCAGTCCTTCCAGTGAACACTCAGGACTGACTTCCTTTAGGAAATGGTTGGATCTCCTTGCAGTCCAAGGGACTCCCAAGAGTCTTTTCCAACACCGCAGTTCAAAAGCATCAATTCTTCAGTGCTCAGCTATCTTTATAGTCCAACTCTCACATCCACACATGACCACTGGAAAAACCATAGCCTTGACTAGATGGACCTTTGTTGACAAAGTAATGTCTCTGTTTTTTAATATGCTGTCTAGGTTGGTCATAACTTTCCTTCCAAAGAGTAAGCGGCTTTTAATTTCACAGCTGCAATCACCATCTGCAGTAATTTTGGAGCCCCCAAAATAAAGCCAGCCACTGTTTCCACTGTTTCCCCATCTATTTGCCATGAAGTGATGGGACCGGATGCCATGATTTTAGTTTTCTGAATGTTGAGCTTTAAGCCAACTTTTTCACTCTCCTCTTTCACTTTCATCAAGAGGCTCTTTAGTTCTTCACTTTCTGCCATAAGGGTGATGTCATCTGCACATCTGAGGTTATTGATATTTCTCCCGGCAATCTTGATTCCAGCTTGTGCTTCCTCCAGCCCAGCGTTTCTCATGATGTACTCTGCATATAAGTTAAGTAAGCAGGGTGACAATATACAGCCTTGACATACTCCTTTTCCTATTTGGAACCAGTCTTATTCCATGTCCTTAGTAACTACTTATGCATCATTATACTTATTAAGTGATGGGTTAATAAAAGAAGATAAACCACATTTCAGCTCTATAAAAATCAGTCTTTTTATTTATAGTCACACTGTAAATAAATCGAGTATATGCTATTTTATCTTTTGCCTGGAAAATTGATTTTTAGAAATGGTAAATTGCTATATTCATTTAGAACTACCAAATGAAATATTTAAATTGGAAAAAATAAAAATAGTAATAGAATAATCTTTAAGACAAGTTAGAAGAAAGTTTCCCAATATACATTAAGCTTTTCATTATTAATTTTATGAAAATATTTGAAATTGTAAGGAAATAGAATTCAGATGTTCAAGTTAAGTTCACAAATTTCTTTTTTAAATAGACTGTATTTTTTTAGAGCATGAATTTCTTTTTTACAAAAATACTGCATTCTTAAAAGTTTGCAGTCATCAAATACCAGCAAAGGGTATTAATTAAGACGTTGTCTCAGGGGATTGCCCTGGTGGTCCAATGGTTAAGAATCCACCTTACTAGGCAGGAGAGCTGGGTTTGATTTCTGATCAGGGAACTAAGATTTCACATGCTATGTGGTGTAGCCAAGAAATTGTTTCACGTGGCAGTGATGCAACAGGTATATAAAGAAATGAATTATGTGAATGTTTCCTTACTTTTGATTGTGTGATATAAGTTTTAGAACTTACAATCAAGGAAATTTTGATCAAGCAAAAATATTATTTGGTGTCTCCAATAGAAAACTGCATGCTTCAGAGCATAGCTCTCTGTGTTACCTGAATCTAATTCTATGGGTGATCCTAATTCTATGGGTGATCTGAACCTTTTGTGGACTTTATGCTATTTTAGAACTCTGTAAGTTGCAGATAAATGATAGCAATACAAATACTTCTCATTTATAAACATGCAAATAAATTCTGTCAGATGGAGTTTTAATATATTTTCTTCCCCTCCTGGAAGAAGATGGTTTTGAGTCCTTTTATAAATTCAAGTTACTCCTGATCTATACATGTGTCTGTTCTTTGAATCCCCCTTTGAACTGGTGTTAACATCTGTCTGAATCAAGGCTATGGTTTCTCCTGTGGTCACGTATGGATGTGAGAGTTGGACTGTGAAGAAGGCTGAGCACCGAAGAATTGATGCTTTTGAACTGTGGTGTTGGAGAAGAGTCTTGAGAGTCCCTTGGACTGCAAGGAGATCCAACCAGTCCATTCTGAAGGAGATCAACCCTGGGATTTCTTTGGAAGGACTGATGCTAAAGCTGAAGCTCCAGTACTTTGGCCACCTCATGCGAAGAGTTGACTCATTGGAAAAGACTTTGATGCTGGGAGGGATTGGGGGCAGGAGAAGAAGGGGACGACAGAGGATGAGATGGCTGGATGGCATCATGGACTCGATGGACGTGAATCTGAGTGAACTCCGGAGTTGGTGATGGACAGGGAGGCCTGGCGTGCTGCGATTCCTGGGGTCACAAAGAGTCGGACACGACTGAGCAACTGAACTGAACTGAACTGAATCCCTCATTAATAATGAGTTAGGAAAGTCTTTAATAAATGTTTAATATTTGTGTGAAAGTCATGATTTTACCTTCATAGGAAAAATTTCCCCTTGATGCAGAATACAAAAGTAATCAGTGCAATTCATATTATTTAACAAACACATAGTATCATTACCTCACGCTCCTCTTGGGAACATGTTTTGTAGTGGATTAAAAGAAAAATTAGATTAAACTCTTATTCAATGTCCTTGGTGATTTTATGTCCTTTCATGGTCACTTTGGTGGCTATGAATAGTGAGCTCCCAGTTACAAAATATTTTTTAATGACAGCTTTGGCTATTGGAAAGTACTTTCTTATATCAAGTCAAAATCTTCATACAACTTCTAACTGTTGGTTCAAGTTATATTTCTTTATCATACAGAATGAATATAATCCCACTGCCCTAAAATTGTCCTTCAAATATAGAAAATAGTTATAGTCACTGTTACCCTTTTTTTCCCTTTGCAGGAAGAATTTCCTGAGGTCTTTAGCCTTCCTGAGATATATTCTGAGATGGATTAAAAATCCCTAATTATCTTAGACACTCTGATATGATACTACTTCCCAATAGGCCCTATCATTCTATGAATACACATTAAAATTTCATTAGCAATTTTGACAATAACATTGCTCTGTTTTTTTCATATAGAGATAAAATTATAATATATGCTTCTGCCCATCTGTATTTTCTGTACACAACCTTTAAACATTTTTTTTTTTGAGGTCTTATATTTACTACTATTCAAGTTGACCATATTAAACAGCCCATTGTTTAAATCTCTTAAGAACATTTTAGACCATTCTTCTTTCTTCTTTTTTTAAAATTTAGTCATTCTTCCAACATTTTTTATGTCTATTTGATATCTTACACTGCCCTGAGGGACAAAAAGGTAAGAACATAGCTGATCTCTTTTTTTGAAGTTCGAAGAAAGCAGACATTTAAAAGTGAATTATTAGAAACTAGACTCTTTAATACTCAAACAGAGCAGTGTTGCTGTATGAGCATAGGAATGGCATTATTCTTCCCTTTGGGTAACAAAGATGACTATTGGGTTTTCTTACTATGTTTATGCAGATTCTAATTCTTTGTGTACAGGTTTAAAAATAAATATATTAATATTTTGAGGGACCCACTGTTGTAAATTGTAGGGCTCTTCAAGTTTAGACTTGAATGAAACTGAGAAAGTTGAATAAAATTTTCTGAAAATATCGATATATCAAGAATTATTTAACTAGAACAAGGCAAAGAGTTGCTTGAATAAAATGCAGCTTAATTAGTTATTTATTTGTCTACCTATTTGGATCAACAATGTCAGAATATGCTAATATGAGTTGACATTTAACTACTGAAGTCCTAACTACTTTTGCATCACTTTCCTCTTTGTAGACTGTCATTAACTCAATTCAATTTGAGGTTTACTTGAATAAAATCTTACTTGGAATGAACCCAATTTATTTTTTCCCATTTGGATTAACAAGCTAAAAGTATAGACTCATGATAACACTATGCAGACAATTTTTTATACTCTTAACCTGCAAAAGGTAATTTGAAAAAAAAACTACATGGTACTTTACTGTCCTGTAATGTAATCCAAGTTTATTCATGCTGTTTGGCTCTGAGCACTTTTTTAACCAACTTTCCACTTATTTTCTTGAACCAGAAAGGGCACTTCATGTTATTTCCCCTTATGTCCTTTTATTTATCCCATATTTTGGCATTTGTATGATTTTGCTAAGATTCGCATTTCCCCTGACTCGAATGCCAGTTAAAGCACTCAGAGACTGTTAAATAGTTTCTTAAGTCATGTAATCTTAGTCAGCTCAAGCTGCCATAACAAAGTGCCATAGACTAGGTGGCTTAAACAGTAGAAACTTACTTCATCAGGGCTCTGGGACCGGGAGTTCAGTGTCAGGCTGCTGCCCACGGGTTCTGCTGAGAGCCCCTCCTGGGCCCGCGGACGGCTGCCTTCCTGCTCTGTCCTCCCAGGGAGAGAGAGTGCTTTTCCTCCCCTAAGGTCTCCAGCCACCCCTCCACTCTTGAGACTTCATCTAACCCAGATTACTTCCTGAAAGCCCTGGTGCTAAACACAGTCACATTGGTGGTGAGGGTTTCAGCAGATGAGTTCTCAGCCCACAGCACTCACGGTCTCACAGGCTGAGGGCGTGCACACGTATTGATCACATGGTGCTCAGCTCATTATCTCAACACGTAGCACTTCTGTGTCAGGATTTTAAAGGACTCCTAGTAATTTTCTGTGCAGCAATAAGCAGGTGCTGCTGGTTTACTGGAGCCTAATACAACATAGTGAAAGAGGTGAGTGTGGGATTAAGGAAACGCAGAATCATAGCTCTGCCGCTTGGGAGCCAAGTGCCCTCAGCTGAGGTATAGGGCGAAATGAGGTCATATTAGTTCAGGGCTGTAGACAATACCTGGAACATAGTAAATATTATATAGGTGTGAGTTTTGCTTATCATTAGTGTCACTCATCTACTTCTGTAGGCAAAACCTATTTCACTGTCATTTCTTACATGAGTAAGAACCTCTTTGGTATTCTAGTCTCTCGCTTTTGGAGGCTTTGTAGTTTGTTTATGTTACTTTCAGTATGCGCTGTCCCAGAACTAAAGAGGCAATAGTGTATTTCACAAGACAGCTAAAAATTCAGAATTGTTCAACCGCAAAGCAACAGTAGTTCATGGGCGGAAAAGTTACTAATGTGATTTTTCCTGATTTTATTTAATTTTTGTAAAATTCTCATCACTGAAATGAAATAGAAACTGCTTTTGAACTACTGACTCTGGAGATCAAATTTGATCATTCATTTTGTATACTTAAATTTTTATATTAATAAGAGACCTGTGATATCACATGGGTGGAAATTTTAAGAAAATTCAATCAATTGATTAAAATATTTATTAAATTGTGTAAGTATATGTCTGGATATACTTGTGATAATTCAGTATGAGTGTTGAAGTCTGTTATTTCTTTGGACTCATTAGTACATAAACTCCATGAGAACAGCAATTTGCATTCTCAACTGCTGTATTTTTGCTGCTTGTCACAGAGTCTGGAACATACTATGATTTACAAATAGTTATCGAATAATTGAATGGTCAATAGTCCACAATAACTACTGTGTATGTGCCCAAGCCGATGACATGTTCTAGATGTATAAAGAATAGATCATCTCTGTCCATGGGGTCACAGCTCAGCGGGAAAGAAAAATGTGACAAGTAAACAGGAACTTAATTCTTGTCACTTAACTTGTGACGTAACAGAAGATGAGCTAGGTGCAGCAAGATCAGGACAGAAGGCATCTACTAAAACGTGATACAGAAAGTTGGGAAGCAGTTCAGAAGAAGAGGTGATGGTCTGGTAGAGCTGGGAAGATATGTTGAAAGATACGTGAAATATTACCAGTGTTCAAGGGTATGGGGATGAATGGAGAATAATTCAATGTAACAAAGAAGAAACAAGAAACCTTAGAAATGGAAAGCTAGTAGGCTCTGAGGAGCTTCATTTACTGAAGAGCTTGAACTTGATCTCACCAGTAAGACGCTGACAGATTTAAACAGCATGTTTTTAGAAAGGTCGCTCTTGCCATAGGGTAGACAACAGCTTGGAATATATGAGTTCCAGAACTGTGTAACTCTTCAGAAGTGTAATGGAATATTCTAATCCTCCAACTGCATAGATTTCAAATAGGGCAGTCAAAGGCAGGGTGGAAGGGAGGGGTGTTTTGCTATTGCAGAAGGATTTATGTGCTGGAATTGAACAAGGCCACTGAAACATAAGGAAAACTGTTCAATGTTTCTAAAATTTCTAATTTAGGGAATGGAATGTATGGAGGTGTCAACAACTACAAATATAAGCTAGGTCCAAGAGGGCAAATTTAGTGTGGAAGTCAATTGGTTAACATGGTTGGTTTTGCTGAGTTGAAGTCCTGGTGGAAACTTCTGGATATAAGACAGGGTCAGAAGGGAGAAAAAACTTGAATATTCAAAAAATCTAGGTCACTGGTGAAGGCACATGTCTAGATAAGAAAGTCCGTGGAAAGTGGGAAGGGCTTAGAGGCAAAGATGAAGCCCTGTGGAAAACCAACTGTTGTTCTCCATGTGGTGAGTGAGTAGGAGACCCATAGAGAGGGTAAGGAGGAAGGGAAGGGCCCAGGAACAGATGGCAGGGTGAGACGCAGACCAAAGGTCAAAGGCGTTGGGGAAATCAAGTGAGACGTGGTTTGCGGGGTCTGCCCCGGCCTGACTGGGAAAGATGGTGTGCAGACAGAAGCCCCACACAGGTTCACCTGTGACTGGAAGACAAGGAGAGGTGGGGCTTTGGTAGTCATCTCTGAACCTTTGGATCCAGCCTTTCTGAAAGATGAGTCCTAATTCTGGATGGGTTAGCAATATAAATGAATGAATTCCCTCTTTTCATTTTAATCTGAACCGAGCATAAGGGTTATTCACTGGGAAGAGGAGAGATTTATAGAGATAAAAGAGAAGGAAAGAAAGGGTCAAGAAAGAGAAATAACAGCAATCCATGTGGAATCTACTTGGAGACCTGGGATGGGTCTAAACTACAGACTCTTGGAAAAAAGGCAACACTCTGGCGGATCAGGATATCTGTCTATTTTGTTAACTCAACAATAGGCACTCAACAAATACTCGTGGAATGAACAAATGTAGGATCTGGTGTGTTGGGGTGCACTGAGTGGGGGCAGTCATTTTTTTGTTAGAAATGGGGTGATGAAAGTTTCAACTTCAGAAATGCTGAACCTGAGATCACTATCTGATATCCCAGTAAAAACACCTCCTGAGTTGATGGGAAACCATGGATGAATCTTAAGTAAGAAATTCTACACGGAGAAGAGAGATGAATCCACATGTAGAAAACCTCCTGGAATAGAAGTTGGGTTGCCAGGTTTACCAAATAAAAATATGGGATACACTGTGGAGTTTGAATTTCAGATAAACAGCAAACAATTTTCAGCAAAAGTATGTCCCATGCCGTATTTGGCAGCCCCAGGGAGAGAAAATATAAAGAGAGAAGAAAGTACAGCTCATCTATCTTTATAAACATATCCTGAGTTCAGAGGAAACTCCTGTATCAACTCTTGAAAGTTCATAACACAGAGGGAAAAAAAAAAATGAAGGTGACCGGAGTATTGAGACAATCATTCTCTTGAAAGGCTATTTTGAAATAAAAGGAGAATAAAGGACAATTGTCCTTGGCCATGTTTAGAGGAAATGGATTTCTTTCGTGGTTTTTAGAAACAACAAAAACGCCTCCACAGCTTTGCTACTTTAGCAGAAGAAATTCTGTTCTAGGGAAGATTTGGGCACAGACTGGTCAATAATTTAATTTTAAGAAGCATTGCCTTTCGCTAAACCCTTTGTGCTTTGTCTTGGTCAGACCCTGCTATCCTGGGCAAACCATAAATCATATATCATGTATAAATAAAACAAGTGATAGAAGACCTTTTGGTTACCTAAAATATTTATGTTGGCTGAATAGTCAATGAAAGAAGGAGTGTAACTGTATGACTGCAGGACCTCCCGTGAGGACCGAACGCGTGCATAGAAGTGAATGTGACTTTCACTTGCCTGGGACAAGCATTTGATTTGTACATTACAATTTGTTTTGTGGATTCCTTGTGATTTATCTATTGCTGAGCAAGTCATAATTTGTGTGTAGAGCGGGGAGTCTTTTTTGCTAATTAGTTTTTTCTCCATTTATCTGAATTGCTTTTTAAATGACTTTAACTGTTTTATGCAACCACACAGACACATACCGTTATGTAATACACGGTCGTGATCGTAATTGACTGTATTTTTGATGTTTGATGTCTGACAATTTTCAATCCCCTCTTCCCTTTTTCCTTTGCCAGACTCTGTGCAGTTTGATTTCAAAAAAAAAAAAAAAAGCCCATGGCCTTCCTTCCCTTGACGCTGGTGGAAATTTCAAACCAGGCTAGTTCCTGGGGCTGCCTCGTCCTAGCTCCACTCAGTAACCACTGCAAAACAGACCACCACCATTTTTTGCTCTCGTTTGCCTTCTGGTAGAACTGGAGCCCCACCTGGGGAATCCTTCTGTTGCTTGTTATGTGAATGATAAACTGTATCACATGTTTGGGAAGCTCCCCTGGAGAAGGAAGTGGCAACCCACTCCAGTATTCTTGCCTGAAGAATCCCATGGACGGAGGAGCCTGGTGGGCTACAGGCCTCAGGGTTGCAGAGTCGGACATGACTAAGCGACTTCACTTTTTTTCACTATTGTGCATGGGTGCCCACGTGTCATTTGTCCAGACATCTGTAAATTTCTGCAGAGGTTGTGATGGGAGATGAAGGGCTGCTCAGCCCCCAGCAGGGGAAGCTAAGTGCCCAAATCAAATCATGATCTTACACGTCTCTTTTCTCAGTGCGGTTGTTTTGTACCTCCTCCCACTCGGCTCCTTCTCGTATCAGCAGTCCCCACGTGAGGTCCTGACCATCTTGACATTAAACACCATGGATAAGTTTTAGCAATTTAAAATTATATATACATAGAATAATACCGTATGCATTCTGCTGATGATACTCAACATTTTGTTCGAGAGCTTGATTGTCTTCCGAATAGTTAGCTGACTTTCATTGCTCTATAGGATCCCAATGACTGTCCCAGAGTTTATTTAGTGTGTCTGTTATGAACAGTGCATCTATCAGCATTATTCTCCACATATTTTGGTGCGCGTTTCTGTAGGATATTTACCCAGGAGTGGGGTCACTGGATCATTAGGTATGTCTACAGCTTGTAATCGCTGGAGGAGGGCATGGCAACCCACTCCGGTACTCTTGCCTGGAGAATCCCATGGACGGAGGAGCCTGGAGGGCTACAGCCCATGTGGTCACAAAGAGTCGGACACGACTGAGCGACTAAGCACAGCACGACTGGTAATAGGTATAGACTCCTATTTGCAGGGCGAGAATAGAGACACAGCCATAGAGAAGAGACATGTGGATACAGGGAGGGGGCCAAGGAGGCTGGGACAAACTGGGAGAACAGCCTTGACAAATACATACCACCACGTGTATAACAAATCAGTTCAGTTCAGTCCGACTCTTTGCGACCCCATGGACCGCAGCACGCCAGGCCTCCCTGTCCATCACCAACTCCCGGATATGTATATAGCCTAATAAATAGCTAGTGGGAAGCCGCTGAATAGCATAGGGAGCTCAGCTTGGTGCTCTGTGTCGACCTAAAGGGGTGGGATTGGGGTGAGGGCTGCTCGAGGGGGAGGCGGGTATATGTACACATACAGCTGATTCACGTGGTTATACAGCTGATTCATGTGGTTGTACAGCAGAAACTAACATACCATTGTAAAGCAATTATGCTCGAATAAAAAGAAAGACAGTAAGAAAAACAAAACAGAACCAAAAAAACCCCCCAAACCCCAAAATACCCCAAATAGTTCTTTAAGACTGTTACACCGATTTATAGCTAGTGTGAGGTGCTTTGTAATTTACTACTTATACTTCTGGCCAGAATCAATATTTTTCATACATTTAAGGCCATTAAGGAATATTTTATATAATTCCAGTATCTTAAATTATTTTAGTGTTGATTCAAAGTTTAGATTTCTTTGTTATACACATAAAAGGTATTAACTGACAGAAAGTCTTTAAAGTGCTATGACAGTTTCTCAGAACCCTTGTAATTATTTACATATAGCATAGTTTTTAATAGAAGAGTTTTGATCTTGCCTTTAGGCTACAAATTGGAGTTGTTCCCAGGAAAGGTTGAGAAGAAACTGATGGTTCAACTAAGCCTCGTATCCATCAGAAAATGAATTTATGTGTTATGTTGGCTCTTTACCCAGACTTTTTTGCTTGTATATATTGAAATTCATTTATATTAGAATTTTTTTTTAAAGCAGGGAGTTTTTCTTCTGCTGTAATGAGAAAAAGCTCAGACACTTCATTTTCACCTCCTACTTGGGAATTTTGTTAGTTATGATCATCACTTATATATAAAGTTTTGAGACAGAATGTACAGCTCTTCAAATTAAATGCCAGTTGCTACATTAGGCTGTTTATTCTTCTTGTGAAGCATTAAATGCCAACCATAAAGTGATGATGTTGGTAATAAGCACAACCTGTATTATCACACAAAGACATAAATTTAATCTAATTTATGACAAAATAAACAAAATGATGATTTAGTGATGATTCAGTGGCTCCATGGATGATTCAATGATCATTCAATTAAATGTGTTAAGAAAATTGGCAAGTGAACTGTGAAGGAAGTATTTAATTTCTCTCTCTTTTTTTTGTTCATACCCTATTTCAAAATCGATTCAAGATGGATTAAGTAGTCAGATGTTTAAAAAAAGAGAAGAGAGAAAAGGCAAAAGTTCTTTGAAAGATGAAATTCATCTTGAGGTAAGATGCTATGGCCTAGATCATTTTCTTTGTCATCTCTTCCATGCGCTTACGTATTTATACGTGTGACTGTTTACTGCATTCAAGATTTTCAGATAAGCAGAAGGAAGAGGGTGTGTGTGTGTGCATTTTATATACATGCATCATACGTATAATATAACATATAAAATGGTGAGTAGACTCATTAAATGATTGTCAGTTCAGGCACTCAGTCACGTCTGACTCTTTGCGACCCAATGGACTGCATCACGCCAGGCCTCCCTGTCCATCACCATCTCCCAGAGCTTGCTCAAACTCATGTCCTAGTCAGTGATGCCATCCAACCATCTCATCCTCTGTCGTCCCCTTCTCCTGCCTTCAACCTTTCCCAGCATCAGGGGCTTTTCCAATGAGTCAGAAATGATTATAGAGGCTGTGAAATCCCAAGATCTGCTGTCTGTAATCTGAAGACCCAGAAAAACCATTGGTGTTATTCAGTTCAAATTCAGTGTCCTGAGAACCAGGGAAATCTCAGTCCAAGGGCAAGAAAAGAAGAGGTGAAATGTTCTAGCTCCTGCAATGAGACAAGAAAAAAGGTTGAATTCCTCCTTCCTTTGACTTTTTTCCAGGCTTTCAACTGATTATATGATACCCACCCACCCAGGGAAGGGAAATCTACCATGGCGAGTGTTCGAATGTTGATCTCATCTATAAACATCCTCACAGATACCTAGAAACAGTGCTTCATCAGGGCATCACGTGGCAGGTCAAGTTCACACAAAATTAACAATCACACTTACCAAATGGAAAATTCATGAAATTAAAAAATCAAAAATATCTGATTGAAATTTTGATATAAACATGGCATAACATTTAGGAGGTTTACAGCTTTAATATATAAATGGTGCAGATACAATTGACTTTCTTATTCAAAATATATTAATAGATGATAATTAGGACATAAGAAAAGAAACATACAAAAGAGGAAACACAAATGCAAAGAAACCTATGAAAACATATTTAACCACCCTAAAAAAATCAATGGAATGTATTTTCAACTGTTATTTTTGATGGCTGTTTTGTTTG
Source organism: Oryx dammah (assembly GCF_014754425.2). Classification (NCBI taxonomy): domain Eukaryota; kingdom Metazoa; phylum Chordata; class Mammalia; order Artiodactyla; family Bovidae; genus Oryx; species Oryx dammah. The sequence continues at coordinate 2,827,466 of NW_024070206.1, read as the reverse complement.
TTAAAATGGCACATTTGAATGAGATGGTTTCAATCAATACTGGTGAGGTTATTGATTGAAACCATCAACCTCCTCATGTTCTTCCTATGGAAATGTAAATTGGTCCAATCATTCTGGAAAGCAATTTGCAAGATTATCAAGACACTTTAAAGTGTCTGTAGACTTTGGTTTCCTCTTTTGTACATTTTGTCTGAGGAAATAGTTTATGATAAATCATAATTTATGTATAAAAGTGTTAATTGCAGTGTCATTTCTAACACCCCTAAACCTGATAAACTGCTAATTGAGAAAATAGCTCAGTACATTACTGTATGTTCATATGATAGCATACTGTGAAGCTACTGGATCTGCCGCAAATAAAATTTGCAAAAGAATGTGATAAACTAACTGGGAAAAAACAGTATAAATTTATGATAACACCTGCTAAGTGTTGACCAAAACCCACTTCCTCCTTTTTTTCTGGTGATAAATAGGTTATATTTGTAGTTGGGTAGGGTCAAGTGGTAGGCCTCCCTGGTGGCTCAGAGTAAAGAATCTGCCTTTAGTGCAGGAGACTTGGGTTCAATCCTTGGGTTGGGAAGATCCCCTGAAGAAGGGAAAGGCTACCCACTCCAGTATTCTTGCCTGGAGAATTCCACGGATAGAGGAGCCTGGCAGGCTGTAGTCCACGGGGTTGCGAAGAGTCAGGTATGACTGACCAACTAACGCACACAGGGTTAGGTGACTAAATTCTAATGGAGTATTTGTAGAAATTTCCTTATCCCAAAAGACATCCCAGGAAAGATCATCTGTGCTTATGCCTCTTCCACTGAGTATGGCCATGGTGACATTCGAATGGACTGGTTAATGACTCAGAAACTTCTCCCCGAATGGACACTCTCCCCATTCCTAAAGCACACACGTGCAGTCACGCAAAACTCAGAGTGAAAAATACACTTTATGTGGTTGTTACAGGTTTATGTTTTGCTTTTGTTTAGATAGCACTGTTTTTTCTAAAACTTACCAAGGATACACATGGGGAGATAACATTAAGAATAATAACATAATTCTCATGGATTCTTTCCATAACTGCACATGAAAAGTAGGATGCTGCCCAGGCACTTTTCTAAGTCTCCTGGAGCTGTCCTCCCCTGTGTTTTGTGCAGGAGCCTTTGCTTCACCTATAGCAGCATCCCCCATGTAGGCCCTTTCTGGAGCTCTGAGACTCCTCCACTGTGCACTGCCATGGCTACCAGACACCCTCTTCTCTCTTGACACATCTCTGAGGTCCAAGAGAGTGAGAAAAACTGAGACGATACTCAAGTAAAATCTGTTTTATTCTTTCAGTGTCAACACTGCAAATGAAAAAAAAAAGTGTTTACTTTTTCGAAGATGTACCTTCTTCAGTGCAGTGAGATATTCCCTTTGTTAAGGAATTAATTTTGCCATATAATTATTTTAATCAAATTAGGCAGCTCAATTAATATAGTGTGGTGATTTCATGGAAACATATCCAAGATTTCATTATTTCTACTTGAAGTTAAAATGATAATTAAAAAACGTCAGTATTAAAAGTCCTTTTAATGAAGTGGGATGAGAAAATTTTATTGTGTTCATTTTATTCTTCAAGTAATTAATATCTACATTTTATTACATTTTATCACATTTGATCTGTATAATCAAATTTGGCAACATTACAATATTAGTTTTATATATTCCTAATGATAATCTGTATAATACATTTAGAATTTTTGATATTTAATATAACCTGATAACCATATTCTTCAGCACAATTATTCATATTGTTCACATTTCATAGAGAACCAAAGTCAAATAGTTTTTTACTTAACCGAGGCTGTGTAATTTTGGTGAAGTCAAGACATGATCTGTATTATCCCGGCTCCCAAGAGGAAGCAGTTGGCATACTTGGAATAGGGTAATTCACAGAGAGGTTAATCGTTAAAGAGGCTTTGTACAAAGACCTGGGCGTGGATAATGCAGGAACTGGCATTGTTACTTCCTGGAGACCTGCAGGGATAAGAGGAGGGAAGAGTTACCGGAGGCTGGAGGGCTAGCTTCCTAAGGGGTCAGCTGCCTTGAGAGAATCACTGACTTTCAGAGAAGGCAACCAGTCCACTCTCACAGGGAAGGGGGTGGGAAATAAGTGCGCAAACCTCATCTCCTCCTTCTGTCTGATCTCCTGCCAAGGTGGTCTTTGACCAAACCCAGCCAAAGCCAAGGGGAGCTTTCACAGGGTTCCTGGAAGTTCGCCCACCGACCCAGGGGGCGCGAGAAGCAGGGCGGGCATCCGAGGCTGGAGCTCAGGCTGCTTCTGACGCGGTTGCTCCTCCTGCCTTCCCAGCAAGGAGGACCTGTCTTGTTCACTCTCAGAGATTAACTGATGACTCAGAAACGCTCTATTTCTGTCCTTTCTCCTGAGCGCGTTACTGCACAGCCGTTGGTAGAAGAGGAGATGGAGGCTAAACTAGTGGTTTCTGAGGATTCTGCTGAATCCAGTGAGTTATAAATAAAACTCAGTAACTAGAGACTGAGAAGAACTCTGTGCGGTATATTTGTTATCTGACAGCTCTGCCTAGGGCCTCCCTGGCTCCCAGCGCGGGAGACCCGGGTTCGATCCCTGGGTTGGGAAGATCCCCTGGAGAAGGGAATGGCAACCCACTCCAGTATTCTTGCCTGGAGAATCCCAGGGACACGGGAGCTGGTGGGCTACAGTCCACGGGACTGCAAACAGTCAGTCAGGACTGAGCGACACACACACACAGTCTATTGTAAGTCAAATACATGTTTCCACTTAGGGTCTACAACTGAAGGAGGAGGACACACACACACACACACACACACACACACACACGCGCGCGCAAGCTCCACAGTGGAGTCAGTCCTGCCGCAGTTGCTGTGGCTGTGCAATGATGGCCCCACCGGCAAACGGCCACCAGGGGGCGCCACGGCAGCTGTACCTTATCCAGACAGGGGCCCTGGCATGACCTTGGCTTTCTTCTCTGCTACCCGGAAGACTTAATTTCTGTTACTTCGCCGATGGGAAAAGTATCTTCTCAATGCAAGCATTATTCTTCAAACCGCAGGTCACAACCAGTAGTGAAATAATAGGTAATCAGCAACAGTTTTTAAAAAAAGGATTAGAATGTGACAGAGCAGAAAAAAATATCACTTCTATTAAATTTACGTATTATTTCATGAGAACTTTGGAGTGTGTGTATGTTTGTTATTGTCTGTATATATGTGCTAGATTCGATGTAAAATCAAATTTTAATATGGAAAATGATGAAAGAAGATTGAAAAACATTCTGAAGTGTATTTTGAGAGTCTGGTTGTCCTTTTTATTCACATGACAGGTTAAGGAATTCATGGACTCACTACAATAAAGACATAACATCAGTAATTTTTGAATGGGTTCTATAAGCTTGATGTTAAGAACAAAAATTATGGTTTTTTTATTATAAACAAAATTTTGTTAAGAACAAAAATCATGTTCACCATGAACCAAACTGAAGTCTTAGATTATGTGCTTTAAAAAACCTGTATCCTAAGCTTTCACGTGGCATGGTAATTTTCTCTCCATCAAAAACTTTGAAAATAGGCAGAGAGGAAAATATAAGAGAATGTGTGAATATTAAGAAGGAAATCAACAACTGATACTGGTACTGTGTTATTCAGTTTACAAGCCATTTTCAGGTCCACTGGATATTTGATTTTCTAAACAAACCTGTAAATAAGTAATGTTATCTGATGTTTATGACAAAGCTAGGATTCAGAGGTTATACCTTGCCCAACTTCTGTATAACATATGTAGAGATCAGAAGTGGCTTAGCTGGACTTCAAATCAAGGTCATGTGACTATTCAATGAATAGTTATTATCTTTAGAAATTGAGATGTATTCTTTCGTTTATTATCTTAAATTGAGTGCCATATGGACCAATTCATTCTTTTTTATGACCTCTTCTCTAAGTCTGTTGTAACTCAGAAAATGATTACTTTGATTTAGACATTTCAATATTAGTTTTTTGTATTGTGTCTCTCAGCAGTTCATGCTGATATTTAGATATATATGGATTGCCAGATGACTGAAGAAATAAGATTTATTTATGATGAGACTTGTAGAATTTCCTTAACATAATGTATTAAAGAGCATGAAAAATATAGATGCACAAACTTGGTCCAAAGAAGATGAGCTCATGTTGGAGGGAAGTGTGGATTCTGATTACACGACCGTGTCACTGAAGATTTCCTTTATTCCAGCCCGTTTAAACCCGTGTCCTAATCCCAGGGTTAAGGAGCTTCGCTGATGAGTGCGTTAAAGCTAAGGTCACTTGAGAGTTTTGCTTTCCTCTCTGTGATATAGGAAATACACAGGTTCTGTGCAGGAGTGTGTAACCCTGTCCTTGATGTGGGCAACTGCTGGAGCCCATTGGGTGCCATCAGGCTTCCCAGGTGGCTCGGTGGCAGAGAATCCGCCTGCAATGTTGGAGATGTGGGTTCGATCCCTGGGTCAGGAAGATCCCCTGGAGAAGGAGATGGCAACCCACTCCAGTGTCCTTGCCTGGAGAATCCCACGGACGGAGGAGCCCGGCCGGCTACAGTCCACGGGGTCGCAACTAGTCTGACACCACTTAGCGGCTGAGCATGCATTGGGTTTACTAGTTTAAGCCAGTTCACGTGGGGTGAAAACAAAGAGAGACTATCAGCTTGTGTTGAAAGGAGTCCACAAGAGCAGGGCGGCTGCTCTCAGCACGAGCCCCTGCCGTGAACCGGGAGACTCGCCGCGGCCGCGGGAGCGCAGGCCGGGAGCGCTGGAAGCCCAGGGTGCAGAGCGCAGCTCCCGGGAGTCAGGCTGCTCAGGACTCGTCCGCGATGCGCTTGCTTATTCAGCAGATACTACAACCGCAACGCAGCGTTAGTGACTACGGATATAACGGATATAAGGATAAGTCAGCCAGACGGGGCTACTGTCTCCTCACCTCCAACCCGAAGCGAATTAGAGTCTCTCCAAGAAAACAGAGAAGTGAGGAAATAATAGCACCCTTAGAGTTGTTTGTGCATAACTGGAGTTGAGTGGACGGAGGAGCCTGGTGGGCTGCAGTCCATGCGGACACGACTGAAGCAACTTGCAGCAGCAGCAGCAGAATAGACTTCCTGTAATCAAGGGTCGGGGCAGAGCTGGAAGAGAGTGCTTTCTTCCTGGTAATATGGTCCTGGTGTGCTCTCCAGATGAGCGTGATCAGGGGGAGTTATCGCAGCTCTACTGCAGTGCTGGCCTCGTTCTGCCCTTTACTATTCTGGTTTCTGGGTAGGTATTTTCTCCCCACTAGTTTTGAATGTAGTCATGGGAAGTAGATGGAGAAACAGTGGAAACAGTGTCAGACTTTATTTTTGGGGGCTCCAAAATCACTGCAGATGGTGACTGCAGCCGTGAAATTAAAAGAAGCTTACTCCTTGGAAGAAAAGGTATGACCTACTTAGATAGCATATTCAAAAGCAGAGATTACTTTGCCGACTAAGGTCCGTCTAGTCAAGGCTATGGTTTTTCCTGTGGTCATGTATGGATGTGAGAGTTGGACTGTGAAGAAGGCTCAGTGCCGAAGAATTGATGCTTTTGAACTGTGGTGTTGGAGAAGACTCTTGAGAGTCCCCTGGACTGCAAGGAGATCCAACCAGTCCATTCTGAAGGAGATCAGCCCTGGGATTTCTTTGGAAGGAATGATGCTAAAGCTGAAGCTCCAGTACTTTGGCCACCTCATGCGAAGAGTTGACTCATTGGAAAAGACTCTGATGCTGGGAGGGATTGGGGGCAGGAGGAGAAGGAGACGACCGAGGATGAGATGGCTGAATGGCATCACTGACTTGATGGACGTGAGTCTGAGTGAACTCCGGGAGTTGGTGATGGACAGGGAGGCCTGGCGTGCTGCGACTCATGGGGTCGCAAAGAGTCGGACACGACTGAGCGACTGAACTGAACTGAAACATAGGAAAGAATATCTTCTTTAAAGTCTTTTGTGTTTCCCGCAGCAAGATGCCTAGGATAGCTTAGTGCAAAGGAGTTTTGCTCAATTAAGTAATGGATGTTGTAAAGTGTGATCTCAATAGTATGTGCCTTTGAAGTGGACTTTAAAATTGTATCTTGATTATTTATATACCTGGTAAAAGAAGATTATTGCAGAGACGAAAAACGAGGCATCTCTTCCCAGGCTAGGATTCCTGGAGGACATGAGACTCGCTGCTTACAACCTTCCGTAAGAAAAGCAATTTTGCCATTGTTGTGATTAAGAGAAACTAGTTTTAAATGAAAAAATTCACAGCATACAGAGGACTCACCTAATCTAAGTTGGAATTTGTTGTGCTTTATAGATGCATCATTGAAGTTCCTGGTCAGTAAGATATTACAAGATCTTTGGAACACTTAAATTCACAGAGATAATGCCTAGAGTATTCTTTAGCACACGCTTCCCTAGTGGCTCAGATGGTAAAGAATCTGCCTGCAGTGCAGGAGACCTGGGTTCCATCCTTGGGTTGAGAAGATCCCCTGGAGAAGGTAATGGCTCCCCACTTCAGTATTCTTGTCTGGATAATTGCATGGACAGAGGAGCCTGGCAGGCTACAGTCCATGGGGTCACAAAGAGTTGGACATGACTGAGCGACTAACACTTTCATTCTTTAGCACAACCTACCTGTTTAACCAGAAAATGAGCTTTCCTTTAAAAACTTGTGGTCTGAAAAGATTTGGACATATTTTGAATGAAGCCATTGGAGTAGGTATTACATTTCAATGAACTATGTCATAATTTAGTTTTATTTACTTTAGTTTTATTTAGACCTTATTATTTTTCCCTTGAGAAAAATCTTGATTCACTCAACAAAATTTATCACAAGGCTTATTCTTTTTTTTTTCCCTGCAATTTCATTTGAGGCAATCATTTTCTTGAAAATTTGGCTATTATTTCTGAGTATATTGTCAATAAAGGCTATTTCATTTGAACTTTAGATTTTTATGTGTTAAAAATTGCCTTAATATTTCTCTTAGTTTAGTCAGTTTAATGATAGCTTACTGGGCTCTGATTTTTAAGCCTAAGGAGTTCAGTTCAATGTGTTCTTGTTAATGTTCTTAACCATTAGTGAATAAATTCACTTATCAAAATTTTATTTGTAAATTAGGTAAAGAGTAATATGATTTAAAAACTGTAGCTACCTTTTATAACCTCTCCAAAAACATATCATTTACTTGCCAGATAATGTTGATTTGAAATTTCTTAGTTACGAACGTACTTTCACATGGATATTATTCTTGGTTCCATTTCAGTGATTTTGATGTATTAACTCACTGAATTCTATTGCACATCTCCTATGCACAAAGAATGTGGGATTTTCTTTTCCATAGTGAAGTTTTATCCTATTACATTTTATCCTCATGAGTGGCAAATGCCATGAGGAAAGCACAAATAAAATACTGATAGGAGTTCAAGGAGCTAATATTCATTTCAGTGAACATTTTAGAAAATAGGAGGCATTTGATGTAGGTCTTATGAAAGTGTCAGATTAAAACTGGCAGAGTTTAGGGGAGGATGGGTCACTCTAGGTGAGAACAGTATTAGACCCGCTCCTGAATCAACTGCTATTTCTCAAAGTATCATCAACATTCCAACCACCTCGTTTGGGATATTAACTGGTTCTCAAGTGTATTTCGGAGAAGGCAATGGCATCCCGCTCCAGTCCTCTTGCCTGGAAGATCCCATGGACGGAGGAGCCTGGTGGGCTGCAGTCCATGGGGTCGCCAAGAGTCGGACACGACTGAGCGACTTCACTTTCACTTTTCACTTTCACGCATTGGAGAAGGAAGTGGCAACCCACTCCAGTGTTCTTGCCTGGAGAATCCCAGGGACGGGGGAGCCTGGTGGGCTGCCATCTGTGGGGTCGCACAGAGTTGGACACGACTGAATTGACTTAGCAGCAGCAGCAGCAGAAAGTGTATTTTTACCTTCACAGTTTCTGTGCTTCTGTTTATTTTTATTTATTTTCTTTATATTTTTTCTATAGTATTCATCATCTGTTGTTGCTGTTATGATTCCCTAACCTGCCTAGAATTCTTGTAATTATTCTTTACTCCAGTGACACCTGTTTGTATCTCCCATATGGCATTTTACTTCCAATATATATTTTTTTATTTGTTGATTTGACTAAGTCTGTTTTTTTTACAAACTCTTAATTCAACTCTAAGCTATAAATATTATGACTTTATCTCTGCACTGTTTGTACAGTATCTAATATGTAGTACACATTTGATAGATTGGATAAATATAATTTTATCTTAAGTTGTTTGCTTAGGAGACTATCATAATTTTAGAATGGTGTCATCTCGTACACAATACTTACTCTAATATGGGGCCAAACAACTTGATATGATGGAAGAAGACATAAAAACTCTCTTGGACACAATTATTTCCTACTATAGTGCTTTAAAATAACCATAAGAATTTATTCCAAAATCTAAAATTAATGCATTAAATATACTATGTACTCAACCTATAATTGATAGGTAACTTATAATTGAGGTAAGATAGCTTCAAAGGAGTCATGTTTTCTTGAGGGGACTATATGTATATAGAAATTCTAGAGCTAGTGATTTAGTCTCCAGAATATATAAATAACTCTTGCAACTCAACAACAATGCAATTAAAAAATGGGCAGAGAAATTTAACAGATATTTCTCCAAATAAATCATGCAAATGGCCAATAAACATGTGAAAATATGCTCAATATCTTTAGTCACGGGGGAAACGAAAATTAAACCTCCAATGATATATCACTTTATTCCTGCTATGATGACTGTAATAATTACTTTCGAAACCCTGGAAAATAAAGAGTATTGGCAAGTGTGTGCAGAAATTGGAAACTTCCTACATGGATGGTGGGAAAATAAAATAGTATACTTGCTGTGGAAAACAGCTTGGCCATATCTCTAAAAGGAAAACAGAATTATCATATGACCCAGATGTTCCAGTCTTAACTTTATACCAAAAAAATTTGTAAAGACATGCCAATCATAAACTAGCCAAAATTCAGAAACAACCCAAGTGCCTACCAACTGATAACTGAATAAATTAAAATGATATACCCATTTGATGGAATGTCATACAACTATAAAAAGGAAGTTCTGATACATGCTACAGTGTGAATGAACTTTGGAAACATTATGCTAAATGAAAGAAGCTAGACCCAAAGGGCCACGTATTGGATAATCCCATTTTAATGAAGTGTCCAGAATAGGAAAATTCATGAATACTGAACACAGATTAGTAATTGCCAGAGAGTGGGGGAAGGAGGAAATGGGACGTGACTGCTTAATGAGCATGTGATCTCTCTTTTGGCACAATGAAAACATTCTTAAATTAGAAAGTGATGATATTTGTATAGCATTTTGAGTGTACTAAATGCCACCAAATCACACACCCTACAGTGGTTGGAATGGTGAGGTTTATTTTACTTCAATAAAGAAAATAAACTTGAAAACCAGTCGAAACACCTTGCCTAGTTACCTTGAAGAGGTAAGTGTGCTAAGATGAAGATTTTCATCACATGGGCTCTTAAAGAAATATACTAGGTTCCAATTCCCATGTTCAAACTCACTCCAAAATGAATCCTAATAATCCTAATGAAAATACTCTTTTGTAATGTTGGCAGAATTTTTTTTAAAATAGTGAAAACTTTTATATTTGGAATTAGCCAGCTGGACTCAGTTTAGATGACCCCAATTTTGTGGGCAACATCCAAAGCACCATAGTCAGGAGCGAGTTGCACATATGCTTTCTTCTCTCCATCGGGCCTGATCAGAGTATTGACCTTAGCCATATCAACTGGCAGAATTTTTATGACTTGCGTGTAACTAATAGATTATGTCAAACGTACAGCCTTGTGAGACAGTGAGAAGACCTGGATAAGCCTTTGAGAATAAAAAGGGATTAATCATTATGTGACAGCTGGTGGAAACTGGACTGTCCTGAGCAAACTGGAATGTGTTGTTGGCCCAAGACTGCGTATTATCCGAACTCTGACATCAGTTCAGTTCAGTTCAGTTCAGTCGCTCAGTCGTGTCCAACTCTTTGCAACCCTGTGAATCACAGCACGCCAGGCCTCCCTGTCCATCACCAACTCCTGGAGTTCACCCAAACTCATGTCCATCGAGGTGGTGATGCCATCCAGCCATCTCATCCTCTGTCGTCCCCTTCTCCTCCTGCCCCCAATCTCTCCCAGCATCAGAGTCTTTTCCAATGAGTCAACTCTTCACATGAGGTGGCCAAAGTCCTGGAGCTTCAGCTTTAGCATCATTCCTTCCAAAGAACAGCCAGGGCTGATCTCCTTTAGAATGGACTGGTTGGATCTTCTTGCAGTCCAAGGGACTCTCAAGACTCTTCTCCAACACCACTGTTCAAAAGCATCAATTCTTTGGTGCTCAGCTTTCTTTACAGTCCAACTCTCACGTCCATACACGACCACTGGAAAAACCATAGCCTTGACTAGACGGAGATTTGTTGGCAAAGTAATGTCTCTGCTTTTGAATATGCTATCTAGGTTGGTCATAACTTTTCTTCCAAGGAGTAAGCGTTCTTTAATTTCATGGCTCTGACATAGATGAGATAAAATTATAGAATAGACTCCAACCCGAATTTCATGCCTTCAATCCTTTTGCTTCATGGTTGTTTTAGTCATTTGTTCATTCATTCAATAAATATCTGTCTAGCCTCTATTTAGTGCTGTGTGTGGTGTGTGGGTGTGATCAGCCGTGTCCGACTCTTTGCGACCGCATGAACTGCAGTCCACCAGGCTCCGCTGTCCACAGAGTTTTCCAGACAAGGACACTGGAGTAGGCTGCCATTTCCTACTCCAGGGATCTTGCCAACACAGGGGCAGAACCCTTTGTCTATTGTGTTTCCTGCTTCAGCAGGTGAATTCCTTACCACTGAACCACCTGGGAAGCCCCAATTAAATGCTAGACAGTCAATGTATTCTTCAGCTGTAAGAAACCTTCAATGCTTCTGGACGTTATATTCCACCCAAAGATTGAAGTGTCCAGCATAAAGTAATTTCGACAATACACAGCTCCCTAACTTCATACACACAGCTCTGCTGGTGGGTGTAGGTGTAGGAGAGCTCTCTACAGTTTCAGCTTGATTGTAACTTTGAAGGGTGCTTGTCAGTCCTGTATTAAGATGCGTGTAGTAGAGTTTCCGGGCTCTGTTTTGCCTTATGTTTGCAATTGTCCTTTAATTGTTTGCCTATCAATGCCTTTCTTCATCTCTGCTCTGAGAGTGTCTACTGTTTGAGGAGTTACTATATTTTTGATTTTTCCTCTTTCATCTTCTCATTTCTGTCTTTCATATTGCTTGTATATTCTGCCTCTTGTTGCATCTTTAAAGTGTGCTTTTGAGTGCTTCTGGGCTAGAGTAGTTCTAAAAGTCTGAGATTTCTGGGCATTTTTCCTCTGTGGATCATATTTTATTTGTATCTGGGGGGAATGATCTAACATACAAGCATTCAAGTATTCAATATGATCCAGGCACTACAGTGCTTTACATATATCATCTCATGACAGTTTTATTAAATCAGATCATCATTTTTCAGATGAAGAACTTGCAGATCTAAGAATTAAATACATTGCAAAAAATTAAGTCCAAACTCAAATCCAAGTCTTGTTTGATGTTAGAGTCGTGCCTCCCACAATGCCTTGCTTTAAATAGTAAGAAATCTAAGAACTCTCATGTTAACTCTATGCTTTCTTGAGTAAAGATTATTAACATTTTTTATAAGATTTTCCTGGGATCAAAATCAGAAAAATAATAAAAGAACATTAATTTAATATAATGTCTTTAAATTTCATTGAAGAATGTCTTGCCTTTTCACTTTTGTTTTTTTATGTTTAGAAATCCATGAATAGGTTTTAACATACTTTCGTATGTTATTTTTTTGTGAGAGCAAGTTAAGTGTTGCACTTTTTGAATGGCCTGTACTCTATTACTTTTCTATGCTGATTTTCACTTGGTACAATTCTAGGTCATTGCCAAAAAGATAAGAATTGCTTTTCTTTCTAAATTTCAATGTTTGATGGAATCTCAAACTTTAAAATTAATATGGTATTTGTTGGGGTAGTGGGATACTAAACTAAGAGGCTAGCCATTTAAAAACCCCATGAGTTACAGCAGACCTGTAGAATTCGAAGATAGTATTGTTTAATCCAAAAAATTTATTGAGCACCTATTATATGCCAAGAGCGGGAGATAGGGAAATTCTAGCACTGGAAATAGGAACATTTCTTGGAAATGTCCTTCTCACTCTGCCACCTCCACAGAAAAGACCATAGACTGGGGAATATTTTGCAATACATACAGTGACCACAGGTTATCTCCCAGAGGACCTAAGGAACTTGAATGAGTTAATAAAAGAAGGGAAACGATGCATTTAAAAAATGGCTAAAAGACATGGAGTAATTCACAGAGGAAGAACTCTCAAAGGTTTATAAGATAATCTCACAAGAAATTGAAGTGCAAATCAAAACTACAAAATACAATTTCACAGCAAAAGTTTTAAAAGTGTATCTGACAAATGTTGGCTAGAAAGGAGAGGAATGGGAATTGCTGGTTGAAATATGAAATGACAAGACGACACAAAATACTTTGGCGAACACTTTTTCAATAGTCTTTCTAGGTGAAAATAAAAGTAGACTTCAGCAAAGAATTCAGCTTTTAGATACATATTCTGATTCGCATGCATAAAAACACACCATAAAGCAGAAATAAAGATCACCCTGAGACACCAACAAGAAAATGGACAAATACATCAGAACATGTTTTTTCATTGAAATAGTACATATCAAGTAATGTAATGTAAATAAATTAGAACTACATGTATCATCGTGAAAAAAAATCTTAGGAACCTAATACTGAATGAAAATGAATTGCAAAAAGATAAATACAGTGGGATATCAATCATGAGGCACAAAACAATTCACTGCAGTTTTTAAGAATGCATATATTCATGGGAATGTCTCAGGAGAAGAGTCCTTGGTAGAGGAGGGACTGGGAGGGCATACACGGGCAGTCTGCAGTCACACTGCAGGGCTTTGCTGCTCGGCCTGGCTGAACAAGAGCGTTCATTTCATTATTCATTGTGCATTGGCATATGTGGAGTCTCACTAATAAAAAATGGGAAAGTGGTGCTCGGATGATCTCTTCTCTGGTAGTATGATTTTGTACCTAGAAAACTCAAGAGACTACAGTAAGGCTATTATAATTACACAGTTTTGTAAAGTTGTCTGGGACCAGATAAACTGTATTCAACTCTAGCAGTTAATTACTAGAAGTGGAAATAGAAAAAAAATTTCCATTCCTAATGGTAACAACACTCGAAATTTAACAGGAAAGAAGAAAACTTAACAGGAAATTTAACAAGAGAAGAAATTTAACAGGAAAAAAATCAGAGCCTTTAGGTAGAAAGCTATTAAATTGAACTGATGGCTATAAAATATTATATAAACACATGTAAGGACATGATGTGCTGTTAACAGGAGGTTTTATTGCCATTAAAATATTAATACTCCAAAACTGATATATTAAATAATGAAATTTCAATTATAACCCCAATTGATTTTTTACTGGAAAATTATATTACATTTTATAATAAGTAACAAATACTTTAAAGTATCCAAAAAAAGTATAAAAAAAAAACTGGTGGTTGACTTCCATTTTAGACATTCAGTTCAGTTCAGTTCAGTTGCTCAGTCAAGTCTGAATCTTTGCAACTCCATGGACTGCAGCATGCCAGGCCTCCCTGTCCATCACCAACTCCTGGAGTTTACCCAGACTCATGTCCATTGAGTGGGTGATGCCATCCAACCATCTCACCCTCTGTCGTCTGCTTCTCCTTCCACCTTTAATCTTCCCCAGCATCAGGGTCTAGACATTAGATCATGTTATAAAATCAGTGTAATTAAGTCTCTCTTGTCTTGGTCTTTAAATAAGCAAACTGATTGCAGGAAAAAACAAGAGTATTTAGAAATTAATTTCAGTGTAGATCAAAATTTGATATATGTAAAATGATTAAATTTATTTATAATAGAATGTTTGAGTCATTAAATGGTGCTGGCATAGCTGGCTATGCTTCTGGAAGAATAAAAGTGCACACCTGGCTTTACTACACATGAAAACAAGTTCTGGATGAATTAAAGTTTTAATTGTTTAAAACATATATTAGAAAATATCTAAAAACACATTAGAAGATATCATCTGTAAGTGAAGGACGTCTTCTTTCTCCAAACTGGGAATCTAGACTCTATTAAACAAAATGACATATATTTAAATCCCCAAAGATTTTTTTCTTAAATCCCGGGTACAGCAAATGAATATGTAACCTAAACCAAGAGAGAAATGGTAGGTTTTGAAAAACAAGATTAACCAAAGCCAACACTCGGAGCTGTTGCAAAATGGGGGGAAACAAACTCTAGTATCAAATTAAAGATGTGCAAAGAATGTAAGAAAACAGTTCACAGAAGGGCAGCTTTGTAAGTCCAGCATATGAATGTAAGGATGCTCAAATTCTCTAGCAGTCAGGGCAGGACTAGTGGATGTTACCATGAGCTGTTTCTTTAAAACCCATTATACTGAGAAAATCTGAAGGAGCTCATGTGGAATGTCTTCTGTTTGGCCTTCCGAATCTTCTCCGTCCTTCTCCAGCACGCTCTGTGCCCCGACAGCCTTGTATGAATTGGTGGATTTTTGACTCCATTGTCTTCTGGCCTCCAGTTGGGTTTGTCCAATGGGAAGCAGTAGCAGCAGACGGTGAGCGATAGAGAGCAAGGCTGGGTGTTTATTTTCCAACTCCCTTCACCGAAGTGAAAGTATTAGTCTCACAGTCGTGTCCGACTCTTTGCAACCCCATGGATTGTAGCCCATCAGGCTCCTCTGTCCATGGAATTCTCTAGGCAAGAATACTGCAGTGGGTTGCCATGCCTTTCTCCAGGCAATCTTCCTGACCCAGGGATCGAAACTGGGTCTCCTGCATTGCTCACCCTTCATCAAAGTCAAGTACTAATCATATGGCCTTTTCTGCTCCCTACTTTTGTTTCATCACTTTTAAAGGCGATAAAACAATCTATCTCTAACAAATTCTGGTTACAGTTTCTGGTGAGTTCCCTTTCCTCCTGCCAACATCTTTGAAAATCTCTCTTTACTATATTCTCCTCAAATGACTAAATTTGAGAGTGACATCTGCTTGCTGTTAAGCCCTTGGCTGATGGCTAGCTATAACACTTGTTGCAAGGACCAAGCTGGGGAAGAGCACTTGCAGTTGCTGAGCAGAAAGGGAAGGAGAGATTGAGAGATTTACAGGCAAGAAAAGCTGAGAGATCACACCAGGAAACCAGCTTCATGAGAAGTGTTGAAGGGACTTCTCTAAACCAAAAGAAAAAGACAAAACACTAGAAATAAGAAAATTATAAAAGAAAATCTCATTGGTAAAGGCAGATACACTGTCAAGTTACTACAGCAATCACTTACAAAGCTAGCAGGAAAGTTAGAGAGAGAGTAGTGTAAGCCTTTCTATCCATAATATGTTGTTAAGGGAGACACAGAATAAACAGATGTAAAAGGTGTAAAACATGACGTCAACAGAGAGTGAAAATGCAAGATGGTAAAATAAGTAGCTAAGAGATCAGCAATATATTGTATATAATTGTTTTTTTGTACACTGTTTTGTTTGCTTAGCCACTTAGTCATGTCCGACTCTTCGTGACCCCTTGGACTATAGCCTGTCAGGCTCCTCTGTCCATGGGATTTCCCAGGCAAGAATACTGGGATTGGGTTGCCATTCTCTTCTCCAGGGGATCCTCCTGACCCAGGGGTTGAACCCAGGTTTCCTGCATTTCAGGCAGATTCTTTACCATCTGAGCCACCAGGGAAGATGCTATATATAAACCTCATGGTACCCATAGATCAAACATCTATGACAGATTCATACACAATTGAAAAAGGAATTCAAACATAACACTGAAGAGCCATCAAGTCACAAAGGAAGAGAGTGAAACGAGAACAAGGAGTGAAGGAACTACAAAAGCAACCTTCAAACAGTGAGCAAAATGGCAGTAAACACTGTCAATATCTGCTTTAAAGGTGGATGGACTAAATGTCCCAATCAAAAGACAGATTGGCCAGTCTTTGTATGAACTGGACTTACTGTAGTGATCATTTTGAAGTGTACAGAGATATCAAATCAGTATATTGTGTATCACGAACTAACATAGGGGTTGTAGGTCAACCTCATGCTTGGCCAAAAAGTTTGCTTGGCTTTTTCCATAACACCGTATGGAAAAACCCAGATGAACTTTTTGGACAATGCAATACTTTAAAACCAAACTCATGAAAAGAGACCATATTTGTGGTTACCAGAGGCTGTTTGTTGACAGATAAATCTTGAATTAAGTAGCACCCAGGACAGCCTCAGGGGTGAATAATAAGACGTATACTTCTTTCATGGTACTTTTGAAATTTAGTTTGAGAAGTCCTATGTTAATTTTATGTTTCTCCATATGCCCAGTCTTCTTACTAATCACCCTGCTTAATTGCATGCCAAGTCACCTCAGTCGTGTCTAACTCTTTGTGACCCCATGCACTGCAGCCCGCCAGGCTCCTCTGTCCAGGGATTCTCCAGGCAAGAATACGGGGGTGGATTGCGGTACTAGCTTTCATTTAGACGAAATTATCTAACAATGATGGGGATCCTGGGGATGTTCTGCTTCAGGTCAGAATTCTCTGGGAAGTGAGCTTCTGCAGCCTGGGGGAAGGTCTTTTAATTCCACTGCACTCCACTACCTGGAACAGGCAGTGCAGATTCCACGTATTTTAGAGAAGTCAGACTTAAATCCTCTCTACTGAAGCTTCCCTGGTGGCTCAGATGGTAAAGACCCTGCTTGCAATTCGGGAGATTTGGGTGGAGGAGGGTGTGGCAACCCACTCCAGTATTCTTGCCTGGAGAATCTCATGGACAGAGGAGCCTGGCGGGCTACAGTCCACGGGGGTCACAAAGAGTTGGACATGACTGAGCAACTAAGCACACTATTGAGGCTAATTGATCAATAATTATTAAATCACCAAATTTAATAACTGTTTAATCTAAAAAAAGTTCCTCTCTTAAAAGTTTCCTGATATTTCAGTCCAATAACTGGTAATTCAGTCTGAGTAAATGATCTGAATATACAGAGAGTAATTTATAAGAAAGAATAATTTCCACTTTCTTTATTTCTGTACTTGTTCTACATAAAACACCCATTGTCACCTTATGTATTTCGTAAAATTTGTGTTTTTTTAAATATGAATCTTCCTTCTTTTCTTTTTCCACTTTTGTTCTTTTCATTTTTTCTTTTCTTCTGTAAAAGAACACGTAGAAGGTAGGTATTTTCTCTTGATTTGGATTTAACAATAGAAAAGTTTTCCACAGGGATAAAATGAATGACAGAAAACACTGCCGATACCTCTGAGGCATTGCTGGGTGATGTTAGCCATAACATTTTATTTTCTGGCTTGCCATGGGTTGGAAAATCACTTTCAGACCACTAACACTAAAGATGTGAAGATGGTTATGGAAATTGCAACTGTATATTATACATTCCTTCACAGTCCATTGAATTTCTGGTTTTTATGCTCTGAGACATTTTCTCTGTATATTCTCAGATTGGAGGGCAAAGGAATTATAGGGTTTTATCTTCTGATAATGCTAAGCTATAATACTGACCCTTATCTGCTGTCTTGAAACTCAAAGTAGACTTCCATAGTCAAAGCTATGGTTTTTTCCAGGAGTCATGCATGAATATGAGAGTTGGACCATAAAGAAGGCTGAGCACTGAAGAATGGATGCTTTTGAACTGTGGTATTGGAGAAGATTCTTGAGAATTCCTTGGACTGCAAGAAGATCAAACCAATCAGTCCTAAAGGAAATCAAGCCTGAATATTCATTGGAAGGACTGATGCTGAAGCTGAGGCTCCAATAGTTTGGCCACCTGATGTGAAAAGCCAACTCACTGGAAAAGACCCTGATACTGGGAAAGATTAAGGGCAGGAGGAGAAGGGATTGGCAGCGGATGAGATGGTTGAATGGCATCACCAACTCAATGGACATGAGTTTGAGCAAGCTCCAGGTGAAGGAAGGGAGGGCCTGATGTGCTGCAGTCCATTGGGTCACAAAAAGTCAGACACAACAGTGACTCGACAACATCTGCTATCTTGAAACTCAAGTAGGCTTCCTAAAATGCCTATCTTTGATATATTCTGTGTCTTTTTGATATAAATCAAGTGTGTTCCATTTTGATAGGTAGACAAAATAATCTCTTTAAATAGTAGGATAGAGGTACCAGCTACAATATAGAACTGTTTTATTGGCTTATACACTTTATATCAGTGTAATTCTATTATGGAAACATATAGCAAAATGGCTGTCTGAGGAGGTGTTACAAATAGCTGTGAAAAGAAGAGAAGTGAAAAGCAAAGAAGAAAAGGAAAGATATACCCATCTGAATGCAGATTTCCAAAGAATAGCAAGAAGAGATAAGAAAGCCTTCCTCAGCAATCAATGCAAAGAAATAGAGGAAAACAACAGAATGGAAAAGACTAGAGGTCTCTTCAAGAAAATTAGAGATACCAAGGGAACATTTCATGCAAAGATGGGCTCGATAAAGGACAGAAATGGTATGGACCTAACAGAAGCAGAAGATATTAAGAAGAGGTGGCAAGAATACACAGAAGAACTGTACAAAAAAGATCTTCACAACCCAGATAGTCACGATGGTGTGATCACTCACCTAGAGCCAGACATCCTGGAATGTGAAGTCAAGTGGGCCTTAGAAAGCATCACTATGAACAAAGCTAGTGGAGGTGATGGAATTCCAATTGAGCTATTTCAAATCCTGAAAGATGATGCTGTGAAAGTGCTGCACTCAATATGCCAGCAAATTTGGAAAAGTCAGCAGTGGCCACAGGACTGGAAAAGGTCAGTTTTCATTCCAATCCCAAAGAAAAGCAATGCCAAAGAATGCTCAAACTACTGCACAGTTGTACTCATCTCACACACTAGCAAAGTAATGCTCAAAATTCTCCATGCCAGGCTTCAGCAATATGTGAACCGTGAACTTCCAGATGTTCAGGCTGGCTGTAGGAAAGGCAGAGGAACCAGAGATCAAATTGACAACATCCTCTGGATCATCGAAAAAGCAAGAGCGTTCCAGAAAAACATATATTTCTGCTTTATTGACTATGCCAAAGCCTTTGACTGGGTGGATCACAATAAACTGTGGAAAATTCTGAAAGAGATGGGAATACCAGACCACCTGACCTGCCTCTTGAGAAACCTATATGCAGGTCAGGAAGCAACAGTTAGAACTGGACATGGAACAACAGACTGGTTCCAAATAGGAAAAGGAGTATGTCAAGGCTGTATATTGTCACCCTGCTTATTTAACTTCTAT
Source organism: Oryx dammah (assembly GCF_014754425.2). Lineage (NCBI taxonomy): Eukaryota > Metazoa > Chordata > Mammalia > Artiodactyla > Bovidae > Oryx > Oryx dammah. The sequence goes on along the minus strand of NW_024070206.1, from coordinate 2,807,955 downwards.
GCAGAGTACATCATGAGAAATGCTGGACTGGAAGAAACACAAGCTGGAATCAAGATTGCCGGGAGAAATATCAATCACCTCAGATATGCAGATGACACCACCCTTATGGCAGAAAGTGAAGAGGAACTAAAAAGCCTTTTAATGAAAGTGAAAGAGGAGAGTGAAAAAATTGGCTTAAAGCTCAACATTCAGAAAACGAAGATCATGGCATCTGGTCCCATCATTTCATGGGAAATAGATGGGGAAACAGTGGAAACAGTGTCAGACTTTATTTTTTTGGGCTCCAAAATTACTGCAGATGGTGATTGCAGCCATGAAATTAAAAGATGCTTACTCCTTGGAAGGAAAGTTATGACCAACCTAAAAAACAGAGATATTACTTTGCCAACAAAGGTCTGCCTAGTCAAGGCTATGGTTTTTCCAGTGGTCATGTATGGATGTGAGAGTTGGACTGTGAAGAAAGCTGAGTGCCGAAGAATTGATGCTTTTGAACTGTGGTGTTGGAGAAGACTCTTGAGAGTCCCTTGGACTGCAAGGAGATCCAACCAGTCCATCCTAAAGGAGACCAGTCCTGGGTGTTCATTGAAAGGACTGATACTGAGGCTGAGACTCCAATACTTTGGCCACCTGATGTGAAGAGCTGACTCATTGGAAAAGACTCTGATACTGGGAGGGATTGGGGCAGGAGGAGAAGGGGACGACAGAGGATGAGATGGCTGGATGGCATCACCGACTCGATGGACATGAGTTTGGGTGAACTCCAGGAGTTGGTGATGGACAGGGAGGCCTGGTGTGCTGCGATTCATGGGATTGCAAAGAGTCAGACATGACTGAGCGACTGAACTGAACTGAACTGTTACTACAAACTCTGAAAGGAAATTAGTTTCAAAGAAATTAAAATTAGTATAAAGTTAATAAGTACAGATAATAAGCCCAGCATCATTTCCTGTTCCAAAAATTTTATTTATTGTTTATTATCAGTGTAGTTCTACTTAAGAATTGGGAAAAAAAGAAAAAAAGCTAGCACTGATTTGGTGGGAGGAGAAGGGGATGACAGAAGATGAGATGGTTGGATGATATACTGACTCGATGGGCAAGAGTTTGAGCAAGCTCCGGGAGTTGGTGATGGACAGGGAAGCCTGGTGTGTGGCAGTCCATGGGGTCACGAAGAGTCAGACATGACTGAGTGACTATAGTGACTGACTGACTGACTGACTTTCCCAGACAGATGCATTTTCAGAGTACAGATATGACACTCCTATAGTTGGAAGATTCTCACTGGGAATGCATCTAAAGTCATGTCTACAGAACACCAGATGCATGGGATTCAGAAAATGATTGGCCTTTCCCAGAAGCTAACAGACCAGATAAAAGGACTAATGTGTCCTGCTTCTCCAAGAATAAAAGATGCGTTATTCAAAGACAGATCAATTCATAATCTTTCACTTCCTATTCCTTAACTGCAAGTTCAGTTAACACCTACAATTTTTTTCTTTTTTTTTTTTTTTTACTTTACAATATTGTATTGGTTTTGCCATACATCAACACGAATCCGCCACAGGTATACACATGTTCCCCATCCTGAACCGCCCCCCCCACTTCCCTCCCCGTACCATCCCTCTGGGTCATCCCAGTGCACCAGCCCCAAGCATCCTGTGTCCTGCATCGAACCTGGACTGGCGATTCATTTCTTATATATTGTACATGTTTCAATGCCATTCTCCCAAATCATCCCACCCTCTCCCTCTCCCACAGAGTCCAAAAGACTGTTCTATACATCTGTGTCTCTTTTGTTCTCTTGCATACAGGGTTATCGTTATCTCTTGCATACTTTCTAAATTCCATATATTTGCTTTAGTATACTGTATTGGTGTTTTTCTTTCTGGCTTACTTCACTCTGTATAATAGGCTCCAGTTTCATCCACCTCATTAGAACTGATTCAAATGTATTCTCTTTAATGGCTGAGACCTACAATTTTAAGTTAATCAAAACTTTAATTTTTCTAACTGTACATAATTAGGCAACATCTCTGACTTTGGCTCTCTAAGACAACTAGAGAATTCTCCAAAAATGTATTATTACTTAAATAATATTATAAACAATAATTATGTGATTATTGTGTGCAATGTATGAAAATTATGTGGTATTAAGAACTAGCATATGATCTTTGCTAACCATCTTGAATGCAGTGAAGTGTGTTAAGACATCTTGGACAAGCACATTAGCGAGTGTCCTGCTTTACCAGAGATACGCTTTCTCTTACAAGCATGAGACTGCTCAGTCTAACCTACCTATTAGTAGGAATGCTCTGCTCATCTCAGCACTGTGTTCCACTGATGATTCATGATTCTGGTTAGGGCTACGTCTGTCTTAAAATCATTAGACTAATTCAAGTATGTAGGCAGTTTTGGCTTAGATCAGACTATCATTCTTGAGCTGGGTTTTCATCTTTACATGAAATAGTGCTATAACCGCATGTGGAAGAGGGTAATCATGCTTTTGCTTCCTTTCTCCTGAGTGACGTCAGTTATTTCCCATCTCTTCTCTGCTTCCAGTAAATTGCACATTCAGTTCCAAAGCAGATTTTGTCAAGTTCAGAGGGAAGAAGAACAAGGACGCTAATGGCGGGGAGCAGAAGCGTGGTGCGACCAGTCCTGCCGTGACTGGGGCTCTCAGGCTCCAGCTGTGCCTTCTTTTGAACCTGGCTTGCAGACTCCAGAGGACACTCAAACAGTGGGTACTTAAAACTGTACTTCAAAAAGCTTCACGAACCACAAACATGCATGTAGATAGCCATGCACGATAAATAATGTTTTGTTCAGAAAATAATGCTGGGACCAAAACCAAAAATTGATCTTCGACCTATGCCAAGAAATGGCATTGACATGTGAGTCTATTGGTAGCTGAAGATTTTAGAGGTCTGTAGGTTGCAAAATAAAGTTCTGTACCATTTTTTTCATCGCTTTATGTGCCTAGGTATTTATTATTTCACATCCCTGTTTTTCCCTCATCTGTCTTTTAACAAGTTTTTATTCTTCATTTCCTCTCTAAAATTGGTCATAATGCAGAAATAAAGTAGCATTTAAGTTATTTTGATTTTGTTCATTAAAAACACATTTATGTGCCCCTAAAAGTTACTCCTTCCTTTTTTGCTGCTTATTATTTTGTTCAGCATACATGAGAAATAAATATCTTCCATAGCTATTGTACGTAGAAATTTTTGTTTCAGATTATCTCTCTGCCCTAGACAGACACATTCACACACACATAAGGAGACATAAGAGAAGCAGGTTTGATCCTTGGGTGGGGAAGATTCCCCTGGAGGAGGGCATGGCAACCCACTCCAGTATTCTTGCCTGGAGAATCCAAAGGACAGAGGAGCCTGGTGGGCTACAGTCCATGGGGTCAAAAAGAGTAGGACATCACTGAAGTGATTTAGCACACACACACGCACACACAAGCACAAGCAAAAGACAACTCCAAGTGTATTTTATTTTATTTTAATTAATTTATTTGTTTTAACTGGAGGCTAATTACTTTATAATATTGTGGTGGTTTTCACTATACAGTGACATGAGTCAGTCTTGGGTGTCCAAATGTATCTTCATCTAAATGTGTTGCGCCCAACAATAAGATTCTAGTGCAGCTTTGCTGGACTGGTCATGTTTGGCATATAAAATTTGAATAACTAAAATTATTTTGGTATCATCTCTGTGATACCAATTCCTGATTGGATTTCTGTAAGTACACCAGTAAATAGTTATTGGCTACTCACTATGTGCCCTTGTTAAGCTAAGATTTGTGAAGAATAAGAAAGTTTTCTTAGGGTGTATATTAAACATTAGATTTTCTAATACTAATTTCCCCAAGTACATCAGAACTGCCCATAGTTATGCAAATGATGGTAAAATCAATCTATCTTAATATCTATCTACCTATCTATTATGTATGTATCACACCACACAATATATCACTCCATAATCCAGGTTTGAAAATTAATGACTGAAATTGATGTAATAAAGTCCCAGTGTGAGTTCTGTAATCAGCTTCAGTAATCTGCATTGGGTTATTTAAAAAAAATTTTTTTTTTTTGCATTGGATTATTGACGTGCTGAGAGAACTAAATACAACATCCTTCATTTAATGACCCAGATACTCTTAACACATTTTAGTCAAGGAAAAACTACTACACTTATATGTTTTTAAAAATAAACTCTCTTCAGGCTTTGTGAGTCTCCAGACCCTTCAAGAGCATATTCTAATATGTTCGTTTCAATAAGGGAAGTGTGTGCTCTTTATGGTTTTTAAGTATAGGTTATGCAGCCTTGCATATTAAGATAAGCCTAGAATCCTTCCAAAATCATGTGAATTATGAGGTAAACTCAGAATTATAAGAATTATAGTGCCCGTGATTTTAATGAGTCCAAGCAGATACCATTATATCTGAAATGGTCTAGGGAACATCTTGGGTTTCCCAGGTGGCTCAATGGTAAAGAATCCACCTGCCAATGCAGGAGACTCGAATTTGACCCCTGGGTCAGGAAGATCCCCTGGAGGAGGAAATGGCAACCCACCGCAGTATTCTTGCCGGGGCAATCCTACAGACAGAGGAGCCCGGCGGGCTACAATGCAGTCAGACGTGATTTAGGCCTAAAGCAGCAGGGAAACTCTTCACTGTTGAGCAGTAAAGCAGCAAGGGTGGCCTGTTTGCGTCACGCACCACTTCCTCCCTGACGTAGGTGTGAGATAGAAACTCAGCAAGGTTGGTATTTTTTTTTTTCACTTTTTATTTTATGTTGGAGAATAGCTGATCTGTCACCTCTTTCAGAGTCTACAAATAGTGCCTTAATACAGCTAAAATTATTCACATAGGAAAGATTTGTGTATGTTTAAGATTAAGGGAATGTTTCCATTGAGAAAGAATAGTGGAATAGCCAGGAAGTAAAGGGGTTCCATGAGGTATAAGGTTCCTAAGAAGACGAGTGGCAGGATGATCAGGAAAACTTTCATGGGGACAGAACCTAATTAGGACGACAAAGCTCTGATGGAATGTGTTAGGGTTACACAAGTTTACAGGTGGGTTTGGGGGAAAGTATATAAGATCTCATCCTTTATTTCCTCTGGAGATTAAAACAAGCTGTGAGTTTAAGTTGGTATTTAATCCAGGGAGCAGGCATTGGCTAGAAAAAATAATTGTACTGGAAACTGAGCCAGTTTTGAAAGTCTGTTTGGAATGGGTGACTACAAATATGTTATTGTATGATTATTTCAAAGGGTGCTCAACTTCCCAGTTGCATATCTGGAAAATTCATTGTCTATATGAAAACGAAAACAGAAAAGATCAAGGGGTTTAGTTTTAAGAGTTTCGATAAATGATGCATCCCAGTATTTCATGGAGAGAAGAAAGCAAAGGGCTAATGAGTTAAAAGAATTAAGAATCAGTAATAGAGGCCCAGGAGTTAAAGGATAGTCAGAGTATGTTGCTAAAGAATTGGGCTAGAAGGAGAGGAAGGTGTAGTCAGGGCCCGAGATGTTCAGATTAGCGATGGTGAATGAGGAACAATTTGGGGAAACTGAGCTGTGTCTTAGTCATAGGGTGAAGAGGAAGAGAGGAGAAGCTGGCAAAAGATGACAAACATAAAAAGCAGCTCAGGGCCAGGGTGCTGTGTGGCCCTCTATGTTGTGTTGAGTCACCCGAGGTAATGACAGAGCTTGGAACCAAAGAAAACTCTGAGTCACCATCACGTGCATGGATGCGGGGGTGGGACCATCAGATTGAACGTGACCATGAAGAGGGGATGGTGGTGAAGACCACAAAGGCAGGGCGTTCTCTTTTTCTGTAAAGAAGTCTTAGAGAGTTACCTGTTTCATACGAGAACTGCAGTGATTTATCTTGCAATTCTAAAAAAAGAAGAGAGGCAACACATAGATCCTACCTTCTGATCTTGAGACCCAAGAGTGTGACTCGACCAAATTTCAGAGGAAACCGTGTTCTCAGGTTCAGTTGAGACAAACCAGTAGAGGGAGCACTCGGTGAAACATGAGGATATGAGGGGAGTTTGCGGACGGTGGAACTACACCGGCCAAGGCACAGTGAAAAGCCTTCCGAAGGGGTGGGTGAGTCAGAAGCAAGGCCTACAGGACTTGGTGAGAACGAAGGTGTGGGTAAGATGGAATGACCCGCGGGTTACTATACGTGTAGATGGGTGAAATTCCTGAGGCTGGTGAAGTGGTTTCAGTAAGTCCTTGAGAGAATAAGCCCTGCACCAGGGTTAGCTAGAAGATAAACAGGGTATAAAATGATTTAAGGAGGCTCTTTCTGTCAGGGCCATGCACATCCGGAGTTGGTGCCTGCACAGCCCTGAGAGTGAGTGACTCCTTAAAGGTTAGATTCTAGACTCCCAACTCTTTCTTCACCCTAATCTTTGTCAAGTTGACTTCAGAAGAATGATGGAACTTGAGCAACTGGGGAAACTATTTGTCACAGTGGTTACAGTCTCTGCACACAAATGTTTGCTAAATTATGGACAAGTACAGCCATGTGTGTATTTATTTTCTGGTTTTTATTTTGCCATTGATTTTTGTGTGTGCGCTAATATTACACTCTTAGCTTCTGTAGATTCATAGAATCGTTCATGGACTGGTGCAAATGAGTTTCTATCACTATTCTTCAAAAATGTTTGTGGCTAGGCTGATTCTTCTCAATTCCAATTATCTTTAAAATGGTTTTGCCAAGACATAAGTGCAATACCATTGAGGGTATTGATTGGACTCACAATGAATTTATAAAAAATTTTGTAAAAATATTTCTCTTGCCAAGTCTTCCCATCAAACATGACTTGGTTCTCCATTTATTTAGGTGGGGTTTTTTTTTTGCCTTTAGTAAAGTTTCAAAATATGCTTTACATGGGTCCTGAACATTTCTAGTTGAATTGATTTCTAGACATTTTATGTATTTTGTTGTTCATATGATGGAATAATTTTCTATTATATTTTGAACAGTTTTGGTTACTATATAAATAAACATTGTTGCTGTTTAATTGTACCAATTCCCATTATTGAACCATCTTATCCAGATTAATAAGGCATCAGTAGATTTTCTTGTATTTTCTCCACAGACAATAGCTTATATATATATATATATATATATATAAGATAATAGTTTTTGTCTTTTTCCAATATTTGTAGCAATTATTCAATTTTGTTTTCTTTTTGCCCTGAACAGAATGTCTAGTAAGATTGTAAATAGTAATGGCAATATAATGTATTCTGTGCTTCTCTCGATTTTATGCAAATATTTCTACTTATCTAAGTTATATATCTCTGAATTTTTTAAATTTTAGTGCTCTTTTCAAGTTGCTATCTAGAGAATCCAGTCATTTTTAAATGACAGCCTCATAGTCTATGACATGGAAGTGCTGACTGAAATCTCTAATCTTTGTCCTTTAAAGCTTATGCAGCTGTTGTTGTTTAGTTGCTAAGTCACATCTGACTATTTTGTGACCCTATGGACTATAGGAGATCAGTCCTGGGTGTTCACTGGAAGGACTGATGCTGAAGCTGAAGCTCCAATACTTTGGCCACCTGATGCGGAGAGCTGACTCATTTGAAAAGACCCTGATGCTGGGAAAGATTGAAGGCAGGAGGAGAAGGGGACGACAGAGGATGAGATGACTGGATGGTATCACTGACTCAATGAACGTGAGTTTGAGTGAACTCTGGGAGTTGGTGATGGACAGGGAGGCCTGGTCTGCTGCAGTCCATGGGGTCGCAAAGAGCCAGACACGACTGAGCGACTGAACTGATAGACGGTAGCCCACTAGGCTCCTCTGTCCATGGAATTCTCCGAGCAAGAATACAGGCTCCTCTGTCCATGGAATTCTCCAAGCAAGAATACAGGCTCCTCTGTCCATGGAATGCTCTGAGCAAGAATACAGGCTCCTCTGTCCATGGAATTCTCCGAGCAAGAATACAGGCTCCTCTGTCCATGGAATGCTCCGAGCAAGAATGCAGGCTCCTCTGTCCATGGAATGCTCCGAGCAAGAATACAGGCTCCT